>NC_135235.1:582307448-582645365 GCF_051348905.1 Ranitomeya variabilis
ATGTAACTCAGGATCAGTACAGGATAAGTAATGTAATGTATGTACACAGTGACTCCACCAGAATAGTGAGTGCAGCTCTGGAGTATAATACAGGATGTAACTCAGGATCAGTACAGGATAAGTAATGTAATGTATGTACATAGTGACTGCACCAGCAGAATAGTGAGTGCAGCTCTGGAGTATAATACAGGATGTAACTCAGGATCAGTACAGGATAAGTAATGTAATGTATGTACACAGTGACTCCACCAGCAGAATAGTGAGTGCAGCTCTGGAGTATAATACAGGATGTAACTCAGGATCAGTACAGGATAAGTAATGTAATGTATGTATACATTGACTCCACCAGCAGAATAGTGAGTGCAGCTCTGGAGTATAATACAGGATATAACTCAGGATCAGAGAAATATAATGTATACGTAAATCAACTCGACTTTATATGCAGAGTAAACTATAAAATGTTGATAAATGGGTGAATTATTGGCTCCTTTATCCCTTCATGTTTTTACAGTTAAACAATTGTCACTAACACAATCTGACCTAAGCTCGCTCTCTCTCTCTCTCTCTCTCTCTCTCTCTCTCTCTCTCTAAATGTTAATATATGTTGTCATTTAAAACCAACATCAAGTCACGTCCTGTGTATATGACGCAGAGGCCGCTGCTCTGCTATTCCCTTTGTAACCAGGCATATCTGTCATCTTCCTGTTTTATACCCAGCACACACTCGTCCTCTGTTGCCAGCTGCCTGTCATGTCTGGCATTTAGTAATTAAGGATGAATGCTGGCGCCAGGCTCCCTTTTCCCTAGAGGAGGGACGCTTGTACACATAGCCACTGATTAGAGATGGTTATTTGGGCAGAGGCTTTAAGTGTCCTTGGTGACATGTTTGAGTCTCCGAGCCTTGTCTGTGGCTCAGGGACGCGGCCTCCTTGCACCAGGTGCTGGTTTCCTCCTTAATCTGCTCATTATATCACTACTTGCATCACACAGAACATATAAGGCCGGGGACACACTCAACGTATAAAAAAAGGTCCGTTTTTCACGGCCGAGAATCGCACAAATGTTTCAAAAACAGTGACCCGTGTGCAGTGAGAGGATGCGATTTCCTCGCATCAAATGATCCGTGTGACATCCGTATGCCGAGATTTTCTCGCAAGCTTGCAAAACCGACATCTAATGGATTTATGTGCTCAAATGTTCGGGAAAACATATATACAGTGTATATATATATATATATATATATATATATATATATGTCATTGAGACATATATATATATATTCTGTATTTATATTTCATTCAGCGCGATATCTGAAAAGCCAGTAATTAAATTGCCGGCTTTTCATTTCTCCTGCCTAAACCCGACAGGATATGAGACATAGTTTTCATACAGTAAACCATCTCATATCCCCCTTTTTTTGCATATTCCACACTACTAATGTTAGTAGTGTGTATGTGCAAAATTTGGCCGCTGTAGCTGCTCAAATAAAGGGTTAAATGGCGGAAAAAAATGGCGTGGGCTCACGCGCAATTTTCTCCGCCAGAATGGTAAAGCCAGTGACTGAGGGCAGATATTAATAGCCAGGAGAGGGTCCATGGTTATTGGCTCCCCCGTGGCTAAAAACATCTGCCCCCAGCCACCCCAGAAAAGGCACATCTGGAAGATGCGCCTATTCTGGCACTTGGCCACTCTCTTCCCACTCCCTGTAGCGGTGGGATATGGGGTAATGAAGGGTTAATGCCACCTTGCTATTGTAAGGTGACATTAAGCCAGATTAATAATGGAGAGGCGTCAATTATGACACCTATCCATTATTAATCCAATTGTCTGAAAGGGTTAAAAAACACACACACACATTATTAAAAATTATTTTAATGAAATAAACACACAGGTTGTTTTAGTATTTTATTGTTCTCTCAATCCAGCTGCAGACCCTCGCTTGGCAAAATAATAAACGCACAAGATACATACCCTCAGATGACCCGTCACGTCCCACGAGGTAATCCATCTGAAGGGGTTAATTATTTTACAGCCATGAGCTGCGCTAATGCACTCGCTCGTGTCTGTAATCCCTGGGTAATGAAGGAAATCTGAGTGATCTGTACTTACATTGAGTTGCGGTGATGTGCCCTCTGGTGGATGAACTCATATGAACTCGAGTGTGGGAACTTTTCCAAGGCTGCAGTTCATGAGAACATCCACCAGAGTTCGCATCACCGCAACTCAATGTAAGTACAGATCACTCAGATTTCCTTCATTACCCGGGGATTACAGACACGAGCGAGTGCATTAGCGCAGCTCATGGCTGTAAAATAATTAACCCCTTCAGATGGATTACCTCGTGGGACGTGACGGGTCATCTGAGGGTATGTATCTTGTGCGTTTATTATTTTGCCAAGCGAGGGTCTGCAGCTGGATTGAGAGAACAATAAAATACTAAAACAACCTGTGTGTTTATTTCATTAAAATAATTTTTAATAATGTGTGTGTGTGTTTTTTAACCCTTTCAGACAATTGGATTAATAATGGATAGGTGTCATAATTGACGCCTCTCCATTATTAATCTGGCTTAATGTCACCTTACAATAGCAAGGTGGCATTAACCCTTCATTACCCCATATCCCACCGCTACAGGGAGTGGGAAGAGAGTGGCCAAGTGCCAGAATAGGCGCATCTTCCAGATGTGCCTTTTCTGGGGTGGCTGGGGGCAGATGTTTTTAGCCACGGGGGGGGGCCAATAACCATGGACCCTCTCCTGGCTATTAATATCTGCCCTCAGTCACTGGCTTTACCATTCTGGCGGAGAAAATTGCGCGGGAGCCCACGCCAATTTTTTCCACCATTAAACCCTTTATTTGAGCAGCTACAGCGGCCAAATTTTGCACATACACACTACTAACATTAGCAGTGTGGAATATGCAAAAAAAAGGGGGATATGAGATGGTTTACTGTATGTAAACCATGTCTCATATCCTGTCGGGTTTGTGAAGGAGAAATGCAAAGCCGGCAATTGAATTACCGGCTTTTCTATAGAACACCGCTGCGTATTTCTCGCAAGTCACACTGCTGGTCCGTGTGTAATCCCATTTATTCTCGCCCCCATAGACTTTCATTGGCGAGTCTCGGCCGAGATACGCTGACAATCGCAGCCTGCTGCGAGTTCCCTCGGATCCGAAATACGGTGGAGAAAATATCGGATGATGGGAGCTGCACCATAGATTAACATTGGGCCGAGTGCTATGCGATTTTTTATCGCATAGCACTCGTCCGTATTACGGTCTAGTGTGACCCCCGGCCCAATAGTGATATACGGATGCTGGTGCTGTATCAGGTCTCCTGTATCTTGGGACAGGAGAGCATCACCACTGCAGCCAATCACTGAGCTCAGCAGCTCTACTAGTGTATATAGCACGAGCTGCTGAGTTCAGTGATTGGCTGCAGCGGTGATGTATGCTGTCAACGTCATGTAACTTGCAGCCAAAACACAGAGACTGGAACAGTGGTGGATACTTGATAGTCTACAAGTATAAAAGATTTTAGGGACCACTTTTCTTAAAGCTGAAAACTCATTTAACCTAGTCCTGTCCACTCAGCTGAGAGTCAGTAAAGGCAATCTTCTGTGAGCTAAACATTTTAAAGTGGTGTGCCTGTCTGGGATATTTAGGGCATTTAGAGAGGATATGCCATAATCTCTGATAAATGTGGGTCTCACCACTGGGACATGCAACTTATTGAAAACCAGGAATAGTGCATGTGCAGCTTCAATTTCTATGGGAGGTCTGTAACTTGCAGAGTAGTGATGGGATCTACATCTAATTGATTGACATTTATATTCTATTGAAATGTCCCAGATGGGAATATCCCTTTAAATGCCCATAGGTCAATACTTGATCACTGTCTTTTTCAGATCTCAGAGCAGTGGAGTAACTTGAAGCTCATGGGTCATATTGGGCCCCCTTATGCCCTAGGGTCGGATGCGAATGCATCCCCTGCACTCACTAGGGTTATGACCCTGTAGCAGATGGATGTTACAGTGTATGAATATAGGAAATTATCTGTGATTTACAGTGTCTCAGAGTGAATTATTTAAAGGGGTTGTCCAGATCTCTAGGGAGAAGATACAGATTAGATATTAGAAAAAACTTTTTGACAGTGAGACTGATCAATGAGTGGAACCAGCTTCCAAGAGAAGTGGTGAGTTCTCCTTCAATGGAAGTCTTCAAACAGAGGCTGGACAGATATCTGTCTGGGATGATTTAGTGAATCCTGCATTGAGCAGGGGTTGGACGACCTGGAGGTCCATTCCAACTTAACCATTCTATGACTTTAACATTGATAGCCGATGTTTTCTTTCCTTTTCCTACTCTCACAGCTGATATGTTACAATGTATTAATTTAGGCAGTCTTCCTTGATTCTTTCTTTAATTGGACGAGGGTTTGTTACAAAACGTCAGTTCAAGCCATACATACAAAGCTAGACAGCGTCATCATGTTTGCTAAGAATAAAGTGCTAATGACGAGGGGATAATATTAGCAAATTGCCTAAAGGTAGATAGATGCCTTCCTTCCTCCAGTCACTTATATATATTAAGATGTAACTTTTATTGTGATTAACCCCATCCTGTTCAGGCAATTTCCTCCCCCCCCCCCCCCTTCTTCCAAGAGCCATTACTTTTTATTTTTCTGTCTACAAAGCCATACGAGGGCTTGTTTTTGTTTTCTTTCTTAGCGGAAATAGTTGTAGATTGGAATGATGCCATTCATTTTACCATACAATATATTGGATAAAAACAGGCATAAAATCCAAGTGCATTGAAATTACGCCAGAAATGTAATTCTGCAATTGTTTTTTGTTTTTTTTTTGGGGGGGAGGGTTTATTATTTCATTGTGTTGTAAGTAGGACCTAGCAATATAATTGCCCAGGTCAGTACGATTATGGCGATACCAAACTTATAAACTTTTTTTTCGTATCTAAGTGTTCAGAAAAGTTCAGAAATTCTTACAAAAAAAATTCACCATCCAGCAAAATGGATGGGATTCATAAAATCTCCTGCTCACAGTGCTTCTTTTTAACTCCGCATAAACTGACCGGCGGTGCGTTTTTCACATCCGCAACATGCCAGTTTCTTTTGAGAGTACGCTGAGCTTTATGTGTGCATTTTCCCTATAGAATTGCCTTAAATGCCGAAAATCTGCATGGAAAAAAATGCAACTGCAGAAATGCACTAAAAGGCATATCACTAAAGCCAAATAAAAGTATCAACTAAACAGCTTTATTAAAAAAAAAAGTAATATGACAAAGAGAAAGAAAAATGCAAATAAAATACGTTACCTAATAGGTGCAGAAAAGCTGCATCATCGAAAACCTACCAAATACTCATGGTGGGAGTGTAGCCTCAGGGGACTTGAACCTGCGATTGTCTGATAGCTAAATTAACCCCTTAGTGACAGAGCCAATTTGGTACTTAATGACCGAGCCAATTTTTACAATTCTGACCAGTGTCACTTTATGAGGTTATAACTCTGGAACGCTTTATCGGATCCCGCTGATTCTGAGATTGTTTTTTCGTGACATGTTGTACTTCAAGTTAGTGGTAACATTTCTTCGATATTACTTGCGATTATTTATGAAAAAAATGGAAATATGGCGAAAATTTTTAAAATTTTGCAATTTTCAAACTTTGTATTTTTATGCCCTTAAATCAGAGAGATATGTCACAAAAAATAGTTAATAAATAACATTTCTCACATGTCTACTTTACATCAGCACAATTTTGGAAACAATTTTTTTTTTTGTTAGGGAGTTATAAGGGTTAAAAGTTGACCAGCAATTTCTCATTTTTACAACACCATGTTTTTTTTAGGGACCACATCACCTTTGAAGTGATTTTGAGGGGTCTATATGATAGAAAATAACCAAGTGTGACACCATTCTAAAAACTGCACCCCTCAAGCTGCTCAAAACCACATTCAAGAAGTTTATTAACCCTTTACGTACTTCACAGGAACTAAAACAATGTGGAAGAAAAAAATGAACATTTTACTTTTTTTTGCAAACATTTTACTTCAGAACCATTTTTGTTAATTTTCACAAGTGTAAAAACAGAAATTTAACCACAAATTTTGTTGTGCAATTTTTCCTGAGTATGCAGATACCCCATATGTGGAGGTAAACCACTGTTTGGGCGCACCGCAGAGCTTGGAAGTGAAGGAGCACCGTTTGACTGTTTCAATGCAGAATTGGCTGGAATTGAGATCGGACGCCATGTCGCGTTTGGAGAGCCCCTAATGTGCCTAAACAGTGGAAACCCCCCACAAGTGACACCATTTTGGAAACTAGACCCCCCAAGGAACTTATCTAGATGTGTGGTGAGCACTTTGAACCCCCAAGTGCTTCACAGAAGTTTATAACGTAGAGCCGTGAAAATAAAAAATCGCATTTGTTTTCACAAAAATGATTTTTTCGCCCACAAATTCTTATTTTCACAAGGGTAACAGGAGAAATTAGACCACAAAAGTTGTTGTGCAATTTCTCCTGAGTACGTCGATACCCCATATGTGGAGGTAAACCACTGTTTGGGCGCACCGCAGAGCTTGGAAGTGAAGGAGCACCGTTTGACTTTTTCAATGCAGAATTGGCTGGAATTGAGATCGGATGCCATGTTGCGTTTGGAGAGTCCCTGATGTGCCTAAACAGTGGAAACCCCCCACAAGTGATACCATTTTGGAAACTAGACCCCTTAGGCCGGAGACACACTGGTGCGAGATACGGCCGAGTCTCGCTGGTTAAAAGCAAGCTGTGGCACCTGCACTCCGGAGCGGAGCGTGCGGCTCCATGTATTGCTATGCAGCTGCACGCTCCGCTCCGGAGTGCAGGTGCCACAGCTTGCTTTTAACCAGCGAGACTCGGCCGTATCTCGCACCAGTGTGTCTCCGGCCTTAAGGAACTTATCTAGATGTGTGGTGAGCACTTTGAACCCCCAAGTGCTTCACAGAAGTTTATAACGTAGAGCCGTGAAAATAAAAAATCTCATTTTTTCTACAAAAATGATCTTTTTGCCCCCAAATTTTTATTTTCACAAGGGTAACAGGAGAAATTAGACCACAAAAGTTGTTGTGCAATTTCTCCTGAGTACGTCGATACCCCATATATGGGGGTAAACCACTGTTTGGGCGCACCGCAGAGCTTGGAAGAGAAGGAGTGTCGTTTTACTTTTTCAATGTAGAATTGGCTGGAATTGAGATCGGACGCCATGTCACGTTTGGAGAGCCGCTGATGTGCCTAAACAGTAGAGACCCCCCACATATGACACCATTTTGGAAACTAGACCCCTTAAGGAACTTATCTAGATGTGTGGTGAGCACTTTAAACCCCCAGGTGCTTCACAGAAGTTTATAACGTAGAGCCGTGAAAATAAAAAAATCGCATTTTTTCTACAAAAATGATCTTTTTGCCTCCAAATTTTTATTTTACCAAGGGTAACAGGAGAAAATGGACCCCAGAAGCTGTTGTACAATTTGTCTTGAGTACGCCGACACCCCATATGTGGGGGTAAACCACTGTTTGGGCGCATGGCTGAGCTCGGAAGCAAAGGAGCGCCATTTGACTTTTCAATGCAAAATTGACTGGAATTGAGATCGGACGCCATGTCGCGTTTGGAGAGCCCCTGATGTGCCTAAACAGCAGAAACCCCCCAAAAGTGACCCCATTTTGGAAACTAGACCCCCCATGGAACTTATCTAGATGTGTAGTGAGAACTTTGAATGCCCAAGTGCATCACAGAAGTTTATAATGCAGAGTCGTGAAAATACAAAATATATATTTTTTAACAATAAAGATTTTTTAGCCCCCAAGTTTTTATTTTCACAAGGGTAACAAGAGAAATTGGACCCCAAAAGTTGTTGTCCAATTTGTCCTGAGTATGCTGGTACCCCATATGTGGGGGTAAACCACTGTTTGGGCGCACGGCAGAGCTCGGAAGGGAAGGAGTGCCATTTTGGAATGCAGACTTTGATAGAATTGTCTGCGGGCGTTATGTTGCCTTTGCAGACCCCTAATGTACCTAAACAGTAGAAACCCCCAACAAGTGACCCCATTTTGGAAAATAGACCCCCCAAGGAACTTATCTAGATATGTGGTGAGAACTTTGAATGCCCAAGTGCTTCACAGAAGTTTATAATGCAGAGTAGTGAAAATAAAAAATATTTTTTTTCCCACAAAAAAGATTTTTTTAGCCCCAAAATTTTTATTTTCACAAGGGTAACAAGAGAAATTGGACCCCAAAAGTTGTTGTCCAATTTGTCCTGAGTATGCTGGTACCCCATATGTGGGGGTAAACCACTGTTTGGGCGCACGGCAGAGCTCGGAAGGGAAGGAGCGCCATTTTGGAATGCAGACTTTGATAGAATTGTCTGCGGGCGTTATGTTGCGTTTGCAGACCCCTAATGTACCAAAACAGTAGAAACCCCCACAAGTGACCAAATTTTGGAAACTAGACCCCCTAAGGAACTTATCTAGATATGTGGTGAGAACTTTGAAAGCTCAAGTGCTTCACAGAAATTTATAATGCAGAGTAGTGAAAATAAAAAAATATATTTTTTTCCAACAAAAAAGATTTTTAGCCCCCAAGTTTTTATTTTCACAAGGGTAACAGGAGAAATTGGACCCCAAAAGTTGTTGTCCAATTTATCCCGAGTACGCTGATGCCCCATATGTGGGGGTAAACCACTGTTTGGGCGCACGGCAGAGCTCAGAAGGGAGGGAGTACCATTTGACTTTTTTAGCGCAAAATTGGCTGTCGTGTTTGGAGACCCCCTGATGTACCTAAACAGTGGAAACCCCCCAATTCTAACTCCAACCCTAACCCCAACACAGCCCTAACCCTAATCTCAACCCGATCCATAATCCTAATCACAACCCTAACGATAATCACAACCCTAACCCCAAAACAGCCCTAATCTCAACCCTAACCATAACCCTAATCAAAACCCTAAATCCAACACACCCCTAACTGTTGTGATTTTGCTTTTTGCTCCCTCTAGTGGTCATTAGTGATTTGACTCTGGAGCGTCTGTCTTTTCCTATATCCTCACCTGGGCCGTTAGTTCAGGGGCGTTGCTATATAAGCTCCCTGGACCTTCAGTTCTATGCCTGGCATCGTTGAAATCAGAGCTAATCTGTTGTGCTCTTGTCCTCTGATCCTGGTTCCTGTTTTTCAAGCTAAGTCTGCTTCTTTGCTTTTTGCTTTTGTTTTGTTTGGTATTTTTGTCCAGCTTGTTCCTATCTGTATCCTGACCTTTGCTGGAAGCTCTAGGGGGCTGGTGTTCTCCCCCCGGACCGTTAGACGGTTCGGGGATTCTTGAATCTCCAGCGTGGATTTTTATAGGGTTTTTGTTGACCAGATAAGTTATCTTGCTATATTCTGCTATTAGTAAGCTGGCCTCTCTTTGCTGAACCTGGTTCATTTCTGTGTTTGTCATTTCCTCTTACCTCACCGTTATTATTTGTGGGGGGCTTGTATCTTGCTTTGGGGTCCCTTTCTCTGGAGGCAAGAGAGGTCTTTGTTTTCTTCTCCTAGGGGTAGTTAGATTCTCCGGCTGGCGCGAGTCATCTAGCGATCACCGTAGGCATGATCCCCGGCTACTTCTAGTGTTGGCGTTAGGAGTAGCTATTTGGTCAACCCAGTTACCACAGCCCTATGAGCTGGATTTTTGTATCTTGCAGACTTACACGTTCCTCTGAGACCCTGTCCACTGGGGTCATAACAGTATGCCAGGCCAGTATTAAATGTTTAATGCATTGCAGAAGTGGGATTATAAGAAAGAAAATTTTGAGTTTTTTTTTTCCCTCTCTCATTTTTTTTTTTCTTTTCCCCTTTACCTCAGAGTGGCTTAAGCTTGCTGCAGACATGAATGTCCAGACCTTGATTACAAGTGTGGACCAGCTTGCCGCTCGTGTGCAGGGTATACAAGATTATGTTACCAGAAATCCTAGGTCTGAACCCAAGATTCCGATTCCTGAACTGTTTTCAGGAGACCGATTTAAGTTTAGGAATTTCAGGAATAATTGTAAATTATTTTTGTCCCTGAAACCTTGTTCGTCTGGAGACTCTGCTCAACAAGTAAAAATTGTTATTTCATTCTTACGGGGTGACCCTCAGGATTGGGCTTTTTCGTTGGCGCCAGGAGATCCGGCATTGGCTGATATTGATGCGTTTTTTCTGGCGCTCGGTTTACTTTATGAGGAACCCAATCTTGAGATTCAGGCAGAGAAAGCCTTGCTGGCTATGTCTCAGGGCCAGGACGAGGCTGAGGTGTATTGCCAAAAATTTCGGAAATGGTCCGTGCTGACACATTGGAACGAGTGTGCACTGGCCGCTAATTTTAGAAATGGCCTTTCTGAGGCCATTAAGAATGTTATGGTGGGTTTTCCCATTCCCACAGGTCTGAATGATACCATGTCCCTGGCTATTCAAATTGACCGGCGGTTGCGGGAGCGCAAAACCGCAAATTCCCTCATGTTGTTGTCTGAACAGACACCTGATGTGATGCAATGTGATAGAAAAACCGCAAATTCCCTCATGGTGTTGTCTGAACGGACACCTGATTTGATGCAATGTGATAGAATCCTGACTAGAAATGAGAGGAAAATTCATAGACGCCGGAATGGCTTGTGCTACTACTGTGGTGATTCTACACATGTTATCTCAGCATGCTCTAAACGTATATCTAAGGTTGTTAGTCCTGTCACCGTTGGTAATTTGCATCCTAAGTTTATTCTGTCTGTAACTTTGATTTGCTCACTGTCATCTTATCCTGTCATGGCGTTTGTGGATTCAGGTGCTGCCCTGAGTCTTATGGATCTCTCATTTGCTAAGCGCTGTGGTTTTATTCTTGAACCATTAGAAAATCCTATCCCTCTTAGGGGTATTGATGCTACGCCATTGGCAGAAAATAAGCCGCAGTATTGGACACAGGTTACCATGTGCATGACTCCTGAACACCGCGAGGTGATACGTTTTCTCGTTCTACATAAAATGCATGATTTGGTTGTTTTGGGGCTGCCATGGTTACAGACCCATAATCCAGTCCTTGACTGGAAGGCTATGTCAGTGTCTAGTTGGGGCTGTCGTGGTATTCATGAGGATTCCCTGCCTGTGTCTATTGCTTCTTCTACGCCTTCGGAAGTTCCGGAGTACTTGTCTGATTATCAGGATGTCTTTAGCGAGTCCAGGTCCAGTGCATTGCCTCCTCATAGGGAATGTGACTGTGCAATAGATTTGATTCCAGGCAGTAAATTTCCTAAGGGAAGACTGTTTAATCTGTCGATACCTGAACATACCGCTATGCGCTCATATATCAAGGAGTCTCTGGAGAAAGGACACATCCGTCCGTCTTCTTCCCCTCTTGGTGCGGGATTCTTTTTTGTGGCTAAAAAGGACGGATCTTTGAGGCCTTGTATTGACTATCGGCTTTTAAATAAGATCACTGTCAAATTTCAGTATCCTTTGCTGCTGTTGTCTGACTTGTTTGCCCGGATTAAAGGTGCCAAGTGGTTTACCAAGATAGACCTTCGTGGTGCGTACAACCTTGTGCGCATTAAGCAAGGGGATGAATGGAAAACCGCATTCAATACGCCCGATGGTCATTTTGAGTACTTGGTGATGCCTTTTGGGCTCTCTAATGCCCCTTCAGTTTTTCAGTCCTTTATGCATGACATTTTCCGGAACTATCTGGATAAATTTCTGATCGTTTATCTGGATGATATTCTGTTTTTTTCTGATAATTGGGACTCGCATGTGGAGCAGGTCAGGATGGTCTTTAAAATTTTGCGTGAAAATTCTTTGTTTGTCAAGGGCTCAAAGTGTCTTTTTGGTGTACAGAAGGTTCCCTTTTTGGGGTTCATTTTTTCCCCTTCTGCTGTGGAGATGGACCCAGTCAAGGTCCGAGCTATTCTTGATTGGACTCAGCCCTCGTCAGTTAAGAGTCTTCAGAAGTTCTTGGGTTTCGCTAACTTCTACCGTCGTTTTATCGCTAACTTTTCTAGCATTGTGAAACCTTTGACGGATATGACCAAGAAGGGCTCCGATGTGGTTAATTGGGCTCCTGCTGCCGTGGAGGCTTTCCAGGAGTTGAAACGTCGGTTTACTTCGGCGCCTGTTTTGTGCCAGCCTGATGTCTCGCTTCCCTTTCAAGTTGAGGTGGATGCTTCAGAGATTGGAGCAGGGGCCGTTTTGTCGCAGAGAGGCCCTGGTTGCTCTGTTATGAGACCTTGCGCCTTTTTCTCTAGGAAGTTTTCGCCTGCGGAGCGAAATTATGATGTGGGCAATCGGGAGTTGTTGGCCATGAAATGGGCATTTGAGGAGTGGCGTCATTGGCTCGAGGGTGCTAAGCATCGTGTGGTGGTCTTGACTGATCACAAAAATCTGATGTATCTCGAGTCTGCTAAACGCCTGAATCCTAGACAGGCCCGCTGGTCATTGTTTTTCTCCCGATTTGACTTTGTTGTCTCGTATTTACCAGGTTCAAAGAATGTGAAGGCCGATGCTCTTTCCAGGAGCTTTGTGCCTGATGCTCCTGGAGTCGCTGAACCTGTTGGTATTCTTAAGGATGGTATTATCTTGTCAGCTATTTCTCCTGATCTGCGACGTGTGTTGCAGAGATTTCAGGCTGATAGGCCTGATTCTTGTCCACCTGACAGACTGTTTGTGCCTGATAAGTGGACCAGCAGAGTCATTTCCGAGGTTCATTCCTCGGTGTTGGCAGGTCACCCAGGAATTTTTGGCACCAGAGATCTGGTGGCCAGATCCTTTTGGTGGCCTTCCTTGTCTAGGGATGTGCGGTCATTTGTACAGTCCTGTGGGACTTGTGCTCGAGCTAAGCCTTGCTGTTCTCGTGCCAGCGGGTTGCTCTTGCCCTTGCCTGTCCCTAAGAGACCTTGGACACATATCTCCATGGATTTCATTTCTGATCTTCCGGTGTCTCAGGGCATGTCTGTTATCTGGGTGATATGTGATCGCTTCTCCAAGATGGTCCATTTGGTTCCTTTGCCTAAACTGCCTTCCTCTTCCGATCTGGTTCCTGTGTTTTTCCAGAACGTGGTTCGTTTGCACGGCATCCCTGAGAATATTGTGTCAGACAGAGGATCCCAGTTCGTTTCCAGATTCTGGCGATCCTTTTGTAGTAGGATGGGCATTGACTTGTCGTTTTCGTCTGCTTTCCATCCTCAGACTAATGGACAGACGGAGCGAACTAATCAGACTTTGGAGGCTTATTTGAGGTGTTTTGTCTCTGCTGATCAGGACGATTGGGTGACCTTCTTGCCGTTAGCTGAGTTTGCCCTTAATAATCGGGCTAGTTCCGCCACCTTGGTTTCGCCGTTTTTCTGCAACTCTGGTTTCCACCCTCGTTTTTCTTCGGGTCATGTGGAACCTTCTGACTGCCCTGGGGTGGATTCTGTGGTGGATAGGTTGCAGCGGATCTGGAATCTTGTGGTGGACAACTTGAAGTTGTCACAGGAGAGGGCTCAGCACTTTGCCAACCGCCGCCGCGGTGTGGGTCCCCGACTACGTGTTGGGGATTTGGTGTGGCTTTCTTCCCGCTTTGTTCCTATGAAGGTTTCCTCTCCCAAATTTAAACCTCGTTTTATTGGTCCTTACAAGATATTGGAAATTCTTAATCCTGTATCCTTTCGCCTGGATCTACCTGTGTCGTTTGCTATCCACAACGTGTTTCATAGGTCCTTGTTGCGGCGGTACGTTGTGCCTGTGGTTCCTTCTGCTGAGCCTCCTGCTCCGGTGTTGGTTGAGGGCGAGTTGGAGTACGTGGTGGAGAAGATCTTGGATTCTCGTCTCTCCAGGCGGAGGCTTCAGTACCTGGTCAAGTGGAAGGGCTATGGTCAGGAAGATAATTCCTGGGTGGTCGCCTCTGATGTTCATGCGGCCGATTTAGTTCGTGCCTTTCACGCCGCTCATCCTGATCGCCCTGGTGGTCGTGGTGAGGGTTCGGTGACCCCTCACTAAGGGGGGGGGTACTGTTGTGATTTTGCTTTTTGCTCCCTCTAGTGGTCATTAGTGATTTGACTCTGGAGCGTCTGTCTTTTCCTATATCCTCACCTGGGCCGTTAGTTCAGGGGCGTTGCTATATAAGCTCCCTGGACCTTCAGTTCTATGCCTGGCATCGTTGAAATCAGAGCTAATCTGTTGTGCTCTTGTCCTCTGATCCTGGTTCCGGTTTTTCAAGCTAAGTCTGCTTCTTTGCTTTTTGCTTTTGTTTTGTTTGGTATTTTTGTCCAGCTTGTTCCTATCTGTATCCTGACCTTTGCTGGAAGCTCTAGGGGGCTGGTGTTCTCCCCCCGGACCGTTAGACGGTTCGGGGATTCTTGAATCTCCAGCGTGGATTTTTATAGGGTTTTTGTTGACCAGATAAGTTATCTTGCTATATTCTGCTATTAGTAAGCTGGCCTCTCTTTGCTGAACCTGGTTCATTTCTGTGTTTGTCATTTCCTCTTACCTCACCGTTATTATTTGTGGGGGGCTTGTATCTTGCTTTGGGGTCCCTTTCTCTGGAGGCAGGAGAGGTCTTTGTTTTCTTCTCCTAGGGGTAGTTAGATTCTCCGGCTGGCGCGAGTCATCTAGCGATCACCGTAGGCATGATCCCCGGCTACTTCTAGTGTTGGCGTTAGGAGTAGCTATTTGGTCAACCCAGTTACCACAGCCCTATGAGCTGGATTTTTGTATCTTGCAGACTTACACGTTCCTCTGAGACCCTGTCCACTGGGGTCATAACACCTAACCCTAATCCCAACCCTAACCCTAATCCCAACCCTAATCCCAAACGTAACACTAATCCCAACCCTAATCCAAACCCTAACCCTAATCCCAACTCTAACCCTAACTTTAGCCCCAACCCTAACTTTAGCCCCAACCCTAACCATAACTTTAGCCCCCGTCGTCACAAAAAAAGTTCAATGTAACCTTTTTTTTGTACGTCGCGTCCGCCATTTCCGCGGATGCGTGGCTGTAACTCTGCCCCCTCCTCCCCAGGACATAGACTGGGCAGCGGATGCGTTGAAAAACTGCATCCGCTGCCCACGTTGTGCACAATTTTCACAACGTGCGTCGGTACATCGGGCCGACGCATTGCGACCGCCCCGTACCGACGCAAGTGTGAAAGAAGCCTAAGGCTACTTTCACACTAGCGTCGTACTCGGCCCATCGCAGTGTGTCGGGCCGACGTACCAACGCTAGCGTTGTAAGCGCCGCACAACGGGTGCAGCGGATGCTGTTTTTTCAACGCATCCGCTGCCCCATTGTGAGGTGCGGGGAGGCGGGGGTGGAGTTCCGGCCACGCATGCGCGGTCGGAAATGGCGGACACGTCGCACAAAAAAGTTACATGTTGTTTTTTTTTGTGTCGACGGTCCGCCGAAGCACGACGCATCCGTCGCACGACGGATGCGACATGTGGCAATCCGTCGTAATGCGTCGCTAATGCAAGCCAATGGAGAAAAAACGCATCCTGCAAGCACTTTTGCAGGATGCGTTTTTTCTCCAACGACGCATTGCGACGGAAGCCAAAAAATGCTAGTGTGAAAGTAGCCTAACCCTAACCCTAACCCTAACCCTAAATTTAGCCCCAACCCTAACTCTAACCCTAACCCTAACTCTAACCCTAACTCTAACCCTAACCCTAACTCTAACCCTAACCCTAAACCTAACCCTAACTCTAACCCTAACCCTAACCCTAACTCTAACCCTAACCCTAACCCTAACTCTAACCCTAACCCTAACCCTAACTCTATAAAGAATCAAGAAGAGATGTGGCACTCACCCTTCAGCACTGCTTGATTAATATCCTTTATTCCCTAACCCTAATTTTAGCCCCAACTTGTCTTCTCCTGCCGGCCGGCAGATGGCAGCAGATGGCGGGCGCACTGCGCATGCGCCCGCCATGATGAAAAAGCCGGCTGGCAGGAGAAGACAGAAGAGGACCCAGGGACCCCGGGTGAGTATGATAGGGTCCCCGAATCCCCCTATTTCTCTGTCCTCTGATGTGCGATCACATCAGAGGACAGAGAAATAACTGATCGCTTTTTTTTTTTTTTTTTTGCGGTCGCCGGTAAACTGTTAATTACCGGCGATCGCAAAGCAGGGGTCGGTGCAAACCGACCCCGATCATGTTCTTTGGGGTCTCGGCTACCCCCGGCAGCCGAGACCCCAAAGAACATCCGGGTGCCGGGCGGCGGGCACACTGCGCGTGCGCCCGCCATTTTTTCCCGGAAAAAATATGGCGGCGCCCATGGGGAGACACGAGGAGCACCGGGGGAGGTAGGTAAGTATTGGGGGGCTATTGGGGGCCATCGGGGACCACATTTCTCTGTCCTCCGATGTGCGATCACATCGGAGGACAGAGAAATTAAACGGCAAATCGCGTTTTTTTTTTTTTTGTTGCGACCGCCGGTAAACGGTTAATTACCGGCGATCGCAACTCGGGGGTCGGTAAAAACCCCCCGAATCATGTTCTCTGGGGTCTCGGCTACCCTCGGCAACCAAGACCCCAGAGAAAATCCGACTCTGGGGGGCGCTATTCACTTTTTCCACAGCGCCGTTAATTAACGGCGCTGTGGATTAAGTACCCTTAGCGGCCGCCGTTAAAAGGCGTATCGGCGGTCGTTAAGGGGTTAAAAGGTTTGTCCACTACCAGGACAACCCCTTCTTGACCTAAATGTTTGGCATTGATAAAATAAAAAAGCCTATACTCGCCTCCTGTGCCGGTGGCGTTCCAGCAGTGTTGGCACTCGTGGTCCCAGGGCTCATGTGCTGTTGTATGACACGTGGTGCCTGGCGTCCAATCAGCATTGGCGTCACTGTCCGCCACTTGAAGACGAAGTTCAGGCTGCAGCTGATTTCTGACTTCCTCTCCATGTTCAAAATGTCTAAAAGTGGGGACGGTCATGCCAGTACTGACTGGGCACCGGGCCCCACGTGTCATACAACCGCACGTAAGCCCCAGGACCGCTAGTGCCAACACCACTGCCATTTTTTTGCTCAGCGTCAAATACTCACCAAATACTCATTGTGGGAACTGAACCTTCTACCAAACGTAATACTGTATATAGTAAAAATCATGGTCTCTTATGAACACCAGTCACAGGCTGGTTTTCA
Organism: Ranitomeya variabilis; assembly: GCF_051348905.1. Taxonomy (NCBI): domain Eukaryota; kingdom Metazoa; phylum Chordata; class Amphibia; order Anura; family Dendrobatidae; genus Ranitomeya; species Ranitomeya variabilis. The sequence continues at coordinate 582,324,613 of NC_135235.1, forward strand.
AGGAAGTGAAGGAGGCCTTCAGCAGAGCCCTGGCTGCTATAGAAATTCATCAGCACCCCACAGATCATGTTCCTTGTTTTAAATACTCAATTTAAATGATACCATCTGCAGCAAGTTGATGCTGCAGCTCTCTGAAGGTGGTCTGAGGATTGTCCTTGACTGATCTCACCATTCTTCATCTCTGCCTTCCTTATGTTTTTCTTGGCCTGCCACTTCTGGCCTTAACAAGAACTGTACCTGTGTTCTTCCATTTCCTTACTATGTTCCTCACAGTGGAAATTGACAGGTTAAATCTCTTAGACAGCTTTTTGTATCCTTCCCCTGAACAACTATGTTGAATAATCTTTGTTTTCAGATCATTTGACAGTTGTTTTTAGGAGCCCATGATGCCACTCGTCAGAGGAGATTCAAACAGGAGAACAACTTGCAAGTGGACACTTTAAGTAGCTTTTCTCATGATTGCATACACCTGGCTATGAAGTTCAAAGCTCAATGAGGATGCAAAACCAAAAAAAGTGCTTTAGTAAGTCAGTAAAAAGTAGGTAGGAGTATTTTAAACAAGAAAATGATAAGGGTGCCCATACTTATGCACCTGTCAAATTTTGTTTGAATGCAGATTGCACATTTTCTGTTAGCACAATAAACCTCATTTCAAGGCAGAAACATTACTGTGTCCAACAGTTATTAGATATATGAAACTGAAATAGCTGTTGCAAAAAAACAATTTTTATAAAACATTAAGCGTAAGATTAATAGGGGTGCCCAAACTTTTTCATAGAACTGTACATCATGCATACAATTGATAATACCATGGGCAGGGCACACCACGAATAATTTATTGGAGAAGTATAATCACTTATATAAAAAATACCAAAAATGTTACTAACACGTTTCACCGCTTTATGCGGCTTCTTCAGGAGATGATAGGTCTGTAGCTGATATACCAAATGAAGAAGGAGGAACTTAGTGATGTGAAATACCAGTGAGCAATGGATGATTATTAAATGGATTCTTCACTGAGTCATTTCTTCTCTCTTGCAGCCTACAAAGAGAAGATGAAGGAGCTGTCTATGCTGTCCCTGATCTGCTCCTGCTTTTACTCGCAGCCTCATCCCAAGAAAATCACTGAATATGAAGGTTATAAAACCGCTTATATCTGTCCTGAGAAAGTCTATTCCAGTGTATTGATAATGATAATGGTCTTTATGTGTCATAGACATGGAGGTGAAGCAGCTGAATAAAAGGTCATCAGGGCAGAGCTTTGAGGTGATCTTGAAATCTCCTTCAGACTTGTCCCCCGATGGTCCTCCACTGGCCATCTCTCCTAGGAAGAGGGAGGTTTCCTTGGAAGAACTGCAGAAGAGGCTGGAGGCTGCTGAAGAGAGGAGAAGGGTAACTTATGAATGTCATAACTATATTTTTATTCTTTTGCAGTTTTTGGAAGGTGCCCAGGTTAGGCCACACTGCAATATGCCAGGTGTCTTCTGCTATATAATACTATAGTGGTGTAGTATGGATTGTCAGGACCTGGGGCAGGGAAAATATTTTGCACCCCTAACATGTCCCTGAATCCCTTCCCTCTATTAAACCCCCTAACCACATGTATTGTATTTTGAGGAAATTATTGATATAATTTTAGTTTACCTTTGACTATCTAGTTTTGTTCTCTTTTAGCTGAAATCAGACATAAAATGAAAAAACTTAGAAAGTTAAATATTGTAATCATTTTTACTTTCTATAACCTGTTTGTAAGTGCGGTAATTATTTTATTACCCATCCCTAGCCCTGACCCTAGCACTATGCCAACCTCTAACCTTAATAAGGGTTGTAATAAGTGTAAAAACGTAAAAGCCGCTCTTAGCAATAAATTATAACAGTAATAAATTGGTGCACAGGAGTCAATATCGTCTTCATTCATTAACTGTTCAGCTTCCGTCATCTCAGCAACCACTTATGAAGAGTGCAGCAGAGATTATTTTTTTTCCTCGGCTGCCACAGTCTACATATTGTGATGCAGTGACCCCTGTTACAGCTAGGGGGTGCTGTATGTGCTCCCTAGGACACGCATGGAGGCGTAATGGGGATAGTGAGACAGTGTCCGGCATTGTGGTGAATGGCCTGTATGTGTCGCAGAGGAGGAGGTCTTCTGCGCTGTACGTCTCCCTTGATATGGGGAGCTGCTCCCTGCAATGCAACCCGGAGTATTTTGTCTTTGGTGCACATGAGCACTAAGATGTTGTTTAGTGTGTCTGGGTCCGGGTTGTGGGTAGCTATGAGAGATGGGAGGGTCTAGCTACCCACATACCTCACCACTGGGTGAGGGTGCTCACTGTACCCTTTTCCTGTGGGAAGAGCGGGTGTTTGAGGACCTGCAGTGATGTCAGGATCACGTGACCAGCCCCTGTGATTCATACCTCACCTGTGGGTGTGGTTACAAGCTACATAATGTGACCAGGGTTTGGTCACAGGGGGGAGAGTGTTTAGATCTGTATGGTCCGTATGCAAGGTCCCGGAAAAGCCTATGTGTTGGGAGTGCTACCTCCCTGAATAGCACATGGTGGGGTTTTGGCACTGAGTGGCCTGTGTGTTGGACGGTCCCAGGTGGGGATGGACGTCCTTAATAGCGCACAGTGAGACCATGGTCCTGGACGGTCTGTGTTGGAAGCTCCTGTGAGTGGAGTCTTCCTGGAGCACCTAAAGAGACCATGGACCTGGACGGTCTATGTTGGGGAAGCTACCGTTCTTCGGTGGGTCTGGACTGACTGAAGTGTGCCTGCCCGGCAAGTTGGTGATCCCTATAAGGCAGTTTTCCTAGGAGGGAGGATTGATAAGGAGTTAGCAGGTGGAGCAGGAGCTCCCGTAAGGTACCTTCACAGACTGTTGGTGCTTGTTGGGTGCTATGAACTAATGAACTGTGCGGCATGCGGTCACCCATGGCAACTGGACAAAGTAAGGTCCAGCATGTTTACTGACTGTGCTTCAAAGCCGTATACTATGAAGTGCTAAGGACTATGAGGTCTGTGATGTGTAACATGGCTTACAGTGGTTTATGCTGAGTGTATAATAAACCACATGGACTGTTTATGTAAAAAACCGTGCCAATGTTTATCCTGCTGCCAAGCAAGTAGTCCCCAATACGCTAGTGAGCACTATCTCATATATGGTGGAGAATGCGGGCAGTGTGAACTGAGGCATACCCAAAAAGTGTGCTGCATAGCGTTGTGCAAAGTCTGCTGTAAAATTATTTTCCAGCAGACTTTGCACAGCGCTATGCAGCATGCTTTGGGGTATGCCTCAGTTCACACTGCCCGCATTCTTTCCACCATATGTAAGGCTGTAGTAGCATCGTACGTAGTGAAGAGGTAGTGACCCACAAAGTTCCAACACAAAAGTCTCTTTAATGTTTACTCACAGCATTCACACAAATGCATATAACTTCAGTGTATCTTATCAGTGTACAGTTCACACCAGTTCATAGCAATACATATCATATGGCTTTAAACTGCAGTCCCTAAACAGGCCAAACGTCCCTTGTCCAGTTTCCCTGGGCGACCGCACGCCATATTACAGTCTCCATACACACAGATTCATATAGTTTCCGTGGGCGTCTTGATCGCTGTATCACAGTCTCTTACAGTCTCTTTACTCACATAGCCGTACAGAGCACAGGATATCCTCCGGATAGCAGCCAGGCACCAAATCCACCTGTTTGCAACCGTTAAACATGCTAGTCCTCTTTCGGGCACAGGACATCCACCTCTGGGCACAGGACTGTCAACATCTGTCTCTTTCGGGCACAGGACATCCACCTCCGGGCAGAGGACTGTCCACATCCAAGACCAGTACCATGGACGATTTGCATTGCAGTGCACACTGCGGGTGCCAGGCTATTCAGCTGCCCTGGGTGCTGGCTCCGCTGGCCTGTGCCTCCATGCACTCAGCCAGTGCTCTGCAGGCCTCTGCTCTGCACACCAGCACACACCAGACTGACACTGATGTGCACCTGACACACCCATACCTCTTACTGCAGGGCTTTTAACACACAAATCTGTGGCTTTCAGCCACATGGAAAACCTGGACCGGAAATCTGTGACTCCCATGCACACCTATGGACTTCATCCTTCTGCATGCACAGTCTGGGGAGCACAAACAGCGCCTCCTAGCTGTAGCAGGGGTCACAGCCTCACAATATGGAGAACTTCACTACTGACGACGGTATAAAGAAATTGCACCCAAAATAGAAAATAAGGATTCACTGTATATTAAATAGGGGTCTCTAAAGTAGATAAAACATAACTTAAAGGGAACCTGTCACCCCCAAAATCGATGGTGAGGTAAGCTCACCGTCATCAGGGGCTTATCTACAGTATTCTGTAATGCTGTAGATAAGCCCCCGATGTTACCTGAAAGAGAAAAAAAGACGTTAGATTATACTCACCCAGGGGCGGTCCCGCTGCGGTCCGGGTCCGATGGGTGTCTCAGGTCCGGTCCGGAGCCTCCCACCTTCATTCCATGACGTCCTCTTCTGGTCTTCACGCCGCGGCTGCGGCGCAGGCGTACTTTGCCCTGTTGAGGGCAGAGCAAACTACTGCAGTGCGCAGGCGCCGGGCCTCTCTGACCTGTCCCAGCGCCTGCGCACTGCAGTACTTTGCTCTGCCCTCAACAGGGCAGACAAAGTACGCCTGCGCCGCAGCCGCGGCGTGAAGACCAGAAGAGGACGTCATGGTGTGAAGATAGGAGGCACCGGACCGGACCTGAGACACCCATCGGAGCGGACCGCCCCTGGGCGAGTATAATCTAACCTCTTTTTCTCCTCTTTTAGGTAACATCGGGGGGCTTATCTACAGCATTACAGAATGCTGTAGATAAGCCCCTGATGACGGTGAGCTTACCTCACCATCGATTTTAGGGGTGACAGGTTCCCTTTAAAATTATTCTAAAATCTAACCAGCATGATCATACATGAAAAATGTAACTGAGAACACTTGGGACAGTAGGATTTATTTTATTCACTTATAATAGCGGCAATAATTTCTCAGCGCTTTACAGACATCAGACATAGCTCCTTGTCATAGCTGTGGATATATAATACTGCTCCTTCCTTTCTGGGTAATGACCAGCTAACTACATATTAGCAGCAACCATTGAGACTGATAAACCCTATAGCGAGATAGCAGAAAAGAGAGAAAGGACTGATAGAAGAAACACTAAACTAACTGCAGTAATTCTGACTAACTGTCCTCACAAACATCCATACGCGTTACATCAAAAGTGTAACTGTGTAACTGCCCGGAATCATCAGGGGCTCAGCAGCACAATTACCAAATATCCAGACAGACAATTCATTAGTGCACACAGTGGCCGTTCATTCTGCTGAGAGCATCGTCATCTCGGCTGCTGCATATCATGCTGACTGCTGGGTTCTGGGTCTAATTTTGCACCCTCCTAGACTTTGAAGCCTGGGCAACTGCCCCTGTGCCACCTCACCACTGGCAAGCATAGGTTATACATCTTGTATATTGTGATATGGAGCATGCTGGTATAATCTGGGTATATTCTGTATATAATTATATATGTATAGCTGGTATAAGTTACCGTATATACTCGAGTATAAGCCGACCCGAGTATAAGCCGACCCCCCTAATTTTGCCACAAAAAAATGGGAAAACTTAATGACTCAAGTATAAGCCTAGGATGGAGCAGCTACCGGTAAATTTCAAAAATAAAAATAGATACCAATAAAAGTAAAATTAATTGAGACATCAGTAGGTTAAGTGTTTTTGAATATCCATATTGAATCAGGAGCCCCATATAATGCTTCTTACAGTTCATGATGGGCTCCATAAGATGCTCCATACAAAATACGCCCCATAAGATGCTCCATAATGAAATATGCCCTATATAATGCTGCACAAAGGTTAATAATGGCCCCATAAGATGCTCCATAGAAACATTTGCCCCATACAATGCTGCATAAAGGTTGATGGCCCCATAAGATGTTCCATAGAAACATTTGCCCCATACAATGCTGCATAAAGGTTGATGGCCCCATAAGATGCTGCATAGATTATGCCCCATAAAATGCTCCATAGATTATGCCCCATAAAATGCTCCATAGATTATGCCCCATAAGATCCCCCACACATTATGACCCATAAAATGCTCCACATATTATGCCCCATAAAATGCTCCACACATTATGCCCCATAAGATGCTCCACACATTATGCCCCATAAGATGCTCCACACATTATGCCCCATAAAATGCTCCACACTTTATGCCCCATAAGATGCTCCACACATTATGCCCCATAAGATGCTCCACACATTATGCCCCATAAGATGCTCCACACATTATGCCCCATAAGATGCTCCACACATTATGCCCCATAAGATGCTCCACACATTATGCCCCATAAGATGCTCTATACATTATGCCCTATATGCTGTTGCTGCGATTAAAATAAAAAAATCACATACTCACCTCTCTTCACTCAGGCCTCCGGCACTTGCGATATTCACCTTCCTCGTTCCACCGCTGCGCACCGCTGTCTTCCATCCTCCGCAGTGACTGTTCAGGCAGAGGGCGGCGCGCACACTAACTACGTCATCGCGCCCTCTGACCTGAACAGTCACAGCCAGAGGACGGAAGACAGAGCGGTGCGCAGCGGTGGAATGGGGAGAGGTGAATATCGCGCAAAGCTCACCCTCCCCCGATATACTCACCTGCTCCCGGCGCGCGGTCCCTGGCAGTGTCTCACTGTCAGATGGTCTCCGGGAGCCAGCGGCATCTTCCTATGTTCAGTGGTCACGTACCGCTCATTCAAGTAATGAATATGCGTCTATATTCATTACTGTAATGAGCAGTACCACATGACTGCTGAACACAGGAAGAGCTGCCCGGAGACCATCAGACATGCAGGGACCGCACCAGGAGCAGGTGAGTATGTGACAGCCGCACCTCCGACCCCCTGGGACAACAACTCAAGTATAAGCCGAGAGGGGCACTTTCAGCCCCAAAAAGTGGGCTGAAAATCTCGGCTTATACTTGAGTATATATGGTATACATCTTCTGTGTATAGTGATATGGAGCATGCTGGTATAACGTGGGTATATCCTGTATATAATTATATATGTACAGCTGGTATAAGTTATATATCTTCTGTATATAGTGATATGGAGCATGTTGGTATAACCTGGGCATCTCCTGTATATAATTATATACAGTTGTGCTCAAAAGGTTACATATTCCAGCAGAATTTTTGCTTTGTTGGCCTTTTGTTCAGAGAATATGAATGATGACACCAAAACTTTTTCTCCACTCATGGTTAGTGGTTGGGTGAAGCCAGTTATTGACAAATTACTGTGTTTTCCCTTTTGAAATCATGACAACCGAAAACATCCAAATGACCTTGATCAAAAGTTCACATACCCCATTTTTTAATACCGTGTATTGCCCTAACATCAATGACAGCTTGAAGTCTTTTGTGGTAGTTGTGGATGAAGTTCTTTATTTTCTCAGATGGTAAAGCTGCTCATTCTTCTTGCAAAAAGCCTCCAGTTCCTGTAAATTCCTGGGCTGTCTGGAGACTGAGATGGCCACTCCAGAACCTTCACTTTGTTCTGCTGTAGCCAATGACAGGTCGACTTGGCCTTGTGTTTTGGATCATTGTCATGTTGGAATGTCCCATGCGCAGCTTCCAGGCTGATGAGTCCAAATTTGCCTCCAGTATTTGCTGATAATGTGCTGCATTCATCTTTCCTTCAACTTTGACAAAGTTTCCTGTGCCTTTGCAGATCACACATCCCTAAAACATCAGCAATCCAACTCTGTGCTTTACAGTAGGAATTGTGTTCCTTTTAGTGTTGAGCATTCCAATACCGCAAGTATCGGGTATCGGCCGATACTTGCGGTATCGGAATTCCGATACCAAGATCCGATACTTTTCTGGTATCGGGAATCGGTATCGGATCCATATTACTGTGTAAAATAAAGAATTAAAATAATAAATATTGATATACTCACCTCTCCGGAGGCCCCTGGACATCACCGCTGGTAACCGGCAGCCTTCTTTGCTTAAAATGAGCGCGTTTAGGGCCTTCCATGACGTCACGGCTTCTGATTGGTCGCGTGCCGCTTATGTGACCGCCACGCGACCAATCACAAGCCGTGACGTCATTCTCAGGCCCTAAACTCCTCATTCTAGGAATTTAGGACCTGAGAATGACGTCACGGCCTGTGATTGGTCGCGTGGCGGTCACATGAGCGGCACGCGACCAATCAGAAGCCGTGACGTCATGGAAGGCCCTAAACGCGCTCATTTTAAGCAAAGAAGGCTGCCGGTTACCAGCGGTTATGTCCAGTGGCCTCCGGAGAGGTGAGTATATCAATATTTTTTATTTTAATTCTTTATTTTACACAGTAATATGGATCCCAGGGCCTAAAGGAGAGTTTCCTCTCCTTCAGACCCTGGGAACCATCAGGATACCTTCCAATACTTGGTGTCCCATTGACTTGTATTGGTATCGGGTATCGGTATCGGCGGTATCGGGTATCGGTATCGGCGATATCCGATACTTTTCGGGTATCGGCCGATACTATCCGATACCGATACTTTCAAGTATCGGACGGTATCGCTCAACACTAGTTCCTTTCATCATAGGCCTTGTTGACCTCTCTCCAAATGTAACGTTTATGGTTGTGGCCAAAAAGTTCAATTTTGGTCTCATCACTTCAAATTACCTTGTTCCAGAAGTTCTGAGGCTTGTCTCTGCGTTGTTTTGCATATTGTAGGCAAGATACTTTGCGGCATTTGTGCAGTAATAGCTTTCTTCTGGCGACTCGACCATGCAGCCCATTTTTCTTCAAGTGCCTCCTTATTGTGCATCTTGAAACAGCCACACCGCTAGTTTTCAGAGATTCCTGTATTTCAGCTGATGTTATTTGTGGGTGGTTCTTTGCATCCCAAATAATTTTCCTCACAGTTGTGGATGACATTTTTGTTGGTCTACCTGACCGTGGTTTTGTTTTGACAGAGCCCCTGATTTTCCATTTGTTAATCACAGTTTGAACAGTACTGATTGGCAATTATCAATTCCTTGGATATCTTTTTATATCCCTTTTCTGTTTTATACAATTCAACTACCTTTTCCCGTAGATCCTTTAATAATTGTTTTTGCTTCCCCATAACTCAAATCCAGAAATGTCAGTGGCTGGATGAAAGATGCAAGAGTCTGTCTGGATCCCATAAACTCACTCAGCTTTTATGCACGCACGCTGATTACAAGCAAACAGCTCACAGCTGAGGATGTTACCTTTAGTAGCCATTCAAACCCATTTATGTCAACTTCTGTGTATGTTACCAGGCCAAAATCACCAGCGTATGTGAACTGATGATCAGGGTCATTTGGATGTTTTGGGTTGTCATAAATGATTTAAAAAGAGAAAACACAGTAGTTTGACAATAAATGGCTTCACTCAAACACTAACCATGAGTGGAGGAAAAGTTTTGGTGTTATCATTCATATTCTCTGAAAAAGGCCAGGAAAGCAAAAATTTTGCAGAGGTATGTAAACTTTTGAGCAACTGTATAGTGATATGGATCATGCTGGCATAACCTGGGAATCTCCTGTATATAATTATATATGTTGGTACTATATAAAAATAAAGATTCTTATTATATGTACAGCTGGTATAAGTAATACATCTTCTGGATACAGTTATATGGAGCATGCTGGTATAGCCTGGGTATCTCCTGTATATAAGTATATCTGTACAGCTGGTATAAGTTATACATCTTCTGTATACAGTGATATGGAGCATGCTGGTATAACCTGGAAATCTCCTGTATATAATTAAACTAGATGGTGGTCCGATTCTAATGCATTGGGTATTCTAGAATATGCATGTCCACGAAGTATATAGCACAGTCCACGTAGTATATTACCCAGCCACGTAGTATATTGCCCAAACACGCAGTATATTGCCCAGTCACGTAGTATATTGCCCAGCCACGTAGTATATTGCACAGCCACGTAGTATATTGCCCAGTCACGTAGTATATTGCCCAACCACGTAGTATATTGCCCAGTCACGTAGTATATTGCCCAGCCACGTAGTATATTGCACAGCCCACGCAGTATATTGCCCAGCCACGTAGTATATTGCCCAGCCACGTAGTATATTGCCCAGCCACGTAGTATATTGCCCAGTCACGTAGTATATTGCCCAGTCACGTAGTATATTGCCCAGTCACGTAGTATATTGCCCAGCCACGTAGTATATTGCCCAGTTACCTAGTATATTGCCCAGTGACGTATTATATTCCCCAGCCACGTAGTATATTGCCCAGTTACGTAGTATATTGCCCAGTGACGTAGTATACAGCACAGAGCCACGTAGTATATTGCCCAGCCACGTAGTATATTGGCCAGCCACGTAGTATATTGCCCAGCCACGTATGTCACAGGTTAAAAAATAAACATATACTCACCTTCCGAGGGCCCCTTGTAGTCCTGTTGTCTGTGTGCGGTGCACGCGCCAGCTTCCGGTCCCAGGGTTGGTATGAGCGCAGGACCTGTGATGACGTTGCGGTCACATGACCATGACGTCATGGCAGGTCCTTCTTGCATAGCATCCTTAGCACCGGAACCTGCAGGCGCGAGCGCATCGTCGGACTACGGAAGGTGAGAATCAGGGCCGGACTGGCCATTAGGCACTTCTGGCAAATGCCAGAAGGGCCGGTGCCAGTAGTGGGCCGCTGCACTGTTCCTCCTCCGACTGCAGCCGCCGAGACAGGAGCAGGGAGCAGCGCGGGCAAAAGGAAAGGTGAGGAGTGTTTTTTTTTTAACTGGACTGTGTGGCCATTTTTTTTGGGGGGAAGAGATGAGATGTGGGCTGTGCTCTATATATCCCTGTGTGGGCTGTGCTCTATATATCCCTGTGTGGGCTGTGCTCTATATATCCCTGTGTGGGCTGTGCTCTATATATCCCTGTGTGGGCTGTGCTGTAGATACCCCTGTGTGGGTTGTGCTCTATATATCCCTGTGTGGGCTGTGCTGTATATACCCCTGTGTGGGCTGTGCTGTATATTCCCGTGGGGGCTGTGCTGTATATACCCCTGTGTGGGCTGTGCTCTATATATCCCTGTGTGGGCTGTGCTGTATATACCACTGTGTGGGCTGTGCTGTATATACCCCTGTGTGGGCTGTGCTGTATATACCCCTGTGTGGGCTGTGCTCTATATATCCCTGTGTGGGCTGTGCTGTATATACCACTGTGTGGGCTGTGCTGTATATACCCCTGTGTGGGCTGTGCTGTATATACCACTGTGTTGGCTGTGCTGTATATACCACTGTGTGGGCTGTGCTGTATATATCACTGTGTGGGCTGTGCTGTATATACCCCTATGTGGGCTGTGCTGTATATACCCCTGTGTGGGCTGTGCTCTATATACCCCTATGTGGGCTGTGCTGTATATACCACTGTGTGGGCTGTGCTGTATATAGCACTGTGTGGGCTGTGCTGTATATAGCACTGTGTGGGCTGTGCTGTATATACCACTGTGTGGGCTGTGCTGTATATAGCACTGTGTGGGCTGTGCTGTATATAGCACTGTGTGGGCTGTGCTGTATATAGCACTGTGTGGGCTGTGCTGTATATAGCACTGTGTGGGCTGTGCTGTATAGAGCACTGTGTGGGCTGTGCTGTATAGAGCACTGTGTGGGCTGTGCTGTATGTAGCAATGTGTGGGCTGCGCTGTATATAGCACTGTGTGGGCTGCGCTGTATATAGCACTGTGTGGGCTGTGCTGTATATAGCACTGTGTGGGCTGTGCTGTATATAGCACTGTGTGGGCTGTGCTGTATATAGCACTGTGTGGGCTGTGCTGTATACTACTACGCGGGCTGTGCTGTATACTACTACGCGGGCTGTGCTATATTATGCAGGCTGTGCTATATACTATGCAAGTTGTGCTATATACTATGCAGGCTTTGCTATATACTATAGGGGGTATATTATATTCTATGGGGGAGGCCGTGTTATATACTATGTGGCTGTGTTATATACTATTGCGGGGGTATATTATATTCTGTAGGGGAGGCTGTGTTATATACTATGGGTGTATATTATATTCTATGGGGGAGGCGGTCTTATATACTATGGGGGGCTGCATTATATTCTATGGGGGGCTACATTATATATTATGGGGAGGTGGGCTGTATTATATTCTATGGGGGGCTGTATTAGATTTTATGAGGGATGATTGCATCATACTCTGATGTGGCTGCATTATATTCTATGGGGAGGTGGGCTGTATTCTATTCTATTCGGGGCTACATTAAATTCTATGGGGGGCTGTATTATATTTATATTCTATGAGGGGTGATTTCATCATACTCTATGGGGGGGCTGCATTATATTCTATGGGGGGTTACATTATACTCTGGAGTGGCTGCATTATACTCTGTAGGGTGGTGGCTGCATTATACTGTATGTGGGCTGCATTATACTGTATCGAAGACTATGGGGAATACGTTATACTATATGAAGAACTATGGGGTGCATTATACTATGGGAAGTGAATTGTACTACATGGATGACTATAGCGGTGCATTATACTATATGGAGCACTATGAGGAGTGTATTATGCTCTGTGGAGGACTGAGCAGTGTATTTTAATATATGGAAGTGTGTCCTAAAAGTGTGGATTACATTAGAATTAAAACCTGAATTGAACCTGAAAGGAACTGAAGGTAACTGGCCAGTCACTGCAAACAATGTTTCAGTTTGTTTTCAATTTTACCCCTATAATCTTTCACTTTCTGCTACCTCCCCCAATCCCCACACCAAGTAAGGAACTGTTCATCTCCTCTTCAATCCTCCCCATCCATCTCACCTCCTCAGAAATGTTCCTCACCATACAATCCTCTGTCTCAAAGCACAGGCAGCCCCCTCATGCCCTCTCCTGCTCCCACCTGCTAACACTATCTCTGCTCCTTCTCACTGCTGGTGATATCTCTCCAAATCCTGGTCCTCCTCACCATATTCCCACAGTCATTTCTACCTCCCATCCACGCTCCATCACAAACTTCCGTATCCTCTCTAATCTTATACCCATTCACCCAGCCACCGCTTCCCCAGTCCCACTAACAGGAGCTCTGTGGAACGCTCGCTCTGTCTGTAACAAGCTTTCCTACATCCATGATCTTTTTGTTACTACCAAACTTTCCTTCCTCGCCATCACCGAAACCTGGCTCACCCCTTCTGACACAGCCTCCCCTGCTGCACTCTCTTACGGTGGCTTCCACCTTTCTCACACCCCGCCCCAGCAGCAAGCATGGCGGAGGAGTTGGTTTTCTCCTGTCAGATAACTGCTCCTTCACCCCAATCCCACTTCCACCCTGTTACCCTCCCTTCCTTTGAGGTGCACTCTGTGCGCATCTACTCCCCCTCCAACTGGCTGCCATTTACCGCCCCCCAGGGCCAGCCACCACCTTCTTTGACCACTTCACCACCTGGCTACTTCATTTCCTTTCTGCGGACATCCCCACTATCATCATGGGCGATTTCAACATCCCCATTGACACTTCCCTCTCAGCTGCCACTAAACTTCTATCTCTCACTTCCTCCTTCAGCCTCACTCAATGGTCTTCTGCAGCCACTCACAAAGATGGTCACACACTGGACCTAATCTTCACCCGCCTCTGTTCCCTATCTAACCTCTCTAACTCACCTCTTCCACTCTCTGACCGAAACCTTCTCACATTCTCATCTCTCTCCACTCCATGTCTACAACCCCCACCCCACTAACTTTCACACCCTCGCAGAAATGTTAAACATCTTGACCTACATTCATTCTCTGAATCCCTCCTCCCTCTCACAGACATAAGTTCCATACACAATGCGGATGACGCTGCCGCTCTATATAACACCACAATAGCTGTAGCTTTGGAATCTGCTGCCCCACTTACACATACCAAAGCTCGCAAAATCAACAGACAGCCCTGGCACACCAGCCTGACCAAAGAACTGAGGCGAGCTTCCAGGGCTGCTGAGCGCAGATGGAAAAGATCCCACTCCAACGAGCACTTCATCGTATTCAAACAGTCCCTCACTACTTTCAAGACCACACTCGCCACATCTAAACAAACCTACTTCTCATCTCATATCCTCCCTGTCTCACAACCCTAAACAGTTATTCAACACCTTCAATTCTCTCCTCCGTCCCCCAGCACCTCCTTCCTCCCCACTTATCTCCGCTGAAGACTTTGCCTCATTTTTCAAGAAGATTGATAGCATCAGAGACAGTTTTGGCCAACAACCCCCAGAGCCCTTCCTCCCGACTTCCCAGCCCTCCACCTCCAAAACCAACTTCTCCACCATTACAGAAGATCAACTCGCCACTCTACTCTCAAGATCACATCTCATCACCTGTGCACTTGACCCGATCCCATCCCACCTCATCCCAAACCTCACCACAGTCTTCATCCCAACCCTAACCCATCTCTTCAACCTATCACTAACAACTGGTGTTTTCCCCTCAAGCTTTAAACATGCCTCCATCACACCTATCCTCAAAAAGCCCTCTCTTGACCCATTCTCTGTATCTAGCTATCGCCCTATATCACTTCTCCCTTATGCCTCCAAACTACTGGAACAGCACATTTAACTGTCCTCCCATCTCTCTTCTTGCTCCCTCTTTGACCGCTTACAATCTGGCTTCCGGTCACACCATTCCACTGAAACTGCCCTAACTAAGGTCACCAACGACCTCTTAACCGCCAAGAGCAAGCGACACTACTCTGTCCTCCTCCTCCTCGACCTGTCGGCTGCCTTTGACACAGTGGACCATTCCCTATTATTACAGACCCTCTCATCCCTTGGCATCACTGACTTGGCCCTATCCTGGATCTCATCATACCTAACAGACCGGACATTCAGCGTCTCCCACTCACACACCACCTCCTCACCTCGCCCCCTATCTGTCTGAGTCCCGCAAGGTTCAGTCCTTGGGCCCCTTCTCTTCTCCATTTACACCTTTGGCCTGGGACAGCTCATAGAATCTCATGGCTTTCAGTATCACCTGCTGATGACACACAGATCTACATCTCTGGACCAGATATCACCTCCCTACTAACCAGAATCCCTCAATGTCTGTCCACTATTTCATCCTTCTTCTCCTCTAGATTTCTGAAACTTAACATGGACAAAACAGAATTCATCATCTTTCCCCCATCTCACGCGACCCCCCCAACGAACCTAACCATTACAGTAAATGGCTGCCCACTCTCCTCAGTCCCACAAGCTCGCTGCCTCGGGGTAATCCTTGACGCTGATCTCTCCTTCAAACCACATATCCAAGCCCTTTCCACTTCCTGCCGACTTCAATTCAAAAATATTTCACGAATCCGTTCATTCCTCAACCAAGAATCTGCAAAAACCCTAGTCCATGCCCTCATCATCTCTCGCCTTGACTACTGCAACCTCCTGCTCTGTGGCCTCCCCTCGAACACTCTCGCACCCCTCCAATCTATTCTAAACTCTGCTGCCCGACTAATCCACCTGTCCCCCCGCTATTCCCCGGCCTCTCCCCTCTGTCAATCCCTTCACTGGCTCCCCATTGCCCAGAGACTCCAGTACAAAACCCTAACCATGACGTACAAAGCCATCCACAACCTGTCTCCTCCATACATCTGTGACCTCGTCTCCCGGTACTTACCTACACGCAACCTCCGATCCTCACAAGATCTCCTTCTCTACTCCCCTCTTATCTCCTCTTCCCACAATCGTATACAAAATTTCTCTCGCGTATCACCCCTACTCTGGAACCCTCTACCACAACACATTAGACTCTCGCCTACCATCGAAATCTTCAAAAAGAACCTGAAGACCCACCTCTTCGGACAAGCCTACAACCTGCAGTAACCACCGATCAACTAAACCGCTGCATGACCAGCTCTATCCTCACCTACTGTATTCTCACCCATCCCTTGTAGATTGTGAGCCTTCGCGGGCAGGGTCCTCTCTCCTCCTGTACCAGTTATGACTTGTATTGTTTAAGATTATTGTACTTGTTTTTATGTATACCACTCCTCACATGTAAAGCGCCATGGAATAAATGGCGCTATAACAATAAATAATAATATGGAGGACTATAGGGAGTGTATTATACTATATGGAGGACTGTGCTGCGCATTATAATATATGGAGGACTATGGGGTGTATTTTACTAAACAAGTAAAATGCTGCATATTCAGATTTTTTTGCCGGAACAAAAATCATTGTTCTCAGCAGCACATCGCCAGCGTAAATTGTAGATGTGCTGCTGATAACATGATACTGTATGGTGATCTGTTAGTGATCGTTCTGTCCCATCATTCTGTCTCAGACGGTGGAAAGAGGCCGGGAAACAAGCGTTGAACAACTTCAGTATGGTCGATCAAACTCATTTAGCGGCCTGAACTCAGCGCATGTAAATACAACCGAAATGCTTTTGTGTGATGTGCAATATGTTAACATTTGGGGCCCCATTTTAAACATCGCCTAGGGCCCCACTTTGCCTAAAACCGGCCCAGCCTACAAGTATACAAAGATATTATACAGTCACTATGTGACAAGTGGGCCTGTGTAACTTCAAATGCCAGGGCTGAATTTTAGTCCCAGTCCGGCCCTGGTGAGAATAGCAGGTTTTTTGTTTATTATTTTTAACATTAGATCTTTTTACTATTGATGCTGCATAGACAGCATCAATAGTAAAAACGTGGTGACACAGGGTTAATAGTGGCGGTAACGGAGTGCGTAACCCGCGGCATAACACGGTCCGTTACCGCTGGCATTAACCCTGTGTGAGCGGTGACTGACTGGAGGGGAGTATGCGGGCGCCAAGCGCTGACTGCAGGGGAGTAGGGAGGGACTAATCGGACTGTGCCCGTCGCTGATTGGTCGCGGCAGCTATGACAGGCAGCTGGCGAGACCAATCAGCGACGCGGGATTTCCGTGACGGAAGTTGCCGACAGAAAGACGGAAGTACCCCTTAGACAATTATATATATAGATATGTACAGCTGGTATAAGTTACTCATCTTCTTGATACATTTATATGGAGCATGCTGGTATAACCTGAGCGTCTTCTGCATATAGTTGTATATGTACAGCTGGTACAACCTGGGCATCGGTTGCATACATTTTGCAGATGGTCTTTTCTACCATATGACTCGTCTTTTCCCTCAGACCCAGGAAGCTCATGTGCTGAAACAGCTTGCCGAGAAGAGGGAACACGAGCGGGATGTTCTGCACAGGGCAATAGAAGACAATAACAACTTCAGCAAAATGGCGGAGGAAAAACTCAACTACAAGATGGAGCTGAGCAAGGAGATACGCGACGCCCACTTGGCGGCTCTCAGGGAGCGTCTCCGCGAGAAGGTATCCAGCAAGGCACTGCCATTTCATTACGCAGACACACATATATTTTTTTCTTCTAATTGCATCGACTTGGCAGCAATCAGAATGATCAGTGAATAGAGTCTACCATTAAGCCATTCTTAGAGCATTAGAACTCCCACCCCAGCTTTAGTGAGGATTGTCTTATTGTATGATAACCTGTGGTTCTGTATTTCCAGGAGGTTCATGCAGAGGAGGTCCGCAAGAACAAGAAGCAGGGGGAGGAGAAGTCTGGATAGGGGCCGCCGCCGCTGTAGACTTCCATGCCAGCTCTCAATAAGAAAACAGCAAACAAAACTATTTTATGTACATGTCATTAGTCATTTCATCACACAATCCCTCCCCGGCTGCCCCCATCCCTCCTGATCTGTCACCATCATGACCCGGTCGCCCTGGAGTAATGAGGTTCATAAGGTTATGCCATACAGTTCGCACGTCTGCAGATTCTGCCAGAGAATTGTGCCCCTCGCATATTTTATTTTTAAACCATATAAATTACAATTGTTCGACCATTTGGCGTCCAGTTCATTGTGTGATACAAGCAACAGCTGGGAGGAGATAGAAATGGGATTGAAAGGGGACTTAACAATTCCACAATTGTTTTTTGTTTTGATATTTTACCATGTTCACTAAATGCTAAAACTGATCTGCCATTATGCTTTCCCAGGTCATAATGAGTTCAGAGACACCAAACATATCTAGGTACTTTTTTATTTGTGGTGAAAAAAAAATCCAAAGTTCCTAAAAAAAAAAAAAAAAAAAAAAAAGTCGCCATTTTCCAAGACCCGTAGCGTCTCAATTGTTCGTGATCTGGAGTTGGGTGAGAGCTTATTATTTGCCTGCCGAGCTGACGTTTTTATTGATAACTTTTATATGTAGATTCGATCTTTTCATTGCCCGTTATTACATTTTAATGCAATGTAGTGGTGATCAAAAAAAGAAATTCTTTTTTTTTTTTCATTTTTTTCTCATTATGCCGTCTACCGATCTGATTTTATATATTAATATATCAATCGATTCTGAACGTGGCGATACCAAATATATTACTTTTTCTTATTATTTTGAATTGGGAGTGATTTGAACTTTTATATTTTTAAATATTTTTCAAAACATTAGACTAGAAGCTGCCATAAGCCGATCGCTTGTGCTACACAGAGCAGGAATTCAGCCGTGCTGTGTGTGGCATAAATGCTCATTTGCTATGAGCGCCAACCGCTTGGTGGCACTCATAGCAATCCGGCAATGACAACCACAGGGGTCTCCTGCAAACCCCGGGTTGTAATGCCAACCTATCGGTGACCTGCGGTCATGTGACACGGGCACCGCTGGATGGGATTAGTGACACACTTACGGTACGAGCATGTTAAATGCTGCTATCAGATATTGTCAGCCGTGGGTGGATCGCAATTCCAGCCGCTGCTGTTGGGGGCACGTCAGCTGATGAAATCATTTGACATGTGCCGGAAAAGTTGCAGGCTCAGCGCCGGAGCAAGCAGCAAACAAGGGGAGACAACCTTCGACATCCCTAAACGTCTAAGGTTGGAAAGAGGTTAATGAATAGATCTTGGAATTATAATAATTTCCACAATTGGATGTGTTTTGATAAAATGTTCCTGTGCCGAGATAATCTTATACATGTGCCCCTGCTGTGTACTGTGTAGTGTCTGACCGTACAGGGACATGGTCTGATCATACAACAGATCCTGGGCAGGGAGGAAGAAAAAAAGTATACAGACATTACAGCATGGGATCGTAGCAGATTGGTTTTGTTAGGAATAACATCTCCCTGCCTAGTTTTAAGCAATGTTTTACCTCAAAGAAAGAATGATTTATGACCCCGTTCCGTAATGTCTGTATACTCTTTTCCTTCCTTCCCTGCCCAGCAGATGTGGTATGATCAGACCATGTCCCTGTACGGTCAGACACAGACATTACACAGTACATATAGTGGGAAAAATAAGTATTTGATACACTGCCAATTTTGCAGTTTTTTTCCACCTACAAAGATTGGAGAGGTCTGTAATTTGTATCATAGGTACAACTTCAACTGTGAGAGGCAGAAACTAAAAACAAAACCAGAAATTCACATTGTATGATTTTTACATAAGATTTTATTGCATGAATTAAGTATTAGATCATCATCTACCAACCAGCAAGAATTCTGGCTCTCACAGACCTGTTAGTTTTTCTTTTAGAAACCCTCCTACTCTGCACTCATTACTTGTATTAATTGCACCTGTTAGAGCTCGTCACCTCTATAAAAGACACCTGTATTAATCAACACACACACTTAATCAATCACACTCCAACCTCTCCACCATGGCCAAGACCAAAGAGCTGGCTAAGGACACCTGGGATAAAACTGTAGACCTGCATAAAGCTGGGATGGGGTACAGGACAATAGGAAAGCAGCTTGGTGAGAAGGCAACAACTGTTGGCACAATTATTAGAAAATGGAGGAAACCCAAGATGACTCAATTTTCCAGTTTGGGGCTCCATGAAAGATCTCGCCTTGTGGGGTAAGGAAGATTCTGAGAAAGATAAGGAATCATCCCAGAATTAAATTGGACGACCTGGTCAATGGAAAAGAGCAAAGACCACAGTCTCAAACATTACTATCAGTAACACACTACACCATCATGGATTTAAATCCTGCAGGGCACGCAAGGTGTCAATGCTCACACTAGCACATGTCCAGGCCAGTTTGAAGTTTGCCAATGCCCATCTGTCTAATCCAGAGGAGGCATGGGAGAAGGTCATGTGGTCAAATGAGACCAAAATATAGAACTTTTTGGTATCAACTCCACTCGCCATGTTTGGAGGAAGAAGTATGAGTACAACCCCAAGAACATAATCCCAACCATGAAGCATGGTGGGGGAAACATCATACTTTGGGGGTGCTTTTTCAGCAAAGGGAACAGGACGATTGCACTGTATTGAAGGGAGGATGGATAGGGATTGGCCACTAAGGAGTGGTTCCATCAGAAGCATTTCAAGGTACTACAGTCTTCAGACCTGAACCCAATAAAACATCTTTGGAGGGAGCTGGAGCTCAATATTGCCCATTGACAGCCCAGAAACCTGAAAGATCTGGAGAAGATCTGTATGGAGGAGTGGGTCAAAATCCCTGCTGCAGTGTGTGCAAACTTGGTCAAGAAATATAGGAAAGTCTGACCTCTGTAACTACAAAGGTTTCTGTACCAAATATTAAGTTCTGTTTTTCTATTATATCAAATACTTATTCCATGCAATAAAATGCAAACTAATTATGTAAGAATCATACAATGTGATTTTCTGTTGTTTTTTTTTTATTTTTAGATTCTGTCTCTCAGTTGAAGTGTACCTACGATAAAAATTACGCACCTCTCCATTGTTTGTAGGTGGGAAAACGTGCAAAATCTGCAGTGTATCAAATATTTATTATCCTCACTGTAGCAGGAGCACATTTATAAGATTATCTCAGCATAGGAAAACATGTTTCAAACACATCCAATTGTGGAAATTAATATTATTGTCCCAGTAGCGTAGCTACTGGGGGGGCAGAGGGGGCCATCGCCCCGGGCCCTGTCACATGAAGGGGCCCACCGGGAGCCAGGGCCACTACTGTGAGGAGGCAGAACACCGCATAGGAGCAGAGCAGTATAATGTCTGCTCCCGTCTGATGGAGACTCTGCACGCTGCTAGCACAGTGACGGCTGCAGTCTCCCCCCTGCAGTGAATGGTTTCGCCCGTCTGACCTGATCATGAAGGCTGCAGTTTTCTTCACTCTGTGCACGCTGGGATTGGCTCAGGCACGCTGGGTCCTAGTGCCCACAGCTTGCATTTTACTCACACTTCCTGGTCCTGCCTGCAGTGCAAACGTTATCAGTAAGTGGGGATGGAACTTATTAGGTTTAGTAAATTCAGGTATGTCACTGTGAGACTGTTGGGGTATTGTGGGCGCTGAAATTGAATGAGGGGGGACAGGACACTGGGGGTGAATGTGAGACCATGGGGGTATTGTGGGGGAGGGGAGACAGGGTACTGAGGGGTGGATGTGAGATGATGGGGGTATTGGAGCTGAAGTGGGGGAGGGGGGACAGGTCACTGGAGGCTGAATATTATAATGTTTTGTTCTGATATTATATGTGCTCTATCACATAATATTTGCTGTCTGGGGAGGCTGGAGATGGGGGGGTCGGGGGCCTTTGATACGTACCACCTGGGTCTTTTATGAGTATTAGTATTAGGAGCCCGCATACAGTAACCAAGAGCTGCATCACATTTACAGCACCACTCCAGCATTATTTTTTATTTCATTGCTGGAGTTGTGCTGACAATCCCCGTCCCCTGCCCCCTGTCTGACACTCACCTTCTGGCGTTTTCATCTGTTTTAGTCTCTGCTTGGCTCCGTCTCCTGCAGTTTGTGGCCTGTCCGAGGCTCCAGTGTTTCATGGAGCAGCGCAGAGGTCACTAATCAGTGTGAGTCTGTGGGAGCCTCGTTCTGGCCTCGTTCTCACTCTCAGGCTATGTGCACACGGTGCGGATTTGCAGAAGTTTTCCATCTGGTTTACAATGCCATGTAAACCTATGGAAAACCAAATCCGCACATGGTGTGGAAAATACCACGCGGAAACGCTGCGTTGTATTTTCCGCAGCATGTCAATTCTTTTTGCGGATTCCGCAGCGTTTTACACCTGCTCCTGTATAGGATTCCGCAGATGCTAAAACGCAGGTGAAATCTGCACAAAAACACAGGAAATCCGCGGTAAATCTGCACACGAATCCGCAACAAGTGCACATAGCCTCATAGTCTTACATTGAGCGCTTGTGACATAGCTTCTAACTTCTGGTCTGTCAGAAGCTGCGCTCACAAGTTTGAGCAGCGGCACTGCAGCAGTGCCACAAAATAGTGAATACGCCGGAGGATGAGTAAATGGCCAGGACATCCAAATCATGACAGGGAGCTGTGAGTCCATCATACTGTGTATAAAGGAGCTGCGGGCCCATCATACTGTGTATAAGGGAGCTACGGGCCCATCATTCTGTGTATACGGGAGCTGCGGGCCCATCATACTGTGTATAAGGGAGCTGCGGGCCCATCATACTGTGCATAAGGGAGCTGCGGGCCCATCATACTGTATATAAGGGAGCTGTGGAGACATCATACTGTGCATAAGGGAGCTGCGGGCCCATCATACTGTGTATAAGGGAGCTGTGGGCCCATCATACTGTGTATAAGGGAGCTGCGGGCCCATCATACTGTGTATAAGGGAGCTGTGGGCCCATCATACTGTGTATAAGGGAGTTGCGGGTCCATCATACTGTGTATAAGGGAGCTACGGGCCCATCATACTGTGTATAAGGGAGCTGTGGGCCCATCATACTGTGTATAAGGGAGCTGTGGAGACATCATACTGTGTATAAGGGAGCTGCGGGCCCATCATACTGTGTATAAGGGAGCTGCGGGCCCATCATACTGTGTATAAGGGAGCTGCGGGCCCATCATACTGTGTATAAGGGAGCTGCGGGCCCATCATACTGTGTATAAGGGAGCTGCGGGTCCATCATACTGTGTATAAGGAAGCTGCGGGTCCATCATACTGTGTATAAGGAAGCTGTGGGCCCATCATACCGTGTACAGGGGAACTGTGAGGGACATCATACTGTTTGACGGGAGCTGCATGCCCATCATACTGTGTATAAGGAACTGTGAAGGCATATTGTGCATATGGGAGCTGTTGTCCCATTACACTGTATATAGGGGAGCTCTGGGGGGCATTATACTTTCTATAGTGCAGTTCTGTCAGCATTATTCTGTGTATAGGGGAGCATTGGGCTCATACTATCTATAGGGGAGCAGTGGGATCATACTGTGTAGAGGGGAGCAGTGGAAACATCATACTGTGTAAAGGGGAGTTATAGAATCATCATACTGTGTATAGGGGAGCTGTGGGAGCCTTAGACTGTGTATAGGGAAGCTTTAAGTTCACGATACTGTGTATAATGGAGCAGTACATGGGGGAACTTAGGGGACATTATTATTGTGCATATGGTCCAATATGGCGGTAAAGTCAATGTTCGTTTATGTATATAGATTTATTTTCAATAACAGTAGGGTTCCCCTATATTCACAATAAGTGCGCAACCGTAGCTGTAATCAGGGTTAGCTGGTTAGGGGCCCACTCAGATGTTTCGCCCCCCCTAAGTTGAAACCCTAGCTACGCCTCTGTATTGTCCTGATAAGATACATTACAAAAGTTTGATTTATGTCACCCTTTCTTGGCACTGATATCTGTCACCAGGAGTGAGGGTCAGACAGTCCTGTTTCCCTGCAGAAATGGTCTATGTTTGACCTCTCCTTACCACCAGACTCCTGGGTTGCTGTGCTTGGAGGTACCCATTGAAGTGGAGATCTTACAGACAATTAGATGGCCTGACAAGTGAATATTTAAAGGTGCCAGTGAGGTGCATACATTTAGAATGATCGCTCCAAAGTAAAACCTTAGGCCAGACTGCAATCAAAATCCTGATCGCGTGAACAGTGGGGGATTTGTGTTTTGCCGTAGTAAGCTGAAAGCTAAAATGTGGCTATGTGACAATAACCTAAGGTTAACTTGATGCCATGTATTAGGGAGTGATGTGACGGAAATATAGGATGACATTGCGCAACATTGCGCACCTCTCTAGCTAGAAAAACAAAATGGCAGAGGAAAAAGCATCAGCACCGCCTACAGGACAATTAAGTGCATTACATTTTGCAGAAGAGTAATAAGTTCACAGAAAGCATTTAAAAACACATACAACTGTATTGTTTCTTCTGTTCAGACAAAAGGTGATTGGCTGCAGCGCTCATGTGTCATCCCTTCTGGATACTGATCACAACAGACCAATAGGTGACGCAGCATTGATTCAGGCATTGATTCAGGAAAAGTGGCACCAGTATGGAAGAGGATTTCATTTTTGTCACCTCCCTGAACCTGTCAATAAGTAGACAACCCCTTAAATCACAAAGGTTTGTAGCAAGGGGCCAATATGTGAAACATTCTTTGCACTGCTTGAAACTTGAAGTTTTCCAATAATTTTGTGATTTTTGGCATTTTGACAATTTTTTGAAAGGGGGACAGAAGGGGCACGGCCAAACACGCCCGACAGATTCATCCTTATTTACTCTGCAAAAGTGGTGTTAATTATGACAGCTGTTTGTCAACCCCTGCCTGACATACACTTATGGCGGTGGCACACCCCAGATCAAAGATGCGTCAAATTCATTAAGAGGAGCATCTTACACCTACACTCCTTTCAGTATAACTGGCGTACAAGACACAAGTCTTATTGAATCAGGTTCCAAGTTTTTAACTCATCCCATAACCCCTGATTAGGGGATAAATTATTGATCCCCGGGTCCCTTACAGTATTGATTCCCAAAACAAGGCATGAGCTGGACTCCGCTATTTCCAGTAGTCCAATACAGAATGACTGGAGCAGAGGAGGTGGGCATGCTAAACTTCATTTCCAGTCAGATGAGGGTCCGTAGAGCCTGTTTTGGTGATTGAGCATGAATAACTCATGAACTTGGTAAAAGCCTTTTAGGTTTTCTTTTGCGCTTTCCTGAGTTTAGGGGTGAAACTGATGCAACTATGTTTTTGGAGGGGTAGAAGTACCATTCTATGAAAAAGACAACTTTCTGGATTATTATTAGCCCACCCCATGGCTCTCCATCGTCAAAGAACAAAAAAGGTGGCGGCTCTGTGTGACAGTCTAGGCAGTCAGATTACGATTAAAGCCAATAATATAACGACATGGCCCAACGAACCTAATAGCTAATGTGTATAGGGAACAGAGAAACAATAACGAGCACGATGGAGTACAGTAGTATTAATACATGTTTTATGGACACAGTAGTCAGTCAGTGCGAGGGTTACATGACCACGCAACCCCGTCTCCATCAATTCCACAACACCATAAAAATATAAATAAATAAAAAATTCCCTAATGCCTCAATTACTATGCTGAGATGGGATCTGACTGGCGATGGACTTAGTGAAATAGACATTTTCACAATGAGACAAAAAACGGCAGAATCCCATTATACAAAGGACCATCGGGTTGGTGGTTTCTAGAGAGGAAATGCAGGGATGACGGCATGATGGAGAATACAAACTTAATGAAGAGTGAATACATTTAATCCAAACAGTGAGAACATGGAGATGGTAATGGCTCCATAAAACAGTTGCAGGGTTATGATAGGTGTATGTGTCTACACCCTCTGCAAACAGAAATGGGGAAACCCTTACTGAATATTTTATACACACGTGCTCTGCAGCAAGTTTTTTATGTGTTTCCTCCTAGTTTCAGATTGGGAAGCCAAGGGTCCACCTGTAACATTGATTCTGGAAGCCCAATGTTCATCTACATGAAAATATTACATTATCCTCATTAACAAATGTCCTACGCTTCTATATAAGAAATGGGGTCATGTGTTAAATGAATGATGAGGTGCGCCTTTGTGTGCACACTTGGAATCAAGTGTATTGTGCCACCTGCTGCATATATGAAGAGGGTGTGAGCCCACTACTGCACAGGCCCCCCCACCCGCCCGAGGGATTCACCTGTTCCCCCCTGGGCCAATCTGAGTTTGTTCCCATCTACCGGCACAGTACCCCATATCAAGCTCCTGTGTCCCCCTGCACAGCATAGCAACCTGGTGCAAAAATGTATTTGGGCTCCTCACCTTTTAATGCCAAAAAAGAATAATAATAACAATAAATTATTAATATGGCAAAAATAATCTTGCACACAGTAATGTGTGTAATCCATCCATGGAGATATGACTGCAACAACAGATACATACCAGGACGAGCACACATGGGGAACACTGGTACAGTAGTGTTAGAAGTCTTTTGCTTACTTAAAAAAATAAAATAAAAAAAAAGGTACATAAATGACAGATAAACTGGTCAAGGTTCTCCTGACCCAAACTCGCAAGTTTCATATGAGGCTGTCCAGTTCTGGTCCGGAGACCCACGGCCGTCCCGTGCATCATGACCAAAACACAAATGTGTGAATTTGGTCTTATGGCTCAAATACAATTAAGTAGGAACTGTGATGGACTAACATGGGCACATTTTGTGGAGCTCCTTGTCTCACCATTCTACACATCTGTCATTAGGATTGTCAGTAATTTTCATAAAATATGTTGCCACTTGTGTACTAACCCCTTAGGCCATGTTCACAAGTTGCGGTTTTTACCGCGGATCCGCAGCGTTTTTGACGCTGCGGATCTGCAGCAGTTTCCCCATGCGGTTTACAGTACCATGTAAACCTATGGAAAACCAAATCCACTGTGCACATGCTGCGGAAAAAAACGTGCGGAAACACAGCGATGTTTTTTCCGCAGCATGTCAATTCTTTGTGCGGATCTGCAGCGTTTCTGCACCCATAGACTTGCATTGAGTCGGGCACATCCGCAGCAAAACCGCAGATGTAAAAAAGATCTGCGGATCAGCTGCGGGTGAAACGCTGCAGATCTGGAGGGGAAGTGTGTGGGTGGAGTGTGGGCGGTGACTGTGCGTGTATGTGTGTGCGGGGTCTGTGCAGGGCTGCCAGGGGGTCTGTGCGGGGCTCTCGGGGGTCTGTGCAGGCTGCCGGGGGTCTGTGCGGGCTGCCGGGGGTCTGTGCGGGGCTCTCGGGGGTCTGTGCGGGGGTCTGTGCGGGCTGCCGGGGGGTCTGTGCGGGCTGCATGTATGTGTGTGTGTGCGCAGGCATCGTCCGATGGGACAACATATAACATACAATACATATATACATACAGTACATTCATACATTACATACAATACATACATATAGACATACAGTACATACAACATAGAGTACATACTCACCATCACCTTGATCCCCGAAGCCAGTGTCACCTGATAAAAATATTAAAATAATAAACCAACACTATACTCCCTGTATCCGCAGATAACCAATTAATACGAGTGTCCCACGACGATCTCCCGTGGAGAGCAGCGGCATCAGCTGATGCGACAGCTCTCCAGGGGCTCCAGGAATACAATGACGGAAGATATCCTTCCGCACTGTATTCCTCCGCCACTGTAAAAAATAGTTCCTAGTCTCACTTGTGGCACTGCTGTGTGAGAAATTTCCCACGCAGCAATGCCATAAAGTGAGACCCGGAACTAATGTAACCTCAGTGATGCACTGCAGGAGCCATTGTCTCCTGTCAGTGTGTCACTGGAGGCCCTATAGAGCGGTGACATCACCTGATGTCACTGTTCTATAGGGAAGATCGTCGTGGGACACTAGTTATTAATTGGACTGCGTCGGACAGGGAGTATACTGTTTATTATTTTACATTTTTTGCAGGCAATAGAGTATGGTAAGTATGGTTAAATTAAGATTAAAATACTTTTTTTCTGGCTGTGTCTTTATTTTTTTTTTAACTCTTTCACTACTCTAGGATTAATAATGGAGAGGTGTCTTTTTGACGCCTCTCCATTATTAACCGGGCTTAATGTCACCTTACAATAGCAAGGTTATCCCACTACTCGGGAGTGGGAAGAGAGGGGCTAAGTGCCAGAATTGGCGCATCTTACAGATGAGTCATTTCTGGGGCAGCTGGGGGATGGTATTTGTAGCCGGGGGCCAATATCCATGGCCCCTCTCTAGGCTATGAATATCAGCCTGCAGCTGTCTGCGTAGCCTTTCTGGCTATAAAATATAGGGGGACCCCACGTCATTTTTTTGGGGGGTCCCCCTATTTTAATAGCCAGTAAAGGCTATGCAGACAGCTGCGGGCTGATATTCATAGCCTGGGAGGGGCCATGGGTATTACCCCCTTCCCAGGCTACAAATATTGGCCCCCGGCCATCGGCTTGCCCCCTCTGGCGCAGAAAATTGCGCGGGAGCCCACGCCATTTTTCTCCTTTTTTTTTTTTATTTAAACGTTCATTAAGAAACATCGGCCTTGCTATTATATATCTATGGATATATCTATCTACTGTATAGATATATTTATAGATACATAGATGTATCTATAATGTATATGTATGTATATCTATATGTATCTCTATCTAGATGTATATCTATATGTATCTATCCATATATCTGGCTGCTTTTATACATCAGGTTTTTGCCGTCAGGCACAATCCGGCGAGTTTTGAAAAAAACGGATCCGTTTTTTTTAACGCCGGATCAATTTTTTTCTCATAGAGTTGTATTAGCGCCGGATTACGCCTGATGGCCACACGTTTCTTCCATTTTTTTGCCGGATCCGTCAGAAAAGCTGCTTCCGGCGGACGGAGAAAGCGTACAGAAGAACGTTTTTTCTGTCCGGCGAAAAAACGCCCAGCGACAGATGCGGCAAAAAACGTATGAAACTGAGATGTGAAATGATTACTCCGGCCTCTGAATCCGTTTTTTCATGCATTTTTCCATTGAAATCATGCACATTTTCCGTTCTCTCTCTCTCTAAATAAAACGGATCAGTTGCATCAGTTTTTCACTATTTGCAACGGATCCGTTTTTTCAAAAATTCACCGGATCCTGCCTGATGGATAGATGTAGATAGATATATGGATAGTTAGGCTACTTTCATACATCAGTTTGTTTCCGTCAGCCAGGATCTGGCGAATTTTTGAAAAAACGGATCCGTTGCAAATAGTGAAAAACTGATGCAACTGATCCGTTTTTTTTTTTTGTTTTTTTTTAGAGAGAGAGAATGGAAAATGTGCATGACCTTAATGGAAAAAATGCATGAAAAACCGGATTCGGAGGCC
This sequence comes from Ranitomeya variabilis, assembly GCF_051348905.1. Lineage (NCBI taxonomy): Eukaryota > Metazoa > Chordata > Amphibia > Anura > Dendrobatidae > Ranitomeya > Ranitomeya variabilis. Next base: position 582,353,816 of record NC_135235.1, read on the forward strand.
GGATTCATCATTTCACATCTCAGTTTCATACATTTTTTGCCGGATCCGTCGCTGTGCGTCTTTTCGCCGGACAGAAAAAACTTACCTCTGTACGTTTTCTCCGCTGCATACAGTTTTTTTTTAAGGCTCCGGCAAAAAACAGATGAAACGTGTGGCCATCTGGTGCAATCCGGCCATCTGGCGCAATCCGATGGACAAATGTAAAAGAGGAGTTTGGACAAGACATGACATCACAAATCTTTTTTTTGCTCAATAATACATCTTTATTTAGCTTTCAAAAACACATACAAAAACGCATAAAAAAAGCATCAAAACCGCACAAAAACCACATAAAAACGCACCTGCGTTTCCTGCCAAGAGCTGCGGATTTAGTGCAGAAAAATCAGCAGGCAAATCTGCAACGTGTGCACATACCCTCCAAGGACCAGGGGTATTTTCATTTCTGCGCTTCCATTTTTTGCTCCCATTCTTCCCACGGCCATAACTTTTTTATTCTTCCGACAATATGGCCATGTGAGGGCTTGTTTCTTGCAGGACGAGTTGTACTTTTGAACGGCATCATTGATTTTACCATGTCATGTACTGGAAAATGGGGAAAAAAAATTCCAAATGCGGTGAAATTGCAAAAAAAGTGCAATTTCACAATTGTTTTGTATTTTTTTCATCATGTTCAATAAATGTTAAAACTATCCTGCCATTTTGATTCTCCAGGTCATTACAAGTTCACAGATACCAAACATGTCTAGGTTCTTTTTTATTTAAGTGGTGAAAAAATGTTTCAAAATTTGTAAAAAATAAACTAAAAAACTGTTGCCATTTTCAGAGACCCATAGCGTCTCCATTTTTCAACATCTGGTGCCGGGTGAGGGATTATTTATTGCGGGCCGATCTGACGTTTTTATTGATGTCATTTTGGTGTGGATACGAACTTTTCATCACCCGTTATTGTATTTTATTGCAAAGTTGCAGCAACCAAAAAAAACCCGTAATTCTGGCATTTCGATTTTGTTTTCTCACTAGGCCGTTTACCAAATGGATTTTTTTTAAATTGATAGATCGGGCAATTCTGAACACAACGATACCAAATATGTGTTTATTTGATATTTTTTATTATTTTATTTTGAATGTGGTGAAAGGGGGGTGATTTGAACTTTTATATTTTTAAAAACATTTTGTTTTCACTTTTGGCATGCTTCAATAGCTTCCATGGGAGACTAGAAGCTGCCATAACCTGATGGGCTCTGCTACATGCAGGTGATGATCAGATCGCCTGCATGTAGCAGAATACCTCACTTGCTATGAGCGCCGACCATTGGGCAGCACTCATAGCTATCCGGCTATGACAACCCCAGGGGTCTCCTGCTGACCCCGGGTTGTCTTGCTAACCCATCAGCGACCCGCAGTAATGTGACACAGGCGCCGATGGGAGGAGGTAATGACGCGTTTCCTGAGCATGGATGTTAAATGCTGCTGTCAGAGTTTGACAGCGGCATTTAACATGTTAACAGCCGCTGGTGAATTGCAATTCCACGCGCAGCTGTCATGTGCCGGAAAAGCTGCGGGCTCATCGCCAGAACCCGCACCAAATGGGGGAGGCATCCAATGATGGACTCTGCCCGTCATTGGATGTTAAGGGGTTCAAGCTGATTCGTTATCCATCTACTCTACATTGTGACATCAGACTACACCCCTAACTATCCTGCTGTGACCCTTTTAGCACTAATTTAAGTGTTTTCACCTATATCTGGCCAATTGGTGTTTTTTCCCTTGGGCACGGTTTGAAAACGCTGCCAGAGCTGATCTGATTGTTTTCCATAGAATAGGTTTCTAACATTTGGAGCATCAAAAGTTGTGCTGCGCTGAGACAGGAGATGAACCATGCGTGCAGACCGTTCTCATTCATTGTGTCCAGGTCAGGAATAAACGAGCTGGTCACAGAGTAACGTCACACACAGGCTTGGACTGGTCGCAGGAGAACAGGAGAATCCTCCGGTGGGCCGCTGTGCAAGAGTACAACATCGTCCTCTTATATGAGCAGTCCTTGGCACAATATACTTGAATCACTATGTACAGACAAAGGCGGCATCTTATTCATTTACCAATCTACCCAGTTCATTATAAATTTGTGATTGACGGTAATGTCACATTTGCATGTAGTTGAAAAGTGGCCCTGGGGCACACGTCTTAGCCACTGAATACTGGCTTAACACTCAGCCCCATTACACCGCTGTATAATATTCAGCCCATCACCATCAGGACCCACGATTGTGATGGTAAGTGCAATGCTAAAGCACCCTTACATCACCAAGCACAATGCTGAGCGTCGGACGAAGTAATAATAATAATGTTTATTTATATAGCGCCAATATATTCCGCAGCGCTTTACAGTTTAACAGTTTCAAACACAACAGTCATAGGTAACAACGTTAACAATACAGTAATAAAGCAAAATAAGACGACCCTGCTCGTGAGAGCTTACAATCTACAATGAGGTGGGGGAGATACAAAGTACAGGTGTGTATTTACAATGATGTATTTACAATGATGGTCCAGCCATCTTCAGGGGGTGGGGGGTAGATGGAGATCGTGAATGAGCTACACACACACAAACATAAAATTACTTTGATTAGGGAATGTGATAGGCCGCTCTGAACAAATGTGTTTTGAGTGAGCGCCTAAAACTATGCAAGTTGTGGATGGTCCTAATATCTTGGGGTAGAGCAGAGGTGTCAAACTGCATTCCTCGAGGGCCGCAAACAGGTCATGTTTTCAGGATTTCCTTGTATTGCACAGGTGATAATTTAATCACATGCACAGAATGATTCCAGCACCTTGTGGAATGCTAAGGAAATCTTGAAAACACTCATGGTTTGAGGCCCTCGAGGAATGCAGTTTGACACCCCTGGGGTAGAGCATTCCAGAGGATTGGCGCAGCACGGGAGAAGTCTTGGAGTTGGGAGTGGGAGGTACGGATTAGTGCAGAGGTTAGTCGAAAGTAGTGGTCGGCTAGGCCGATAGACAGAAATGAGGGAGGAGATGTAAGGGGGTGCCGCACTGTGGAGAGCTTTGTGGGTGAGAACAAGTACTTTGAATTGTATCCTGTAATGAATGGACAGCCAGTGTAACGACTGGCGAAGAGCGGACACGTCCGAGTAACGATTAGCTAGATAGACAACCCTGGCTGCTGCATTAAGGATAGACTGGAGAGGGAAGGCCAATTAATAGAGCATTGCAGTAGTCCAGGCGGGAGTGGATTAGGGCGACAGTGAGAGTTTTTGTTGTCTCCATGGTGAGAAAAGGGCGGATTCTAGAGATGTTCTTTAGGTGTAAGCGGCACGAGCGGGCAAGAGATTGTATGTGGGAGGTGAAGGAGAGATCGGAGTCAAACATGACACCCAGACAGCGTGCCTGCTGCCTAGGTGTTATTATGGTGCCACCCACGGAGAGGGAAATGTCAGATTTAGGGAGGCTAGTAGAAGGCGGGAGCAGAAGAAGTTCAGTTTTGGAGAGGTTGAGTTTCAGATAGAGAGCGGACATGATGTTGGAGACTGCAGACAGACAGTCAGTGGCGTTCTGTAGTACAGCGGGGGTAAGGTCAGGGGATGACGTGTATAGTTGTGTGTCATCAGCATAAAGATGGTACTGAAAGCCAAATCTGCTGATGGTCTGTCCAATTGGGGCTGTGTAGAGGGAGAAGAGAAGGGGGCCAAGGACTGAGCCCTGAGGTACCCCAACAGTGAGAGGAAGAGGAGATGAAGTGGAGCCAGAGAACAGAACACTGAAGGAGCGTTCAGAAAGGTAGGAGGAGAACCAGGAGAGAGCGGTGTCCTTAATGCCTAGTGACTGGAGCCTAGAGAGTAGGAGAGGGTAGTCAACAGTGTTGAAAGCTGCAGAGAGGTCGAGGAGAAAGAGCAGAGAGTGGTCACCATTACATTTTGCTGTCAGAAGGTCATTGGTCACCTTGATGAGTGCAGTTTCTGTCGAATGTAGGGGGCGGAAACCGGACTGTGAAGGGTCTAGGAGGGAATGAGTGGAGAGGTAACGGGTAAGGCGGGAGTAGATCAGGCGCTCCAGGAGTTTTGAGATGAAGGGGAGATTGGAGACCGGTCTCTAGTTGTTTGTGCAGGATGGGTCGAGGGTGGTTTTTTTTAGTAATGGAGTAAGGCCATGTGCACAAGTTCAGTATTTTTCGCGTTTTTTCGCTATAAAAACGTGATAAAAATGCGAAAAAAACGCTTACATATGCCTCCTATTATTTACAGTGTATTCCGCATTTCTTGTGCAAATGTTGCATTTTTTTCCGCGAAAAAATCGCATCGCGGAAAAAAAAGCAACATGTTCATTAAATTTGCGGAATTGCGGGGATTCCGCACACCTAGGAATGCATTGATCTGCTTACTTCCCGCACGGGGCTGTGCACACCATGCGGGAAGTAAGCAGATTATATGCGGTTGGTACCCAGGGTGGAGGAGAGGAGACTCTCCTCCACGGACTGGGCACCATATAATTGGTAAAAAAAAAAAAAGAATTAAAATAAAAAATAGTCATATACTCACCTTCGATGGCCCCCGGAGTCTTCCCGCCTCAGCGGTGCATGCTGCCGCTTTCGTTCCTATAGATGGTGTGTGTGAAGGACCTGCGATGACGTCACGGTCACATGACCGCGCTGACGTCGCGGTCACGTGACCGCGACGTTATGGAAGGTCCTGCACACACCATCTATAGGAACGGACGCCGCTGAGGAGATCGGCTGTCTGCAGAGGGTGAGTATAACCATTTTTTTATTATTTTTAACATGATATCGTTTTACTATTGATGCTGCATAGGCAGCATCTATAGTAAAAAGTTGGTCACACTTGTCAAACAGTATGTTTGACAAGTGTGACCAACCTGTCAGTCAGTTTTCCAAGCGATGCTACAGATCGCTTGGAAAACTTTAGCATTCTGCAAGCTAATTACGCTTGCAAAATGCTAAAAAAAACGCAAAAAAAAAAATGCGGATTTCTTGCAGAAAATTTCCGGTTTTCTTCAGGAAATTTCTGCAAGAAATCCTGACGTGTGCACATACCCCAAAGATAGAGTGTTTGAAGGAGGAGGGGAAAATGCCAGAGGAGAGGGAGAGATTAAAGATTGTGGTTAGGCGAGTTGTGACGACTGGAGAGAGAGACTGGAGGAGGTGTGAGGGAATGGGGTCGGTGATGCATGTAGTCGGACAAGGAGAGGAGCTTGGAGACTTCTTCTTCTGTGATGGGATCGAATGTGGAGAGTGAGCCAGGGGAGATGCAGGGAGGGATGGGAGCGGATTTCCTGACGGATATTGTCTATTTTCTCTATAAAGTGGGAGGCCAGGACATCAGCTCAAATGTCTGTGATAGTGTCTTGTGCTTTTGGCCTGAGGAGGGAGTGAAAGGTGTTAAAAAGTTTCTTGGGGTTGTTGGATAGTGAGGAGATCAGGGTGGTGTAGTAGGTCTGTTTGGCGAGGTGAAGGGCAGAGTTATAGGTTCTTAACATAAATTTGAAGTGGATGAAGTCTTCTGGTCTGCGAGTTTTCCTCCATAAACGTTCAGCACACCTAGAGCATCGCTGGAGAAATCGGGTTTGCGATGTGAGCCAGGGCTGTTTCACTCTGTGTTTGGAGGTTCTGAGGGTGAGGGGAGCTACTTGGTCAAGGGTGCTTCCAAGAGTGGCGTTGTAGTGATGTACAGCCAGATCAGGACAGGAAAAAGAAGAGATTGGGGACAATGATGAGTGTAGGGAGTCTGAAAGTGTATGGGGTTAATGGCATGTAGATTTCTGAATGTGTTGTAGGTAGGAGAGTGCTGGGGTGGGGGAGGAATTGTGAGTGTGAAGGAGAGAATGTTGTGGTCAGAGAGGGGAAGCGGTGAGTTATCTAGGTAGGAGATTGAACAGAGCCGGACAAAGACCAGGTCCAGGGTGTTACCGTCCTTGTGTGTCTCAGAGGTTGAGAGCTGTGAGAGGCCTAGAGAAGTGGTTAGTGATAGAAGCTGGGATGCAGATGTGGAAGTGGGGCTGTTAATGGGAATGTTGAAGTCTCCCAGGATAAGGGTTGGTAGTTCTGAGGAAATAAAGTGCGGCAGCCAGGCAGAGAAATGGTCCAGGAAGTGTGTGGGTGAGCCTGGGGGCCAGTATATGACCACTACTCTGAGGGAGAGGGGACGGAAGAGCCTGATGGTGTGGACCTCAAAAGAAGGGAATGAGAGTGATGGAACTGGGGGTATAACCTGGAACGTGCATTGTGGGGACAAGAGTATGCCGACTCCACCACCAGGTCTGTTTGTGGGTCTTGGGGAATGGGAGAATTGTAAGCCACCATGGGAAATGGCAGCAGGGGAGACAGTGTCAGAGTCCTGGATCCAGGTTTCAGTGAGGGCCAACAGATTGAGAGAGTTGTTCAGAAAGTAGTTGTGCAGGAAAGGAAGCTTGTTACATATAGACCGTGGATTCCAAAGGGAACAATTGAAAGGGAGAGGTGAGGGAGTGCAAGTAATATTAATAAGGTTAGTATGGTTTTGATATGAGGTAGGGTAGCGGTTGAGGTTGGGGGATGGGGGACCGGGGTTGGGGGAGATGTCCCCTGAAATCAGAAGGAGTAAGAAGATAAAAAGCAAGTAGTTTTTGGAAGTGTATGAAGTTTTTTTGTGCAGTGTGTTTGGGTAAGATGGGCTGAGGTTTTTCAGGAAGGTGAGAAGTGCATGGGAGCTGTACATGGGAGATGGAAGCAGTGAGGAGCTGATGTGTATGAGTCGTGATGGAGGGGGTATTGGGCGGTGAATATGGACGAAGTGGTGTAAAGCCACCACGATTGGACTCAGGAGCAGTGGAAATGTGTTGTGGCATCGGTTGGCCACGTCTGCATTTCGGCGAATGTTACATGCCTTATGGAGGAGGAGGGACAATGCTATGGAGCTGTTTTTCAGGGGTCAGACTAAGCCCCCTTAGTTTCCAGGGAACAGAAAGTTTAAAGGGGTTGTCAGCTACTCAGACAACGCCTTCTGAATACCTATATTTCCCCCAGTATAATAACATCAATACTCCCCTCCAATGTCTGCACCGATCCAGCACTCCCGGGGCTCATGTGATATTGTTATAAGGCCAGAGAAAAAGTTTTTTGTTTTTTTTTACAGAATCCGCCTGAAAAAGACATGTGCACAAAAAATATATGATCAAAAAAATATATCAATTTCATATGTGAAATATTACATATACAAAATGCAAAACATAACAATAATAATATCCCACTGTGCCAAACCCCCAGCTCTGCTGCTTTGATGGAACTCTTCATACACAGCGCCATCTAGCGCCTAGGTACGTATATTGCTTATTACATACAAGGAATCCAGTTGCAGACTAGCGCCACCTAGCGTCTTGCAACTAGTGATGCACGCATGCGCGGTACTTTCTAAAGTCGGCCATATTTGAAGCCATCACATGAGCGCGCATAGCCCCCTCCTTTTCTCCCCGGAGACGTGAACGAGCACGGCCTTCTCACTTCACCCCCCGCCCGCGTCCCCGAAACCGCCCAATAACCGGCGTAAACCCCCGGGGCAGCAGGCAGCACGGAAGACCCGGAGCGGCGGAAAGCAGGTAAGTGCCGCCCCCAGCCTGGGGAGTCCTCACCCCTCCCCCTCATCACGCACCGGGTCCCTGCGGAGCGTCAGGACGTGACGGCGGGCCGTGCTCACGGCGGCGCCGGGGGGAGGAGGAGGCTGCGTACGAGGCCGCGTTATAAGCGTCACCTTCCGCACAGCAGCCCGGGGAGCGCGGCCTATGCCGTTACTATAGTAACCAGCACCCTGCGTGCACCCCTAATAATAGTGGGGTGACGGGGGGCGAACCCCGAGAGCCTCCGCCCCGCACTGAGGAGAACGCCCTCACCTGTGCGCGCATGGCCGCCGCCCCTGCTCCCTGTTTGCTGCCACTTCACGGTCCCTCCTTTGTTGCTGGGACTTGTGGTTCTCCCGAGGACGCATTGAGGTTTCCTGCATCCTGTTTGGTTATAGCTGGGATAATCCTAGGGTCTGTGGTAACAAAGGCAGGGTCCTGCGGGAGACCTACTGGAGTGTGCCATGTTATCACTCGGCCTGCACTGTGGGGAAATGGCGCCCCCCTGAGGCCTGGCAGCAGAGGGGCCATATTGTCTATAAGAATGGAGACCATAGGGTCGCTGGGAGGTTGTGGCCACATTATGGCCGGCCACACTGGTCCCATAGGGGCCGGCTGCGAGCTATGGCTCCCCTCCCCCACAGATGCATGGCTGATTGGCATTAAGCATGTGAATGGGGACACATCTGGCGGCATTACTTCTTATACTTATGTGGCGCCATTAACTCCACGGCACATTAGACATTATCGCTGTCCCCATTGGGGCTCACAGTCCACAGTAACTTGAGGTTGTGCAAAAGATGTGTGACTTTTTAAAGCGATTATCTCTGGCATTCTGGCTTAACCCCTTCACCCCCAAGGGTGGTTTGCACGTTAATGACCGGGCCAATTTTTACAATTCTGACCACTGTCCCTTTATGAGGCTATAACTCTAGAACGCTTTGACGGATCTTGGCGATTCTGACATTGTTTTCTCGTGACATATTGTACTTCATGTTAGTGGTAAAATTTATTCGATATAACTTGCGTTTATTTGTGAAAAAAATGGAAATTTGGCGAAAATTTTGAAAATTTCGCAATTTTCCAACTTTGAATTTTTATGCCCTTAAATCGCAGACATATGTCACACAAAATACTTAATAAGTAACATTTCCCACATGTCTACTTTACATCAGTACAATTTTGGAACCAACATTTTTTTTTGTGACGGAGTTATAAGGGTTAAAAGTTGACCAGCAATTTCTCATTTTTACAACACCATTTTTTTTTAGGGACCACATCTCATTTGAAGTCATTTTGAGGGGTCTATATGATAGAAAATACCCAAGTGTGACACCATTCTAAAAACTGCACCCCTCAAGGTGCTCAAAACCACATTCAAGAAGTTTATTAACCCTTCAGGTGTTTCACAGGAATTTTTGGAATGTTTAAATAAAAATGAACATTTAACTTTTTTTCACACAAAATTTATTTCAGCTCCAATTTGTTTTATTTTACCAAGGGTAACAGGAGAAAATGGACCCCCAAAGTTGTAGTACAAAAGTTGTTGTGCAATTTCTCCTGAGTACGCTGATACCCCATATGTGGGGGTAAACCACTGTTTGGGCGCATGGCAGAGCTCGGAAGGAAAGGAGCGCCATTTTACTTTTCAATGCAAAATTGACTGGAATTGAGATGGGACGCCATGTTGCGTTTGGAGAGCCCCTGATGTGCCTAAACATTGAAACCCCCTACAAGTGACACCATTTTGGAAAGTAGACCCCCTAAGGAACTTATCTAGATGTGTGGTGAGCACTTTGACCCACCAAGTGCTTCACAGAAGTTTATAATGCAGAGTCGTAAAAATAAAAAATCATATTTTTTCACAAAAATTATCTTTTCGCCCCCAATTTTTTATTTTCCCAAGAGTAAGAGAAGAAATTGGACCGCAAAAAATGTTGTGCAATTTGTCCTGAGTACGCTGATACCCCATATGTGGGTGTAAACCATTGTTTGGGCGCATAGCAGAGCTTGGAAGGGAAGGAGCGCCATTTGACTTTTCAATGCAAAATTGACTGGAATTGAGATGAGACGCCATGTTGCGTTTGGAGAGCCCCTGATGTGCCTAAACACTGAAACCCCCTACAATTGACACCATTTTGGAAAGTAGACCCCCTAAGGAACTTATCTAGATGTGTGGTGAGCACTTTGACACACCAAGTGCTTCACAGAAGTTTATAATGCAGAGCCGTAAAAATAAAAAATCATATTTTTTCACAAAAATGATCTTTTCGCCCCCAATTTTTTATTTTCCCAAGGGTAAGAGAAGAAATTGGACCCCAAAAAATGTTGTGCAATTTGTCCTGAGTACGCTGATACCCCATATGTGGGTGTAAACCATTGTTTGGGCGCATGGCAGAGCTTGGAAGGGAAGGAGCGCCATTTGACTTTTCAATGCAAAATTGACTGGAATTGAGATGGGACGCCATGTTGCGTTTGGAGAGCCCCTGATGTGCCTAAACATTGAAACCCCCCACAAGTGACACCATTTTGGAAAGTAGACCCCCTAAGGAACTTATCTAGATGTGTTTTGAGAGCTTTGAACCCCCAAGTGTTTCACTACAGATTATAACGCAGAGCCGTGAAAATAATTTTTTTTTTTCTCAAAAATGATTTTTTAGCCCCCAGCTTTGTATTTTTACAAGGGTAACAGAATAAATTGGACCCCAAAATTTGTTTTCCAATTTGTCCTGAGTACGCTGATACCCCATATGTGGGGGGGAACCACTGTTTGGGCGCATGATAGAGCTCGAAAGGGAAGGAGCGCCATTTGGAATGCAGCCTTAAATGGATTGGTCTGCAGGCGTCACGTTGCATTTGCAGAGCCCCTGATGTACCCAAACAGTACAAACCCACCACAAGTGACCCCATATTGGAAACTAGACCTCCCAAGGAACTTATCTAGATGTGTTGTGAGAACTTTGAACCCCCAAGTGTTTCACTACAGTTTATAACGCAGAGCCGTGAAAATAAAACATCTTTTTTTTCCCACAAAAATGATTTTTAGCCCCCCAAATTTTTATTTTCCCAAGGATAACAAGAGAACTTGGACCCCAGAAGTTGTTGTTCAATTTGTCCCGAGTACGCTGATAACCCATATGTTGGGGTAAACCCCTTTTTGGGCGCACGGGAGAGCTCGGAAGGGAAGGAGCACTGTTTTACTTTTTCAACGCAGAATTGGCTGGAATTGAGATTGGACGCCATGTCCCGTTTGGAGAGCCCCTGATGTGCCTGGACAGTGGAAACTTCCCAATTCTACCTGAAACCCTAATCCAAACAGACCCCTAGCCCTAATCCCAACGGTAACCCTAACCACACCCCTAACCCTGACACACCCATAATTCTAATCCCAACCCTAATCCAAACCGTAAATGTAATCCAAACCCTAACTTTAGCCCCAACCCTAACTTTAGCCCCAACCCTAACCCTAACTTTACCTCCAACCCTAGCCCTAACCCTACCCCTAACCCTAACCCTAAATGTGACTGAAATACGTGGCACTGAAATACGTGGCACTGAAATACGTGGCACTAAAATACGTGATACGTGGCACTGAAATACGTGGCACTGAAATACGTGGCACTGAAATACGTGGCACTGAAATACGTGGCACTGAAATACGTGGCACTGAAATACGTGGCACTGAAATACGTGGCACTGAAATACGTGATACGTGGCACTGAAATACGTGGCACTGAAATACGTGGCACTGAAACACGTGGCACTGAAACACGTGATAGGTGGCACTGAAATATGTGGCACTGAAATATGTGGCACTGAAATACGTGGCACTGAAATACGTGGCACTGAAATACGTGGTACTTAAATACGTGGCACTAAAATATGTGGCACTGAAATATGTGATACGTGGCACTGAAATACGTGACACTTAAATACGTGGCACTGAAACACGTGGCACTGAAATACGTGGCACTGAAATACGTGGCACTGAAATACGTGGCACTGAAATACGTGGCACTATGACTGTCAGAAAATGTTCATTAAACGGTTAGGGGTAGAGTTAGGGTTAGGGTTTGGATCCCTTTATCACCTTGATGGTGGTGGGTGGCTTTTTAGTGTGTTTTCTGTTTTTTTTTTCGATAAAAACGCATGCGTTTTTAACGCAAACGAATGTGCTTAAAAACGCAAGAAAATACTGCAGGCTGTATTTCTGAAAATGAACACATGCAGAAAAAAAACGCATGCGTTTGAAAACGCGACCAAACGCGTACAAAAAAACGCATGCGTTTTCAATGTTAAATATAGGGAAAAAACGCATGCGTTTTTTTGTGCAAAAAACGCTGCAGACAAAAACGCAAGTGTGAAACCAGCGACGCTTTTTATGGCAAAAAAGTTTTTGCGTCTCCACATTTTGAGACCTATAATTTTTCTACATTTTGCTCCACAGAGTCATGTGAGGTCTTGTTTTTTGCGGGACGAGTTGACGTTTTTATTGGTAACATTTTCGGACACGTGACCGTTTTTGATCACTTTTTATTCCGATTTTTGTGAGGCAGAATGACCAAAAACCTGCTATTCATGAATTTCTTTTGGGAGAGGCGTTTATACCGTTCCGCGTTTGGTAAAATGGATAAAGCAGTTTTATTCGTCGGGTCAGTATGATTACAGCGATATCTCATTTATATCATTTTTTTATGTTTTGGCGCTTTTATACGATAAAAACTATTTTATAGAAAAAATAATTATTTTGGCATCGCTTTATTCTCAGGACTATAACTTTTTTATTTTTTTGCTGATGATGCTATATGGCGGCTCGTTTTTTGCGGGACAAGATGACGTTTTCAGCGGTACCATGATTATTTATATCAGTCTTTTTGATCGCGTGTTATTCCTCTTTTTGTTCGGCGGTATGGTAATAAAGCGTTGTTTTTTGCCTCGTTTTTTTTTTTTCTCTTACGGTGTTTACTGAAGGGGTTAACTAGTGGGGCAGTTTTATAGGTTGGGTCGTTACGGACGCGGCGATACTAAATATGTGTACTTTTATTGTTTTGTTTTTTTAATTTAGATAAAGAAATGTATTTATGGGAATAATATATATATATTTTTTTATTATTTATTTAGGATTTTTTTTTTTTTTTTTTACACATGTGGAAAATTTTTTTTTTTACTTTTTTACTTTGTCCCAGGGGGGGACATCACAGATCGATGATCTGATAGTGTGCACTGCACTTTATCAGATCACCGATCTCACTTACATCGGTGCAGGCTTACCAGCGTCTGCTCTGAGCAGGCGCTCGGTAAGCCACCTTTCTCCCTGCAGGACCCGGATGCCGCGGCCATCTTGGATCCGGGACCTGCAGGGAGGAAGAAGGTAGGAGACCCTCGCAGCAACGCGATCACATCGCGTTGCTCCGGGGGTCTCAGGGAAGCCCGCAGGGAGCCCCCTCCCTGCGCGATGCTTCCCTATACCGCCGGTACACCGCGATCATGTTTGATCGCGGTGTGCCGGGGGTTAATGTGCCGGGAGCGGTCCGTGACCGCTCCTGGCACATAGTGCCGGATGTCAGCTGCGATAGGCAGCTGACACCCGGCCGCGATCGGCCGCGCTCCCCCCGTGAGCGCGGCCGATCGGCTATGACGTACTATCCCGTCGAGGGTCAGATAGGCCCAGGTCACCTCGACGGGATAGTACGTCTAAGGTCACAGAGGGGTTAATCACTTTGATAAATCCAGACGATTGGGGAGTAAAAATGACTCAACATCATGAGTGAACAGGTCAGTAAGATCACAGTCATAGAGTAAAATTAAAATCCGTACCTCTCCAGAGAGGGGATATATCAACCTCACATTGAACATACTGTATTAAATGTGGCAGAGAGAAACTAATTATAGCTTGGGGAAGCGAGAACACGAATTCTAACTATGAAATGAGAGAGCTGACACATCCATCTCCATTGAAGTAGGCCCCCTGCAGTGTCCAGGTAATTGCAGAAGAGACAAAATTTGAGAAAAAGACCGGAAGTCTGAGAGTCGTTTACGCAGAAGCTGAGAAGGGCCTACTCTTCTGAGACTTTTTATGAATATTGTAGTTTTACATCAGTCTGATAATTATGGGAGATATACACTCACTGGCCACTTTATTAGGTACACCTGTCCAACTTCTTGTTAACACTTAATTTCTAATCAGCCAATCACATGGAGGCAACTCAGTGCATTTAGGCATGTAGACATGGTCAAGACAATCTCCTGCAGTTCAAACCGAGCATCAGTATGGGGAAGAAAGGTGATTTGAGTGCCTTTGAACGTGGCATGGTTGTTGGTGCCAGAAGGGCTGGTCTGAGTATTTCAGAAACTGCTGATCTACTGGGATTTTCACGCACAACCATCTCTAGGGTTTACAGAGAATGGTCCGAAAAAGAAAAAAAATCCAGTGAGCGGCAGTTCTGTGGGTGGAAATGCCTTGTTGATGCCAGAGGTCAGAGGAGAATGGGCAGACTGGTTCGAGCTGATAGAAAGGCAACAGTGACTCAAATCACCACCCGTTACAACCAAGGTAGGCCTAAGAGCATCTCTGAACGCACAGTGCGTCGAACTTTGAGGCAGATGGGCTACAGCAGCAGAAGACCACACCGGGTACCACTCCTTTCAGCTAAGAACAGGAAACTGAGGCTACAATTTGTACAAGCTCATCGAAATTGGACAGTAGAAGATTGGAAAAACGTTGCTTGGTCTGATGAGTCTCGATTTCTGCTGCGACATTCGGATGGTAGGGTCAGAATTTGGCGTAAACAACATGAAAGCATGGATCCATCCTGCCTTGTATGGAGCATCTTTGGGATGTGCAGCCGACAAATCTGCGGCAACTGTGTGATGCCATCATGTCAATATGGACCAAAATCTCTGAGGAATGCTTCCAGCACCTTGTTGAATCTATGCCACGAAGAATTGAGGCAGTTCTGAAGGCAAAAGGGGGTCCAACCCGTTACTAGCATGGTGTACCTAATAAAGTGGCCGGTGAGTGTATTTTTGGCATTGCAGCAAAGGTACGAACATCACGCATGCTCTCATCACTGTAGGGCCGTTCTAACCCCTCCAACTTAATAATGGTCCAATGGATGGTGCCATACATGCCATATTTCATCTTTATAAAAAGGTAAAATCATGATAGGAAACATGACAACGATATCTACCGCCTGGGAACTCTATTGGTGAAGATACCTTGTAAGTTGGGGATCTCATGGAATTCTGAAGTACTAAGAACATCCAACAACCAGCCCCCCTTGTGAGCTTACCAAGGGGGGATATGTGGGCCTATCATCCAGCTAGAAAAATGAAAGTTTGCGTGTCTGTCTTTGTTCATTCTGGAAGACACAAGTTTGCTGTGAGTGACCCATTTTCACAATCTGAGTGCTACCCTCCGCTAAGCTCTGAGCCATTTCCCTAATACCAGGTTTAGTAAATCCCTTTGGTTATTCCATATTTTATGTGATTGTACATATTGTATTGTTTTGTACCCATTTTGTATCATCTTTCTGTATTATTTATAAACACTGCCTATCTTTCTTTATTAAATATATGCAGTTTAATAGCTCTGTCCCGCTTTCGCTGTAAAATGTACCTCCGAAGCTATGTGCTACCTGTAACGGGTGTCCAATCGGCCTGTATAAACGTTTAATGGTGGCAGCCAGTAGGGCTTTTTTCGTTATTGTGCATTTGGCAGTGACCGTATCGGCATATAGATATGCGTTGTAATCGGAGGTGTATATACCATACACTCACTGTGAGTTCCCAGATAACCGGCCTAGTAGTACAGACCCCCTCGTCCATCACTCGTCAGTTAATTGCATAATTGTCCTGACTGTTGGAGGCAGCGGAGTTGTGTCCCCTGACAAACTGGTAACAGCGATGGGATCTGCGTGATCTCTTCAGTGTCATCTGTGACAAACTGGTAGCAGTGGTGGGATCTGTGTGACCACCCCATGCTGTTATCCTTGATATGTGTATTCCATCCACATAATAGTACCATCCAATCCGGTCACAGCATTTTGAGGTCTTAAGAAACATGCACATGTCTGCTGATTAGTGTTGAGCGAGTTTACTCGTTGCTCGAGATTTCCCGAACATGCTCGGGGTGTCTCCGAGCACTAAAAGTTACTCGGAGGACACCCGAGCGTGCTCGGGAAATCTCGAGTAACAAGTATACTCGCTCATCACTACTGCTGATGCAAACACTCTCCTGAATGTGGTGCTTCTAGATCCAGAATTAATGAGTCAAGGGTCAAATGTGATTGCAGTGGTCTTCATCTTTCAGATGGTGTCTTTGTATATAACAAAAGGTCCTTGTTTCAAACAGGCCTGAGCACAGGTTCAAATTCCATTTAAGGCCCCGTCTCACATAGCGAGATCGCTAGCGAGATCGCTGCTGAGTCACAAGTTTTGTGACGCAACAGCGACCTCCATAGCGATCTCGCTATGTGTGACACGTACCAGCGATCAGGCCCCTGCTGCGAGATCGCTGGTCGTGTCGGAATGGCCTGGACCTTTTTTTGGTCGTTGAGGCCCCGCTGACATTGCTGAATCGGTGTGTGTGACACCGATCCAGCGATGTCTTCACTGGTAACCAGGGTAAACATCGGGTTACTAAGCGCAGGGCCGCGCTTAGTAACCCGATGTTTACCCTGGTTACCAGCGTAAATGTAAAAAAAAACAAACAGTACATACTCGCCTTCTGATGTCCGTCAGGTCCCTTGCCGTCTGCTTCCTGCTCTCACTGACTCCCGGCCGTACAGTGAGAAGTGAGAGCACAGCAGTGACGTCACCGCTGCGCTCTGCTCTCAGTGTACGGCGGCTCAGTCAGAGCAGGAAGCAGACGGCAAGGGACCTGGACACCGAAAGGCGAGTATGTAGTGTTTGTTTTTTTTGGTAACCAGGGTAAACATCGGGTTACTAAGCGCGGCCCTGCGCTTAGTAACCCGATGTTTACCCTGGTTACCCGGGTGCTGCAGGGGGACTTCGGCATCGTTGAAGACAGTTTCAACGATGCCGAAGTCGTTCCCCTGATCGTTGGTCGCTGGGGAGAGCTGTCTGTGTGACAGCTCCCCAGCGACCACACAGCGACTTACCAACGATCACGGCCAGGTCATATCGCTGGTCGTGATCGTTGGTAAATCGCTTAGTGAGACGGGGCCTTTAGGCTGGAGACCAGATGTCCATCAAGAACAATGGTTTGTAATATAAACACTACATGGTTTATGCATCTTCCAAGAGCCCAGAGAAGATGTCCATCTTACATGTACATGCTCTCTTTACTCTATCAACAGAAGAAAAGGTGCCACACCACAGGACAAATAATGGTTTTCCTGCCTGGTAGGTTTTGTGACCCTTCTACAGCTCATGGTCTCATTGATGTTATCCAGAGTTTATGGATTCAACTGTGAGTTCAGTGTTCTTGTGAAATACACATTGTCCATGTTGGCTTCCAACAGTAAAGGTACCGTCACACTAAACGATATCGCTAGCGATCCGTGACGTTGCAGCGTCCTCGCTAGCGATATCGTTTAATTTGACACGCAGCAGCGATCAGGATCCTGCTGTGATGTCGCTGGTCGCTGAATAAAGTCCAGAACTTTATTTGGTCGTCCGATCGCCGTGTATCGTTGTGTTTGACACCAAAAGCAACGATACCAGCGATGTTTTACACTGGTAACCAGGGTAAACATCGGGTTACCAAGCGCAGGGCCGCGCTTAGTAACCCGATGTTTACCCTGGTTACCAGCGTAAAAGTAAAAAAAAACAAACAGTACATACTCACCCAGCGTCATACCTCCCCCAGCGTCTGCTTCCTGACACTGACTGAGCGCCGGCCCTAAAGTGAAAGTGAAAGCCGCTGTGCTGTTAGGGCCGGAGCTCAGTCAGTGTCAGGAAGCAGACGCTGGGGGAGGTATGACGCTGGGTGAGTATGTACTGTTTGTTTTTTTTACTTTTACGCTGGTAACCAGGGTAAACATCGGGTTACTAAGCGCAGCCCTGCGCTTAGCAACCCGATGTTTACCCTGGTTACCCGGGGACCTCGGCATCGTTGGTCGCTGGAGAGCGGTCTGTGTGACAGCTCTCCAGCGATCAAACAGCGACGCTGCAGCGATCGGCATCGTTGTCGCTATCGCTGCAGCGTCGCTTAATGTGACGGTACCTTTAATGCGTTTTATGTTTTTGATTGAACCTTTTTAGACCCAGTGATACCACATATGTTTATCTTTTTCCCATTTTTTAATATCCTTATTTTCATTCATTGATATTTTTGTCTTTAATTTTAATTTTTTTTTTTTACTGCATTAATCACCTTAGGTGACTTGAGCCTTCAATCATCTGATTGCTTGTACTATGTATATAGCAGTAATCATGATCTTCTTTGAAGGCAAGCCACAGGCTAAATTTAAGCATAACTTCATGGTCCAGGAACCGGGGTCTTGAGCTTAATCGCGGGGTGCTGATTGCGCAAACAAGGATCCAACCCCTATGCTGGCACGCTCTAAATTCTGCTGTCAGATTGACCGCGGAATTTAACAGGTTAACAATAGCAGGTAGAGTTCGACTCAGCTAGTGAGCCTTCTCCATACATCCTCTCCAAACTTTCACCGTACATGTACGGTAAATATCAGGAAGAGGTTATTATGAATAGCTGCAAATTTTAATATGCAGAAAACTGTAAAAGTTCTTGTTTTTACAAGTACTCTCCTACAATATTCATGTATGAAGATGGGAATAACCCTTTAAAACCAGTCACATCCACAAATAGTGGTCGCATTTGGCTCTGTGTGCAGCTCATCTGAATAACATTCAAGCAAAGATGCCTGCTATTGACTAACTCGAGTATGGTCCAGAAAGCAGACCAGAATGCTGCAATTTTTTTTTCACACAGACCACCAGTTTATAAATTCTTATGTGCACTACCAATTAGGTTATTATTGAGAACATGGTAGAACACTGACCGAATATATGATCGTCTAATTGAGCCCTATGGGAACACATCTGAATGGGAAAAGTCCACATCAAAGAGTATATAAAGCCATTTTTGCTAGGCATTCTCCATATTTGGGTGAACATACCCTCAAGTATACAAATTTTCTGCTGCGGATTTTGCTCTAAACCCGCATAAAAAGCCACATGGTTCCCAGGCAGATGTGTTGCCATTGTCATCCTAATCATTGCTGCATGGATAAGATATACTTGCAGATTTATTTCCGTAGCAAACATTTTTTTTTTCAGCAGCGTGAGGGTGCTACTGTTTGTTGCTTAAAAATCCGCTAAACCCCACCGGCTGGACATCCAATATGTATGATGGCTTCACGGTTCTCTTCCCACCGTTGACATCAGGGGGGGAGAAGGATCAGACGTTTTGTACTGCAGCGCCCAATCTTTTGTTCTTTTGAAGAAAAGCCACTGGCCCCAGAGGTGTCCAGTGTCGGGTTAAGCTTTGGTCACATGTCCTTTGGGATTTTCCATTTGTCAGTTCTGTTTTAGTAACAAACAAAAAGAAAAGTGAGCCACTGCATCTGTTATACAAACGGAAGCAGAGGGGCTCCATTGATTAGTGTGGGGACTGCTTGGGTTCACCTGTTTAGAATGGAAGAAAAAGATACATACGGTATCTTAGGCACCTATGTCTGGCGTTAGAAAGAACACATCAGCCAAATGCTAAACTTCCAATTCCACAGTGTGCTGTCTTTTTTAATGATTGTCCATTGGCAGCTCAGTGCCATATGGCCACTCCCTGTTCCTTATATTGAACCTGTCCAAAAAAAATCAGCAGTTACTTATTAAAGCTCAACCCTTGGCACCATTTCATTGCCGCTTCTGGCTCCCATCAAGAGCTTCCCCGACACTTTCTACGTGTGTACAAAACCAGTGATTTATATGAAGGGGGCTGATTGCCTTATATTTCAGTCTCTAATCCATCTCCAGATCGTGGCTGATAAGGGGTAAAAGGAGCAGACTTCCCTCTAGGTCTCCATTGAAGTCACTGATACAACCTTTCTCCTCTGTTCCTTGTCCCTGTGCAGGTAACTGACTGAATCTCTCTCTCGACAGTCTGGAACATGATCTCTATCTCTAATATTCCCTGTCCTTCTTTCCCTCCAACATCTGTCAGGATAGAGTCGGGAGACGCCCATAGATATTGGATGGATGGTCTGACCCATGGAAATCGTCAGGTGTAGACACCATGTATATGTTGTGTGCAGGCTCTCTAGTTCTGTGGTATTTGTAGTAAGGGAGGATGTAGCTAACTTTATCCCATTTGGATTTCAATTGAGATCATTATAGCTGCAACCTGGGACCCATTCTAATGAATTTTAAAAATTGCATTAAAAATCACACTTTTAATGCAGAGATTTTTCCTGCAAAGAGATTTGTTTTTGGTGCAGAAAAGTCTGCCGCAAATACTTAACGTGTGCGCACACACACGCTCTTCTCTGAGTTCTCTGAGACAGGGACCCAGAACAATTTATACTTGTAAAATTACCATGTGACCCAACAGAGGGCCTTGGGGTGCATTACTAAACAGCCACATTCATTCCCCTTCTCTGAAGCTAAATGTCAGAGACTGAAGCAACCTCTTATGGAGCCTGTCGCGTGAACAATGCTATTAACCTACAGATATGGGGTTAATCTGCAGGTTAATAGTGTTTTGAACCTACCCAGCACCTGCACTTGGACATCCGCTGCAGGGAGGAAATGAACTTTATTCCTCCCGGTAGCGTTTGGGTTTCAGTCACGGAGGTGGCGCCGGCACGGGTTCAGTTACCACTCTGTGTCGCAGGTGTAACCATGGCCCCAGCACTGACTGACAGCAGCTCAACATTAAAGCTGGCTGTCAGTCAGTGCCTGCGACACGGTTACCTCCACTGCTCTCCATACATTAAACGGTGACTGAACTCGTGCCGGTGCCACTCCCGTAACTGATACTGGAACCCTACCGGGAGTTCAAGTGCAGGCGCTGGTCAGGTTCAGAACGTGATTAAAGGTACCTTCACACGAAGCGACGCTGCAGCGATAGCGACAACGATGCCGATCACTGCAGCGTCGCTGTTTGATCGCTGGAGAGCTGTCACACAGACCGCTCTCCAGCGACCAACGATGCCGAGGCCCCCGGGTAACCAGGGTAAACATCGGGTTGCTAAGCGCAGGGCCGCGCTTAGTAACCCGATGTTTACCCTGGTTACCAGCGTAAAAGTAAAAAAAACAAACAGTACATGCTCACCTGCGCGTCCCCCAGCGTCTGCTTCCTGACACTGACTGAGCTCCGGCCCTAACAGCAGAGCGGTGACGTCACCGCTGTGCTTTCACTTTCACTTTAGGGCCGGCGCTCAGTCAGTGTCAGGAAGCAGAGGCTGGGGGGCGCGCAGGTGAGCATGTACTGTTTGTTTTTTTTACTTTTACGCTGGTAACCAGGGTAAACATCGGGTTACTAAGCGCGGCCCTGCGCTTGGTAACCCGATGTTTACCCTGGTTACCAGTGTAAAACATCACTGGTATCGTTGCTTTTGCTTTCAAACACAACGATACACAGCGATCGGACGACCAAATAAAGTTCTGGACTTTATTCAGCGACCAGCGACATCACAGCAGGATCCTGATCGCTGCTGCGTGTCAAACGAAACGATATCGCTAGCGAGGACGCTGCAACGTCACGGATCGCTAGCGATGTCGTTTCGTGTGAAGGTACCTTAACCCCACAGGTAGGTTAATAGTTTGTTTTTTTTGCATGATATGTTCGCTTTAAATCTTATCTGTATGAGGTTATCTGGTGTAGGTCCTGCTTCAGGAAGGGCTCGATTTAGTACAAGTTATTATTTGAGGAACTGACAATTTAATTACCTTGCAGTAAAAAGGTAATGGTTACTTGGTGCTCATTGCAATCAATGGATGTTTATGCAATGTATGAATACAGACAGTCCTCTTTGCTATGGTTCTGGGGATCATGCAAACTCCTCTACTGTCACAATGTGATCTAGTAGGGTATGCAATAAGGGGTTGTATTTTTGGCAAGTTCCTTTGCTGGAGGCTAGGGATTATTGTAATTAATAGAATAGCCCCCAGTTTCCACTAATCCATCTGCTGGAAGTACCTACACTGACTACGGGCTGCAGATCTTGGACTATACAGTCTGCTTGAAGACAGGTGATGAAGCTGGAGGAGTAGCGATGTGTGTTGCGGCTATTGTTTTGTAATTGTGTTTGTTCTCTTCCACACCAGTTCCGTGAGGGTTTTTCCTGAAATGGCCACCCCAGATGTCAGCGTGCATGTAGAAGAAGTGGTGGTGGTGACCACACCTGATCACATTATGAATGGGAGCGGCATGGAGGAGGTGAAAGCTGTTCTTGTTACCACTAACAGGTAGGAATCCACATTCTGTATCTAAAGGTGTAGCATAGGAACTGTCTGAACAAAAAGTTAGATTTTCAATCAGTTTGCGAAGCTGCTTAATTTTAGATGCATTGCAGCAACATGTAGTGCAAAACTGTACATACCCTTTGTTTGTGTTTTTGGATAAACAGAGAGGCAATGAAATCTCCAATAAAACGCCAGACTAAAGTTTTCTCACCTCACACCATAAATCTGTATGGCGTCAGATTATTTTAGCCTTGTTCCACATTACTGACAGAATGTATGGAGGCCAGGTCTGGGAAAAATCAGAGTGACAAATAGTATGTTCAGGGACCAATACTAAGTTTGTCCTTAAATAGCACATTTTTAAGTATTCAGCATGCATCAAAAATATCCTAAGAAAATGACCTGATTATATGTCATAGGGGTCTCTGGTGGCATGTTGTAAGACTTATAATACCACATGCTGGTCTTTCATGGTCTGTCTTTCATGGTACGTGTGCATTTAGCCTAATCTGGCTTGTTTAAGACAACCAGTGAGATTATTAAAATTATCAGCACAGTCCATGTTTCACGGATACGTGAATTAAGCCTCAGTAGATTTGTCACTTAATATGCCTTGACATCAGGCGTGGCATGACGCTGATGCATGCCAAGAAGAGGAGTTGCAGGAGCAACCATCCGACGCCAAGCAGGAATTGTGCACGTATCCTACTGTAATTGATAGGATACATGCCGTCCGGCAGGCAGTTCTTCTGTCTATCTTGCAGCAGCGTCTCGTCCCTTTTGATGTCACATCGGGTCAATGAGAGAGTCCCATTTCTGAGGTTTTCATCACTCGGTTGGAGTTGCAAAGCGTTGACTTGTCACCTGCTATTTATTCTTATCCGGGCAGTTTTACCTTGTCCTGATACGCCATCTCTCTGTGGAGGGAGGCAGATTTGAGGCTGTAGCCTGTGGTGCCCATCTGCCTCCCCCGGCTTTGTCATGGCAACAGGCAGGACCTGCTTCCGAGATTAACTCATGGGAGCATCTTCAAACACTTCCCGGTGGGGCTGCCGACAGATCTCTCGCTATCCGGGCCATTCGACTCTATTTAGGTTACAGAGTGAATTTAAAGGGACACTAAAAAAGTAAAACTACTTTAATTAAAAGGTTTATTAATAATATATAATTTTTTTAATTTCAATTATTTGTGTAATGACGATGTCTGTAAAGCGCTGTAGAAATAAGTGGTGTCGTATAAGCAAGAAAAATAAGTGTGGCTTATATGACCTAATTAGTGCACACTGGCATCAGTACAGGGGATGCTTTGTGGGGTTACGCATAGGGATGTCACAGATGATGGTGATCAGTGTCCTTTAGTTCAGGCCTTGGCGTTCTATTGTATTCTATGGTGAGCATAGTATTTTGCACCACACTATCTTCGAAGTCCACAGATCTCCATTAGTGCCTTCTGATATGTGTATATGAAAGTGTTTAAAGTAATCCCAATCCACAATGGAATATGAAATGTCCGAAATGGTGATACTATTACCAGCACAGTAATTCATATGTGTTAATATTACAGTCCAATCTGGAATGGGCAGGAGCTGAGGCTGCCCTGGGTTGGGAGTAGTGATGTCTCTGCGCCTGGAGTGTTCAGGTAGGGATCCACCACTTGGCCAATTTGTGGCTTAAAGGGCTCTAAGGACCTGCTCATCAGACAGCCTCTGTATGATGTCCACTCAGTTGGTTAAAACGTATCAGCCACATTAATGACCTACTTGTGCAGAAGCATTAACCTCCTGCCGAGCTATGGCTATCCACTATCCTGTGTGTGTCTGTTATCATCACAATGATATGTAGTCTGGGGGGGTAGGTACATATGCTTAATGTAACTCTGCATCTCTTTATTCATGTGCAGGACCCTGGGGGAGGAAGCTCTGGAGTCTGAGAATGTTGTAGATGCAGCAGCATTTAGTGCATCTACGGAACTGAAAGAAGCCGTATTAGGTAAGTGAGTGGTCATTTTAACACGTCTTCCTGAGAGGAATTCTGTAAATGTTTTCCTTGTTTTATCTGACTGGTATAAATCTTCTGGTTACATGGATGAGATGGTGTTGATCTTTTTTTTTTTTCTCCCTACTTTATTTTCTAGTTCCGTCTTTTACTTTACTGATATTTTTTTCCTTCCTCTTCTTTCCTTCCATCTCTCACCTTCCCTTTTTCCTTTCCTCGCCCGCCCTCCCTTTTTCCTTTCCTCGCCTGCCCTCCCTTTTTCCTTTCCTCTCCTGCCCTCCCTTTTTCCTTTCCTCTCCCGCCCTCTTTTTTTTCCTTTCCTCTCCCGCCCTCCCTCTTTCCCTCTCCATCCCTCCCGCTTTCCCTCTCCATCCCTCCCGCTTTCCCTCTCCATCCCTCCCTCTTTCCCTCTCCATCCCTCCCGCTTTCCCTCTCCATCCCTCCCGCTTTCCCTCTCCATCCCTCCCTCTTTCCCTCTCCATCCCTCCCTCTTTCCCTCTCCATCCCTCCCTCTTTCCCTCTCCATCCCTCCCTCTTTCCCTCTCCATCCCTCCCTCTTTCCCTCTCCATCCCTCCCTCTTTCCCTCTCCATCCCTCCCTCTTTCCCTCTCCATCCCTCCCTCTTTCCCTCTCCATCCCTCCCTCTTTCCCTCTCCATCCCTCCCTCTTTCCCTCTCCATCCCTCCCTCTTTCCCTCTCCATCCCTCCCTCTTTCCCTCTCCATCCCTCCCTCTTTCCCTCTCCATCCCTCCCTCTTTCCCTCCCTCTTTCCCTCTCCATCCATCCATCCATCCCTCCCTCTTTCCCTCTCCATCCCTCCCTCCCTCCCTCTTTCCCTCTCCATCCCTCCCTCTTTCCCTCTCCATCCCTCCCTCTTTCCCTCTCCATCCCTCCCTCTTTCCCTCTCCATCCCTCCCTCTTTCCCTCTCCATCCCTCCCTCTTTCCCTCTCCATCCCTCCCTCTTTCCCTCTCCATCCCTCCCTCTTTCCCTCTCCATCCCTCCCTCTTTCCCTCTCCATCCCTCCCTCTTTCCCTCTCCATCCCTCCCTCTTTCCCTCTCCATCCCTCCCTCTTTCCCTCTCCATCCCTCCCTCTTTCCCTCTCTCTTTCCCTCCCTCTTTCCCTCCCTCTTTCCCTCCCTCTTTCCCTCCCTCTTTCCCTCCCTCTTTCCCTCCCTCTTTCCCTCCCTCTTTCCCTCCCTCTTTCCCTCCCTCTTTCCCTCCCTCTTTCCCTCCCTCTTTCCCTCCCTCTTTCCCTCCCTCTTTCCCTCCCTCTTTCCCTCCCTCTTTCCCTCCCTCTTTCCCTCCCTCTTTCCCTCCCTCTTTCCCTCCCTCTTTCCCTCCCTCTTTCCCTCCCTCTTTCCCTCCCTCTTTCCCTCCCTCTTTCCCTCTCCATCCATCCATCCATCCCTCCCTCTTTCCCTCTCCATCCATCCATCCATCCCTCCCTCTTTCCCTCTCCATCCATCCATCCCTCCCTCTTTCCCTCTCCATCCATCCATCCCTCCCTCTTTCCCTCTCCATCCATCCATTTTTTCCCTCTCCATCCCTCCCTCTATCCTCCATACATACAAACATATTAAGACCATATAGTTTCATGTTGAAAAATTCACATGAATGGTTTTTTTCACCCTTTCTGATGAGAAGTAAAGATGGGGGATGAGGAAGAAGAGGCTTTGGAGGCAGAAATCGCTTATCCCATCACCTGTGGAGAAAGCAAAGCCAATCTTTTATGGAGGAAGTTTGTGTGTCCGGGAATTAATGTAAAATGTGTCCAGGTAAGACAGCCAGTCTTGTTACACTTACAATGGACTTTCATATCACAGAGCCTTTGCCAGGCATTTAAGCCTGGTGAAGAGACGTAAGTAGTCCTAAAATCTTGCTTTGTAACATCTTTATGTTGTTTTTGTAGTTAATGTAAAATGTGTGCATTTTTTACATGTTTTTGTTGTGTTTTTACATGTGTTTTCGACCCCCCCCCCTCATTCATTTGGGTGAAAAACACTGAAAGAAATTACACGCCTTGAGGCTTCAAATTCACAAGGAAAAATAAGCAGGAGACTTCAGAACTTTCATTCACTTTGCAGTGCAGCGTTTTTCATCCTTGAAAAGCGTGTGAAAAAATGCAGTGTGTGAAGAAGCCCTTACTGAGAGCAGTCAGTCTTCTTTCAACTGGCTAACATACTTATTTTTCTTTTTATGAGCCTTTTGTTGCACCTTATTATGAACCTAAAGAATCCTACTACTTAGCTTAGCACTTTTCTCCCTTTGTCTGACACTGCTGTATTTTTTTTCCTCTTTACTAGTACAATGAACACTTAATAAGTCCAAAAGAGTTTGTTCATCTGGCTGGAAAATCCACACTGAAGGACTGGAAGAGGGCGATTCGTATGAATGGCGTCATGCTCAGGTTCGCATGGGGTAGGGAAGAAACCCAAAAATGTGATAGGGGAAAAGTATTCAGTAAATGTATGCATTAATCTAAATATATGTTGTGAATTTACAGTTCCATATAGAATTTGCTACAGAGGTCCTGGGAGTATGGGTGGATGACAAACTCACATTTAGTGGCCAGTGTCAGGCAGCTGCTACAAAGGCAAATAAAATAATGGGATGCATTAAAAGAGGCATAGATGCTCATGAGGAGAACATAATTTTACCTCTATACAAGTCACTAGTTCGACCACACTTAGAATACTGTGCACAGTTCTGGTCTCCGGTGTATAAGAAAGACATAGCTGAACTGGAGCGGGTGCAGAGAAGAGCGACCAAGGTTATTAGAGGACTGGGGGGTCTGCAATACCAAGATAGGTTATTACACTTGGGGCTATTTAGTTTGGAAAAACGAAGGCTAAGGGGTGATCTTATTTTAATGTATAATTAAATGAGGGGACAGTATAAAGACCTTTCTGATGATCTTTTTAACCATAGACCTGAGACAGGGACAAGGGGGCATCCTCTACGTCTGGAGGAAAGAAGGTTTAAGCATAATAACAGACACGGATTCTTTACTGTAAGAGCAGTGAGACTATGGAACTCTCTGCCGTATGATGTTGTAATGAGTGATTCATTACTTAAATTTAAAAGGGGACTGGATGCCTTTCTTGAAAAGTATAATGTTACAGGTTATATACACTAGATTCCTTGATAGGACGTTGATCCAAACGTAGATGAAGAAACGGACAGCACCACAGCAATTGTGAAGAAACAGCTTACGTGTTTATTCTGCCATCTGCAACGTTTCGGTCCACAGACCTTTATCAAGCTTGATAAAGGTCTGTGGACCGAAACGTTGCAGATGGCAGAATAAACACGTAAGCTGTTTCTTCACAATTGCTGTGGTGCTGTCCGTTTCTTCATCTACGTTTGGATTTGTATACTGGGATGGATCCCCTGGTGTGGACGGGCACCCTATTGTCCGTAGAGACATTGGTATTTGAGGGTGCGGCCTGAACATTCTTTTTGATATTAGGACGTTGATCCAGGGAACTAGTCTGATTGCCGTATGTGGAGTCGGGAAGGAATTTTTTTTCCCCAATGTGGAACTTACTCTTTGCCACATGGTTTTTTTTTTGCCTTCCTCTGGATCAACATGTTAGGGCATGTTAGGTTAGGCTATGGGTTGAACTAGATGGACTTAAATCTTCCTTCAACCTTAATAACTATGTTACTATGTAATAGGATAGTGCCACCTAGCGGCTTTATTTAGAATTATAAAATGCTTTCAAACGTTACTATAGAACTATGGTGGTGCATCAAAATATGATGAAAATGTGTGTGCAAGGTTTTTTTTTGCAAGAAATAGAAAACCTTTTGACTTAAGATCTGTTGCCTGTATAGAAAAATAGAAGTAAAGCATGTGTTCAACATTTTTGGCAATGAGTGGGGAAGTACCATCCGATATGACAGAGATAAAGAACAAGCTGCCATCTATTACTGCTTCCTATGTAACATGATGTAGCTATCAAGTGCGTTGCCGAAACTTGCTGTTAGGGCCCCTGTCTACAGGTGGAGATCTATTATAAAAGGTTTAATTCTAGGATGCTAGTGTTGGCTTTTTATTTCTACAACAGAAAGATAATGGACTCTGGAGAATTGGATTTTTATCAGCACTCAAAGGTCTGCTCCAATACCTGCCGAAGCACTAAGATCGATGTGATGGGGAGCCGCGTGTCGCTGTGCAGCCAGGTGTCTACAGAGTACATTCCCATCACAACAGCCTCCGGTGAGAGTAAGTCATGTGCTTGAGCTCCTACATGTTTTCTTCTTCATTGTAAAACTCTTCTTGCATTCTTCAGAATGTATATCCTTTTTGGCTTTGTTCACTGCAGAGCAGCAAATGCTCGGTTTGTAGTGATAATGCCTGACACGGCAAGAAGCCTTCACATGATGCTCTTTGTAACCTACTGCTTCTAGTTGCTGACTCCAGTGTTAATGCCGGTTGTAATGAGGTTACCGCCGCTGTATAATTTGGAATCCGATGAATAAAAAGGATGAAAATACAAACTTTGTGTTTATGACATACGATCAGTTTCTGATAGATGGGGGGATCTCATCTAGAACCTACTGATCCCTTTTTTGCTGGCTGCATCCAAGCAGTTGCAGAGAGGTTGCCAAGCATGTAGCTCTCTCCACTCATGTCTGAGAGTTTGCTTAGCTGGTTCTGTAAACTTTTCATGTAATTTTAACAATACAGCACCTAGATACTTGACTGCCATGTTCCATTAAGTTGCCACCAGGTCAGGGGAACTCTTTTGTCCCTATAGATGGGGGTTGCCTACATTGTTCCCTCTGTGCTATTGTATTAGATTTGGTGAAAACAAAATTATGGTTTACAGCCATCGAAACTGGAGAAGCGGGTTTAGCTGGTAGCAATCCAAAAGCGTTCCTGAGGGTACTTGGCTTCCAGTCTTATTTAATGGCACAATACAGTGTCTGCTGGCAGTGAGGTGTGTGGTGCAGGAGTATTAGATTTCTGTATATAATATATTAAAGAGATGCATGAGAGTTAAAAAATGTGGCTGCTTTCTACTAACTTGTGTCTAGTTTTGCACTTTAACCCAGTACAGCTGGTTTGTTTGTTTTTTTATTTCCCATTCAACCTTTTTTTAATTAACGGCGCTGTGGAAAAAGTGAATAGCGCCCCCCAGAGTCGGATTTTCTCTGGGGTCTCGGCTGCCGAGGGTAGCCGAGACCCCAGAGAACATGATTCGGGGTTTTTTTACCGACCCCCGAGTTGCGATCGCCGGTAATTAACCGTTTACCGGCGGTCGCAACAAAACAAAAAAAACGCGATTTGCCATTTAATTTCTCTGTCCTCCGATGTGATCGCACATCGGAGGACATAGAAATGGGGTCCCCGATAGCCCCCCAATACTCACCTATCTCCCCCGGTGCTCCTCGTGGCTCCCGATAGGCGCCGCCATCTTTTTCCGAGGAAAAAATGGCGGGTGCATGCCCAGTGCGCCCGCTGCCCGGCACCCGGAAGATCTTTGGTGTCTCGGCTGCCGGGGGTAGCCGAGACCCCAAAGAACATGATCGGGGCGGTTTTTACTGACCCCTGTTTTGCGATCGTCGGTAATTAACTGTTTACCGGCGACCGCAAAAAAAAATAAAAAATTAGAGGACAGAGAAATAGGGGGATTCGGGGACCCTGTTATACTTACCGGTGTCCCTGGGTCCTCCTGCTTCTTCTGCTGGCCGCCGGCTTCTTGCTCCGGTTCTTTGCTGACCCACAACTTATTGGCTCATTGTTACGTATCCACGGTTGCCACTTATTTAGGTTGATTACCCCACCAGTGCTCTGGTTTTTTACCAGACCTCTAGTTATTTAAAGACCGGCCCTACGCCCCTTCATTCTCTGCAAGATAGCACAGAGGGTGGCAGGACTCTTTGTCCTCTAGCATAGCACAAGGCACTTTGTCTCCTCATACAAGCCAGTCCCCTGATGAATTAGCTTGGAAGAAACGCGTTGGGACTATGACACAGGGAGAGTGCAGGGCATGTGTGTGCAGGGGTAGTTGTGGACTGCCCTTGTAAGGGCAGGAGCTTTGGGGATAGCTTATCAGTAGCCCCATAGGGATTGACAGGGTATTGTCATTTCCCATCAAATTCCTGGATGTACTCCTGACCGGGGACTATTCAGCGCTCCTGTGCTCGCACCGTTGGAATTGGTGAGATTGTTCCTTTTCCAGTACTATATATTTATAATCTGGCACGGTTTTGTTCCATGTGCCACCATTGTTTAAGATGATCAATTATCTTTTATGCAACCAAGTGTATGTGCATTCATGCTGCTAGTTACATGGAATTTCTCTTGCAGCAGATTTGTATACCGTACCTTGGGCCATTTATATTCCGCAGGTGTTGCTATATGCGGAGTTTGGAATCCTATTTGGGGTTATCTAGTCTCCAAGGTCATTTTTGCATTAGACTGTACCCCAATTTTTAATCATATTTTGGGTGACTTTATTCTCTTTTATCTGTATTAATGAGTAAAAGTTAAGTTTTATATTTCCACTTGCGCTGTATTATATACTTGCTCCGGTAAGAAAATGGCGGGCGCATGCGCAGTGCGCCCGCCATTATCTGCCGGCCGAGGAAGATTCTTCCACTTGTTT
This sequence comes from Ranitomeya variabilis, assembly GCF_051348905.1. Taxonomy (NCBI): domain Eukaryota; kingdom Metazoa; phylum Chordata; class Amphibia; order Anura; family Dendrobatidae; genus Ranitomeya; species Ranitomeya variabilis. The sequence goes on from NC_135235.1 coordinate 582,384,445, forward strand.
TATTTTGGTCACTGTGAGATCCTATCACAGTGATCAAAATAAAAAAAATAGTAAATAACCCCCCCTTTATCACCCCATTAGTAAGGAAAAAATAAAGAATTAAAAAAATGTATGAATTTCTATCTTCCAATTAGGGGTAGGGGTAGGGTTAGGATATGTGCACACGTAGAATGGTTCTCTGTGGATTTTTCCGCAGCGTGGGCACAGCGTTTTATGTTTCCCATAGGTTTACATTGTACTGTAAACTCATGGGAAACTGCTGCGGACCCGCAGCTGCGGAAACGCTGCGGATCCGCAGCAAAATCCGCAACGTGTGCACATAGCCATAGGGCTTGGGTTAGGGTTAGGGCTAGGGTTAGGGTTAGAGCTAGGATTAGGGTTAGAGCTAGGGTTAGGGCTAGGGTTAGGGTTGGGGCTAAAGTTAGGGTTAGGGTTGGGGCTAGGTTTAGGGCTAAAGTTAGGGTTTGGGCTAAAGTTAGGGTTAGGGCTAGGCTTGGGGCTAAAGTTAGGGTTAGAGTTGGGATTAGGGTTTGGATTAGGGTTGGCATTAGGGTTACATTTGGGATTAGGGTTAGGTTTGGGATTAGGGTTAAGGCTAGGGTTGGGATTAGGGATAGGGGTGTATTGGGATTAGGGTTAGGTTTTGAGGTTAGGGTTGAGATTAGGATTAGGGGTGTGTTGGGTTTAGGGTTTTGATTAGGGTTATGGTTAGCTTTGGGATTAGGGTTAGGGGTGTTTTGGGGGTTAGGGTTGTGATTAGGATTATGGATCGGGTTGGGATTAGGGTTAGGTGTGTGTTGGGGTTAGGGTTGGAGTTAGAATTGGGGGGTTTCCACTGTTTAGGTACATCAGGGGGTCTCTAAACGCCACAGCCAATTTTGCGCTCAAAAAGTCAAATGGTGCTCCCTCCCTTCCGAGCTCTGCCGTGCACCCAAACAGTGGTTTACCCCCACATATGGGGCATCAGCGTACTCGGGATAAATTGGACAACAACTTTTGGGTCCAATTTCTCCTGTTACCTTTGTGAAAATAAAAACTTGGGGGCTAAAAATCTTTTTTGTGGAAAAAAAAATATTTTTTATTTTCACGACTCTGCATTATAAACTTCTGTGAAGCACTTGGGCATTCAAAGTTCTCACCACACATCTAGATAAGTTCCTTGGGGGGTCTAGTTTCCAAAATGGGGTCACTTGGGGGTTTCTACTGTTTAGGTACATCAGGGGCTCTGCAAATACAACATGACACCCGCAGACCATCCCATCAAAGTCTGCATTCCAAGCGGCGCTCCTTCCCTTCCAAGCCCTGATGGGTACCCAAACAGTGCCCTCCCCCCCACATATGGGGTATCAGCATACTCAGGACAAACTGGTCAACAGATTTTGGGGTCCAATGTCTCCTGTTACCCTTGAGAAAATAAAAAATTGCAAGCTAAAAAATCATTTTTGAGGGAAAAAAAAGGATTTTTTATTTTCACGGCTCTACGTTATAAATTTCTGTGAAGCACTTTGGGGATTTAAAGTGCTCACCACAAATCTAGATAAAGTTCCACAAGGGGTCTAGTTTCCAAAATGGGGTCACTTGTGGGGAGTTTCTACTGTTTAGGCACATCAGGGGCTCTCCAAACATGACATGGCATCCGATCTCAATTCCAGCCAATTCTGCATTGAAAAAGTAAAACGACACTCCTTCTCTTCCAAGCTCTGCGGTGCGCCCAAACAGTGGTTTATCCCCACATATGGGGTATCGGCATACTCAGGAGAAATTGCACAACAACATTTATGGTTAAATTTCTGTTTTTACACTTGTGAAAATAAAAAAAAAATGGTTCTGAAGTAAAATGTTTGCAAAAAAAGTTAAATGTTAATTTTTTCGTTCCACATTGTTTCAGTTCCTGTGAAGCACGTAAAGGGTTAATAAACTTCTTGAATGTGGTTTTAAGCACCTTGAGGGGTGCAGTTTTTAGAATGGTGTCACACTTGGTTATTTTCGATCATATAGACCCCTCAAAATAACTTCAAATCTGATGTGGTCCCTAAAAAAAAAAATGGTGTTGTAAAAATGAGAAATTGCTGGTCAACTTTTAACCCTTACAACTCCCTAACAAAAAAAATTTGTTTCCAAAATTGTGCTGATGTAAAGTAGACATGTGGGAAATGTTATTTATTAACTATTTTGTGTGACATATCTCTCTGATTTAAGGGCATAAAAATACAAAGTTTGAAAATTGCTAAATTTTAAAAATTTTCGCCATATTTCCATTTTTTTCCATAAATAATCGCAAGAAATATCGAAGAAATGTTACAACTAATATGAAGTACAATATGTCACGAAAAAACAATTTCAGAATCAGCGGGATCCGTTAAAGCGTTTCAGAGTTATAACCTCATAAAGAGACAGTGGTCAGAATTGTAAAAATTGGCCCGGTCATTAAGTGCCAAATTGGCTCTGTCACTAAGGGGTTAAAAGGGTTGACTAGTCTTATCATATTTTTAACAACAGACAATGAACCATATAATTTGTGGAGGAAAACTACTGTTGGGGCGCACGGCAGAGCTCGGCACGGAAGGTGCACCGTTTGACTTTTTGAGCACAAAATTGGCTATAATAGATAGCGGACGCCATGTTACGTTTTCAGAGCCCCTTAAGTGGTAAATGGGACACACACACACACACACACACACACACACACACACACACACACACACACACACACACACACACACACACACACACACACGATCCCATTTTGGAAACTGAGGTGCGTCATAGAAATTAAGTTGAGCCTTGAAATTAAAGAATAATGAAAAATTTTTAAGCAAATATGTTGCTTTTGCCCCAAATTGTTCATGTTATCAACGTTAACAAGAGAAATTGCACAACAAATGATGGTTCATTTTCTCCTAAGTATGTCGGGGAACACAACTGGGGACGTGGCAGGGCTCAGATGGGAAAGAGCGCTATTTGACTTCTCGAGCGCAGATGTGGCAGGAATAGACGGCAGGTGCATGTCACATTTGAAGATCCGCCTTGGTGCCAATATGGCATCACCCATATTTGACACCACTATGGTGCCGAAACCACCCACATTTGTCACTATTTTGAAAATTGCACCTCTTGATGATTTCATCAAGGGGCGTAGTGAGCGTTTTAAACCCACAAATGATTCACAGAATTGTATAACAGTGGTCTTCGGAAATGAAAATTTTTTTTTTTGTCCACTAAAATGTTGTTTTAGCCCCAAGTTTTTCATTTTCAAAAGGGCTATTAGGAGGAAATGGACCTCATAATTTGTTACACAGTTTATCCTGAGTACGCCAAAATCCTATATGTGGTTGGAAATTACTTTTGAGTTTCATATTTAAATTTGTTTGGTGATCTGAAACATTTTAAGTGTGACAAACACGCAAAAGAATAGGAAATCAGGAAGGGGCAAACACTTTTCACATCACCGTACAAGCTGCCTAGTAACAGCCAGCTTGTATCAGGCAGTGGCTGAATGATTTCATCCATGTACTTTGACTCTCAAATGCTGTTGCTCACTCCTATGTGTTTACGTCCAGACTAAAGATATCTATAACATGTCATCAATATAAGATCGAATGGGGGTCCGACTAGCGTCACCTGCACTAATCAGACATTATAAGATCTGGCGCCAGCCTGATGTAAGCTTATTGACTTTTACTACCCTGCGCAGCCCCATTCAGTGTGTAGCAGCTGCTGTTGGGCACTGCAGATCAGCTCCTGTTTGGTTACTTGATGCTGATGACCTTTTTTTAGGATCTTCAATATCTTTAGCTTGGGCAAGCCTTTTAATTCTTAGGTGGGACCAGAAAGTGAATCTGTTTTTGTTTTGGTTTTTTTTGTGCGCTTTGGCTTTAGATTGTGTGGTATGAATAAAATGTAGACTGAGGAGCCTACGTACATAATCACATTTCCTTAGACATACTACTATATTACAGTTTTGATGCTACCTCATTTATCTCTGTAGTCAGTGCCATATCAAGTTCATTTGTCTTTTCATTACATAGATTTCGCTGTGAATGGCAACCCAACCACAATAACTATTGAAACGTGTGAGAATTCAGGAGAGTGGGGCAGCACCATCGCAGGTAAGGACAACCATTCAAAAATAGGATGGTCGTAGTCAGTCTAACCTGGTCTTTAAATTCTGTTCAGACTTTTCTTGGTTCTATCCATTACGTGCAAAGTTGGGTGAAAGCCTGCAATATGGCTGCCATTCTAGGTTTCCAGTGGATCTGACTAATGTAGCATTGAGGTGATCGCCATTGCGGAACTAACCATTGCGTTGCTCTTCTGCAGACGATACCCTGGGGTTCTGGCAAGGTTTGCGGGATGCGGGTCTGCTGGGGGAGGTCATCCAGGAGTTTCACCAGGAGCTGCTGGAAACCATGAAGGGGATGAAGCAGCGACTGCAGATGCCTCCCATCCAGTTGCAAGGTGCATTATCCAGCTTTTCTTCTTATATTTTTTGTAGTTTTCCTGATTAGTTGATTGATGTCTGGCAGCGATGTATCACCTCCTCCCAGTTTCATTCAGCATTGATAAAGTGCCGGGTCGTTGTACATTGTGTGTTTTAATATAAAAGGCCTGGTGTCTCGGTATGAAGATCTCAATAGCTCATTGTATTAATGCAGTTTTACTGTTTGTTCCCTGATGTTCCAGCATGTGCTCATTCAGAATGCTCTTATGAATTGGGTCAGGAATAATCTCTCGTTTAAGGGGAAGGAAAGAATCTCACTAATTAGCCAGGAATGTCACATTAAAAATGTTTGGTAACTGTCATAATCATATGTCTCTTGTCTCTTATAGATGCCATGTTGCTCAACAACATTGTCCAAAATTTTGGGATGTTGGACCTCATTAAGAAAGTATTAGCTGGTCACAAGAGCCAAATGGATCGATCCAGGGAGCAATACACAAGGGACTTAGCAGGTACTCATACTGGGATACTATTATGATTTTGAAGGGGTCAGCCCGCTCTCTGTGTCTGTACATCAGCTACGACAGTGAAGGGGCTTAACTATTGAACTGATCAGTCAGCCACGTTCACACAACGCTCTTGTCATGTGCTCGAAGCGGAAACTCTGTCCTGTGTCACACACAAATCATAGAGGATTCAACAGGACACAGGATTGGAGCTTGTAACAGACGTGAGGCATATACTGTATTAGTAAGTTGCTTATTTTACTAATTTAGCGGATATATAAATTATAATGGTGAACAAGCCCTTGAATTAAATTGAGGGGGGTGTAGACCAGGTTACAGTAAATTAGCAATCCTGAAAACCTACACCTGCACTAGTGATTGCAAAGTTATCCCCCATCTTTAATCTTTCGCACACCACTTCAGGACTAGGACTCAGTTTGCTATCACGTTCTCTTTGCTGCAGGATGACCTAAAGGATTCACAAACTGTGGTGGCTTTGTGTACCACCTTGCTCTTTATTTGCCCTTAGACTGGTACTTTGGGAAGTTTCTTGTGTTGGCATCCCATAAATGTCCTAATCTAGAAACTGAAACCCTTGGATGGCTCTGGGGTGTAGATTTATGTGGAGTAGTACATTCAATGTATATGGAGTAATGACTTGGGTGCAATTTGGAATGTCCACATATTATCCCATGATACAAAGCGGCATTGTTCAGTTTACATTTCATCTCCTTCCTTTCGTAGCACTGGAGCAGCAATGTGATGAGCATCGCCGAAGAGCTAAGGAACTGAAACACAAATCCCAACACCTAAACAACGTCCTGATGACGCTGACACCAGTCAACGTTCCTCCTCCTGCCAAACGACCACGATTAACCAGAGCCACTTCAGGTCCTGCCGCCATCAGCTCCCAGGTTTCTACTCCGCCAACACAAATCACCCTGCCACAAGGAATGTCCCTTTCCCAGCTGACTGGTCTCCCCTTCAGTAAAGTACTTTCCACCTCCATCCCATCCTCATCCAGCTCCGCTGTCATTAACAAGAACTCTATCTCCCAGGCCAACTCTCCCTCCTCCTCCGTTTTGGGTGGTTATACTATAGTAACCCCTTCAGGAAACAATTTTCCCGGCACGCTGGAGATACACCCTGACTCCTCCAACCTTACCGTCCTGAGTACGGCAGCCATGCAAGACAGTAACACTGTTCTCAAAGTAGTGAGCCCCATTCAGTTGCTGACGCTGCAGGGCCTGGGTGCCACGATACAAAACCTTGCTCAGATAGCACCGGCTGGGAGCACTATAGTTGCTCTGCCCTGTGAGTCAGGCGACGGAGAAGAGGAACATACCACCATAGAAGTAACGTCACTGTCGGAGGACCAGGAACTGAAATAGACTTGAGAGCCATGGTTAGGTGCATTTGAACTCCGAGTTGCCATGTTTCGGAGGAATAAGTAAGCAGAATGAACCAAAGAGGATGGATGGAGGCTATAGACCTGCCGCACATTGCACAGAACTTTACTGCAGATCATCCTGGCTATGGAAAAGTTACAATATTTTTTTGAGATCTTCCTGTGGGCAATCTGAAATTACCAACGTTTGCCCTTTCCCTCATATTTGCGCCATGGTCTTTATTTGCAAGTAGAGTACCATAAACTTCAGTGTTATTAAAATAAGACGCCAACAACCTAGCATGGTATCGAGCATGTCCTCTCTCTGCCAAGAATAAATTGGGCAGCATGGTACACTTATTTGTGACTGGAGCCAAAAATGAAGTTGCTTCCAGGTAAGGAGTGGTTAACATACCTGGAGGCAACTGACAGAAAGCAGAAAATATGAGGTTAGTGGAGGGGTGATGTGGGCTTTTCCCCCACACGTCTCGTGTTACTTTTTCCTTTGCAGAGACAACCATATTTGCAGGAGAAGGCAGAGAACCGAGACAGGATGAAGCGATATCACCGCTTCTTGACAGCTTGATAGCCGAAATATGATTTAACATATGCAATGGCCGCATGCTCCGTACTTGGTCGAGATTATGGAACTTAGTGCTAATCGTTCTTACCACACAGGTAAAGGCTTCCAGACATCCAGGAGTCCTCCCAATGCTGCCTCTTTAAACCTCCCTCCTTGTAGATCCTAACACAGAGACACCTTCAGTATTCAGAGAGGGGGGAGGAAATGAATCCAGAGAGATAACTTTATGTCTTTTTAGTAAAATTGCTTTATTAACCGTGCAAGGTAGGAGGGCAATGGTAACAACACAATCACCCAACAGTAATTTAAAACCAAATAACACACACAGAGCACCGGTAAACTGCCTGCAGACCCATATCAAAAATTATATTAGTTAAAACTATGCATATTATGGATATCTTGGATCAAAATTTACAAAGCCTCATAGGGGGACTCAGCCCTGTATAGTAAAAGAATCCATTAAAGAAGTCACTATATCTGATACTCAATGCTGGCAAATTGGCATATGGTCGAATACAACATAGTGCACACCCTAGATTTACAATACTTCAGCAAGTGCAGCCACATTGGCATATGATCAGATACAAAATAGTGCATAGGGACGGACACCGGGACGCTGCACCTGCCAAAATACCGCAACTCTAGGGTGATGTATTAACTATTTCTACTGCTCTCTCCTTGTGCACTATTTTGTATCTGATCATATGCCAATGTGGCTGCACTTGCTGAAGTATTGTAAATCTAGGGTGTGCACTATGTTGTATTCGACCATATGCCAATTTGCCAGCATTGAGTATCAGATATAGTGACTTCTTTAATGGATTCTTTTACTATACAGGGCTGAGTCCCCCTATGAGGCTTTGTAAATTTTGATCCAAGATATCCATAATATGCATAGTTTTAACTAATATAATTTTTGATATGGGTCTGCAGGCAGTTTACCGGTGCTCTGTGTGTGTTATTTGGTTTTAAATTACTGTTGGGTGATTGTGTTGTTACCATTGCCCTCCTACCTTGCACGGTTAATAAAGCAATTTTACTAAAAAGACATAAAGTTATCTCTCTGGATTAATTTCCTCCCCCCTCTCTGTATTAAGTTTAGGATAACTGTCTTGATCCAATACTAGGGCAAAAAACAAACTCATTTGGGAGTTATTTATTTATTATCTTTGGTTATTACGTAATTTTGTTTATTATTTTTCCCAAATGATACTCTATAGATACTGTTTGCCTTTGGTTACCCCTATTTTTCTTCAATTTACCTTCAGTATTCAGCAGATACAAGAAGGTTTTATCCCGGCAGTTTACCTTAGCTCAGGTTAGAACTTCTTAGTCCGTTTATAGCGTCTTCATAAGACTGTGTGGTTACTATTTACCACAAGTTAAATACCCGCTAATCATCTGAACAAACTCTTAAAGGGGGATTAAACCTCCAGCTTCAAAAGCTGGAAAACCATAGACTGAACACTATTTGTTTGAGTCGCGTGGCCTGTTCTCAACCTTGTCATACGCTTGATTGAGATATTATAGGAGAGCTAAAGATGGAATACCCCTTTTAACGCATGACACTCTGTCTGCAGTGCCAAAAATATACTGATTTGCTCTTGGTAAGAGAAACAAAATAATAAATTTGTAGATATGATGAATTTTTAATGGCTAACAAATAAATTGTTACAAAGCGAGCTTTCCAGGCTACGTAGGTCTTTTCATCAGATATGATAAAGCAAAGTATATGAAGAAACACAGACCCGGTGTAATAAAACAGGATTTTTGGTTGCTCACCATAAAATCTGTTTCTCGGAGCCTTCATTGGGGGACACAGGAAGCGATGGGTGTATGCTGCTGCCACTAGGAGGCTTACTTCACAAAAAAGTTAGCTCCTCCTCTGCAGTATACACCCACTGACTGGCACTAGGGTTAATCAGTTAGTGAGAAAGCAGTAGGAGAAGCAACATGTAAAGAAACAAATACAACTCAAACTGTAAGAATATAATACAGTAACCAGAGCTGATATACATGGGAGGTTGAAGTGTCCCCTATGAAGGCTTTGAGAAACAGATTTTACGATAACCAAAAATGCTGTTTTCTCTATCGCTTCATTGGGGGACACAGGAAACCATGGAACGTCCCAAAGCAGACCCTGGGGAGGGAACAGCACAAACTCTGTTCAGGTTTGAGAACTCGCCACTGCTGCCTGCAAGATCCTTCTACCTAGGATGGCGTCTGCCGAAGCGTAGGTATGAACCCTGTAAAATTTGGCGAACCTGTAGATGGAAGACTAGGTTGCCGTTCTGCAGAGTTGCAGGGCGGATGCCCTATAGTGTACTCCCCACGAGGCCCCCACTGCCCGGGTACAGTGTGCCTTAATCCCAGGGGGAGGTTCTCTGTTCGTTATGCCTCCAAAATTGTCATTCGGATCCAGTGAACAATCGTAACCTTGGAGGCCTCTACCCACACCTTCTGGAATGACAAAGAGAGACTCTGTCTTCTTAAAAGGGGCGGTCCTAGCCAGATAGACCCGCACAGCCCTGACCAGGTCTAACCTGTACAGGGAATGCTACAGAGAATGAGTTGAAGCCGGGCAAAAGGAAGGGACGACAATATCCTCATTTAGGTGAAGTATGGACACCACCTTGGGAAAGAAAGAAGGTAGAGGCCGCAAAACCGTCTTGTCCTGGTGGAGAACAGGAAAGGGGGCAGAAAATAAAGAGCTGCCAAATCCAAGACGCGCCTAGTAGAGGTGATGGCCACAAGAAACACAAGCAAGACCAGCGCAAAAGTTCCGCCTGGAGAAACGCCAGAAATAAATGGAGAGCAAAGGACATAGGCGGGATGTGATTAGACTCACACCAGCTGAAACAGGCTCTCCAAGTCTGATAATAGACCCAGGATGATGACCGCTTTTTAGCCTGTATCATGGACTGAATCACCCTATCTGAACACCCGGACGCTCTCAGAACCGTGGTTTCAACAGCCACGCCGCTAAATTGAGCGACAGAGAATTTTGGTGGCAGATCGGTCCTTGGGACAGAAGATCCAGTCTGTCTGGGAGCCTCCAGGGGGCATCCGTGAGAAGATTGATGAGCTCTGCGGACCAAGACCTTTTGGGCCAATGCAGTGCTATCAGATGACCAGTACCCCCTCCACCTTGATCTTCTTGGGAAGAAGGGGGAAGGGAGGAAACAGGGAAGAGCAAACTGTGACCAGGGTATTGCCAGAGCGTCAGCGCCCACCGCAAGAGTATCATGGGACCTGAAAACAAACTGTGGAACCTTCCTGTTCAGCTGGGCAAATCTGATGGAAAATATCCTGATGCAGAGACCACTTTCCCACCTCGAGACCTTCACGGCTGAGAGTCGGCGGCCCAATTGTCGACGCCGGGAATATACAGATATCAACGAAACGGTCGCCTCAGCCCAGAGCAGAATCTTGGATATCTCAACCATCGCCAAGGGACTCAGAGTTCCTCCTTGGTGATTGACATATGCCACCGCCGTGGCATTGTCCGTCTGAACTCTTATTGGCAGACCCCTGATAAACTTTTTCTCAGTGGCAGAGGAACAGAAGAATGGCCCCTATCTCGAGGATTCCTTCTCAATTAGATGATTCCTTTGCCGACCAATGTCCCTGGACAGCCAGGTGGCGAAAGACCAAACCCTAGCTGACAAGGCTGGCTGGCGTCCGTCATCACCACCTGCCAGTAAACAGGAAGGAATGACCGACCCTGGAAAATGAGAAGGGATGACAGCCACCAATTGAGAGATCGTTTGAGAGCCAAACTAGACGATCCAGAGAGAGAACAGACTTGTTCCACTGAGATAGGATTGCCTGCTGAAGCTGTCTTGAACGGAATTGTGCAAAGGGAATCGCTTCCGATGCTGTCACCATCCTTCCCAGGACCGAGCGGAAAGATGAAAGCCAAGGGCCCTGCAGAAAGCAAACTCCCTACTGGAGGATTGCTCTCTTATCCTTGGGAAGAAAAACCCTTGTCTGCCGGGTGCCAGCATGCCTAGAAAAATGAGGCACTGAGTTGGGACAAGGCAAGACTTTGCCCTGTTGATTAGCAAACCGAATCGGAACTGGGTGTCGAGAACAGACTTTCCTGGGTCTAGTAAAAGGACAGAGCCTTGATGAGAATGTTGTCGAGGTACGGGATGAGCACTAGACTGTATTACCGCTGCCATGATTTTTGTGAAAACCCTGGGAGCAGTTGCGAGCCTGAATGTCAGGGCGACAAACTGAAAATGGTTCTGCCTGTCATGCTGCTGCAATGCAGGTAGGTGCAGGCTTCACTAGATGGCAGTATAGAGGAAGCAGGTCTGCACCTAAACAGAGCTAACCTGCAGTGCAACAGTGAGGCTACCACAGGTGGTAGCAGAATAGTCAAAACAAGCCGGGTCAGATCCTAGACTGTAGCGCAGTACCAAAGGAATACGCAAACTCACTGTGAGAGACAAGCCAAGGGGTCAGTAACTGTCAGGAGCGGATTAGACAAAGGACAGAAACCGGTCAGGATACACACCAAGTCAAACCAGGGAGTCTGCACGCTAAAGGGAAACAGAGTCAAGATGGGAACAGGGGAAAACAGACATGGGTTCAGACAGCAATCAGTCAGCTACAGCAGCACTAGGCAGAAACTACAACTGAAATCCTCTGTAGAAGAGAAACGGCTGAAGCTTACACTTCAGAGGAGGCCGGCGAGGTTTGGACTAAGGAAGGAGAGAGCTTGTCCCTCCGGTGACCTCCTTAATAATTTGGTCCAACTTGGAGCCAAAAAGCCAGGATCCTTGGAAAGGCAAGTTGGTAAGGGACTTTTTTTGAAGATAAGTCTGCCTGCCACGCCTTAACCCAAGGAGGATTGGCACTAAATTGCTGGACGCCTGAGAAGCACATGAAGCGGTGTCCAGGGATGCGGATACTGTGTACTTCCCTGCATCAGAAATCTGGTCTGTGAGGTTGGCCGATTCCGCCTGTCGGGCTCCAGAAAGAATGCCCTGACGAAGTTGTTTAGCCCATGAAGCTATGGACTTTGACACCCAGGTGGTGGCAAAGGCAGGGCACAATGTAGAAGCGGCCGCTTCATAGGCAGACTTTGCAAAGGACTCTATGGTCCCATTAATGAGTCCTTGAGGGATGCTCCATTCTGGAAATTGGAGGGTCAACAATCGGAGAAGTGGTCCAGTGAGCTCAGGGGCAAAGGGATATAGGATGCCGAGGCGCTTCCCTCTTTGGAAGCATCTGGTTGGGTTTTCCTGTTCCCTGGAAAGTACCTCCTCAAATTCTCTGGGGAAAAGAACTTGGGAGCTGGTCTCGACCATGTAAATGAAACCACCTGTTCTGCGGGTTCTGTAGCGGTATCCTTAATGTTAAAGGTCTGGTTGACCACCACAATGAGGCTATGGACCATGTCTCTCATATTATTGGCCTGGTAAGAATCCAGGTCCGAGTCATCATATGACAGTACATCCGCAACAGCCTCGCCTGACTCAGGAGGAGGACCGGGAGGGAGCTGTCCACTGGGAGAGACCAGGGGGAGTGGGGGAGGAAGACCTAGATCTCTTATAACCCATGTTGGTAGGTACAGCCTGTGATTAACAGCGGAGGTAGGAAGGAGCAATCTGTCAAGAACAGACACCAGAGTCGGCGACACCTTGGTGAGAGCCGTCACAGATTGAAAGAGAGAGAGCCCGCACTGGGAAACGGGCTCCACTCTCTCCTGGGGCAGTATAGGGCTCCTGGGTAGCCAGTGCAGGGGGGCTGCTGCAGTCCTGACAGAGGGAAGAGGACTGACCTGAAGGGAGTTTGCATTTATATGAAGAGCAAACAAAGTGCCCGACGAGCAGAGGAAGAAGAAGCTGGAGGGCGAGAGCTCTCCTTTTAGGATTGGACATGATAAGCAGACACACTAACTAATGCCAGAAGGTTATAGGACCGAAAGATATATGCTGAGGAGAGTGTCAGTCTGCAGAGCAGAGCTACATATGCAGGTCCTGTCTGGTTCCAGGCTGTAGGGGAGCTCCAAGACAATTTCAGGAAGAAATGTAGACATTCCTGCAGAGGCCACGTTCCGATGCCGACAAATGGTGACCGCAGGGAGGAAGAGGAAGGCCCACAGAGTGAAAAGCATGCAGAGATTCCGTGCCACTGAACGAAAAGAACTTCCAGAAAGAACTTGCACTATGAGGCCGGAAAAAGGGCGGAGCTAACAGTTGGAGCTCTGAGGAGGGGCAGCATAGATGTTACAGCATAGTGGAGGGGATTTTATGAAATCCCATCTCCACTATGCGTTCAAAGATGCAGGTGGCAGACCTGCGTATATGCACATGTGGCGCATCTTTCTAGACCGCAGCATGTCTATTTATCTTGCAGAGACGCTCAGTCTCCGCAAGATAAATTACACAGTCCATGTATAGGATGCAGTGATTCCACTTGTGTTCAATGAACACATGCGGAATAACCGCGCGTACAAAAGCCGGCAGCGCTTTGGACGGAGCTGCGTCCAAAGTTCTGCCAATTTGTACCATGGAAACATATCCTTAGGATCACCTAAACACTCTTCATGTATTAGGGGTAGAGTTGAGCGAATTTGTTCGGATTCGGTTCCGAATATGATCGGCATTGAATATTGTTTTTGCAATATTCATGGAACACAGTCGAACATCATTAGAGTTAATGGGAGTAGAAATTACTGAATATGTTCAAAACCGATCATCATTTGCTAGGTGAAGAGAATGGGGCATCAGACTGCGCTGCTCGCCTGTCAGCATAATGTACCAGAGAAGTCCAAGTAGATGTAATAGAGAACAGACTTTATTTCTATGTGTTTCGTGGTGATCACACCACTTCCTCAGGACAGTCTTATCTGTCTACCTGTGTGATCACCACGAAACGCGTAGAAATAAAATCTATTCTCTATTACATCTACTTGGACTTCTCTGGTACATTATCCTGACAGGCGAGCAGCGCAGTCTGATGCCCCATTCTCTTCACCTAGCAAAGGATCATCACATCGGGGCTTGCAGCAGCCGCTAATGCTAAGTGCGGTGGTTGTGTCTCACACAACCATAATAGGTGAGTGAATTAATACTGTGTCTCACAAATATTCCCTTTATCTCGGACAAGACCCTATGTGCGCTCTATATTCCTTCTAGCTACCCAGAACCGATCATCAAACATACATTTGGCACGAATAGGGTTCAAATATGGCACGAATGTCAAATTCAGATTCGGCGAACAAATTCGCTCAATTCTAGTTAGGGGTTGGGGTCCTGTCGGATAGACGTATGAGGATACGGGGTAGCAGTACACTCCAACCATGGCTATGCTTGGAGAAGACTGGTATAAGCAGCATAACAAGGACACTCTTATTGCCCTTTGCGGGTTGAGACGGATTGACGCCATGGGCAAAAACAAGAGCTAACTGGTCGCGGCTCTGGTGCAACGGGAAATCGCTCAGAGCCTAGTGGGCACAGAAGCCAGCCCAAGCACAAATGGTGCTGCAGCAGAGGTCCAACAACTGAATGCCGACCCTACTTGCAACCAGGGCGGATTGGACCCGTACTCTTAGTCTCTTCGTGGGAGTACAGGGTGACTGTTCTCACTGTATCCCTCCAGAGGTAAAGGAGAAGATCCATCTAAAAATAAAAAAGGGAAATGTTATAGGAAAACGCCAAAAATTGAGGTAGATAGCTATGGGTCTAGTAAAAGACCTGTGTCCACCTCCTCCTGACACTGACCTAAAACTGATTATCCTAGTGCCGGTCGGTGGGGTGTACACTGCAGAGGAGAAGCTAACTTTTTTGTCATAGTGTCAGCCTCCTAGTGGCAGCAGCATACAGCCCATGGTTCATGTGTCCCCCAATGAAGCGATAGAGAAATGGACATAAAAAAAACAAAACAATGAGGATGGAGAGTAAAAGTCCGTCTACATGGACCAAATGGCGGCACTATATGACTGCAGAATCTGTAACCTTTTACCCACTGGCAGTCGTTTTTATGACCGCTCGTTTGTTATTATGTTGCAGTGTTAAACCTTAATTAGTTTAGATGAACAACAGTTACTGACCAATCCGCGCCAAAGAGGTTAATCTAAAATAGCGATCACCACTCTACATGCCATCTTTACCTCCAAGTTGGCATGCAGAATGGTTGTATACCCCAGTGTTAACATGAGAGAGAGAGAGAAATTGTCGGAATTTTAATCTCTCTTTGAAATGAAACAGAGAGTACATATATTTGTTTTTACCCTGTTGACACAACACACTTTAAGGCCACGTGCACACGTTGCAGAAAGTGGTACAGATTTTTCCGGACTGATTTTGGTAAATCCGCAGGTAAACCGCACTGCGAATTTCCTGTGGAATTACAGCGGATTTACCAGGTTTTTTTTGCGGATTTTGTGCAGATTCCACCTGTGGTTTTACACCTGCAGACTCCTATAAAAGAGCAGGTGTAAACCGCTGCGGAATCCGCACTAAGAATTGACATGCTGCGGAATAAACAACGCTACGTTTCTGCACATTTTTTTCTGCAGCATGTGCACTGCAGATTTTGTTTTCCATAGGTTTACATGGTACTGTAAACTCAGGGAAAAATGCTGCGAGTCTGCAGCGGCAAATCCGCTGCGGATCCGCAGCAAAATCCGCATCGTGTGCACATACCCTAATAGTCTGATGTACTCTGCGCAACATACACATGATACCACATTATGAATTCATACACCAGTAAAACCAAAAGCATTGTAATCATTACTATAAAACTATGCCTCTAGATAAATTCCTTGAGGGGTCTAGTTTCCAAAATGCAGTCACTTTTTGGGGGATTTCCTCTGTTTGGGCACATCAGGGGCTCTCCAAATGTGTCATTATGAGCGCAGGTCATTCCATCAAAAGCTGCTCTCCAGTCACTCCTTCCCTGCCGTACGTCAAACAGTAGTTTTTCTCCACATACAGAGCATCGGCGTACTCAGGGGTGGGGGAAAAGTTCACAACAATTTTTGGGGTCCATTTTTTCCTGTTACCCTTGTTAAAATAATAAAATTTGGGCTAAAACACATTTTTTTGGAAAAAACATGATTTTATTTTCAATGCTCAACCTTATAAAGGTTCAAGTTGCTCAACACACATCTAGATAAATTCCCAAAAGGGTCTAGTTTCCAAAATAGGGACACATGTTGGGGATTTCCATTGTTTAACAGTCACTCCTTCCCTTCCAACCCCTGCCGTACACCCAAACAGTGGTTTTCCCCCACATATGGTTTATCGGCGTACTCAGAAAAAATGCACAACAATTTTCTGGGTCCATTTCTCCTGTAATTCTTGTTAAAATAAAAAAATGGGGCTAAAACACATTTTTGTGGGAAAAAAAGTGATTTTTAATTTCTTTTCACGAATTAACGTTATAAATATCTGTGAAGCACCTGGGGGTTCAAGGTGCTCACCAAACATCTAGATAAGTTCCTTGACGGACTTGACGGATCAAGTTTCCCAAATGGTGTCACTTGTGAGGGATTTCCACATTAGGGGCTCTCCAAAAGCGACATGGTGTCCGCTCTCGATTCCAGTCAATTTTGCGTGCAAAAAGTCAAACGGTGCTCCTTCCCAGCCCTGCCATGCACCCAAACAGTAGTTTTACCCCTCATAAGGGGTATAGGCATACTCAGGAGAAATTGCACAATTTATGAGGTCCATGTTCTCCTTTTACCCTTGTGAAAATAAAAAATGTGGGGCCAAAGTAACATTTTTGTGAAAAAAAGAAGTAAAATGTTAATTTTTTTCTTCCACATTGCTTCAGTTCCTGTGAAGCACCTGAAGGGTTAATAAACTTCTTGAATGTGGTTTCAAGCACCTTGAGGGGTGATGTTTTTCAAATGGTGTCACTTTGGGGTATTTTCTGTCATATAGACCCCTCAAAGTGACTTCAAATGTATTGTGGTCCTTTTAAAAAAAAATGATTTTGTTAGAAAAATGAGAAATCGCTGATCAGCTTTGAACCCATATAACTTCTTAACAATTTTTACTTCAACTTTGTTGATGTAAAGCAGACATGTTATTTATTAACTATTTTATGTGATTTAACTCTCTGATTTAAGGGCATAAAAATTAACTTTTTTTCGATTGCCCATGACAGCACCACCGAGAGAGGGGATCCGCCCTTCAGGAACAGGAAACCTACAGATACAAAAGGGCGACGCCTCTCCCACGCATCAAGTTGGTTTCCTGTTCCTGAAGTGGATGGGGTTCCTACAGATACCTGGAGGATTTTTTCAGGATCCCAGGCCTGACCGGCCGGTTTTATGTAGCGGGGGTCCCCTACCTCGGCCGGTGCTGTGTCCCTGGAAGCGCCACGGTGGGTCCGGGAAGGATTCCACGTCTGTAAGCGGAGCAGGTGGAGCGTGTACGGAGGATTCCATCTCCGGAGGGCCAGCGCCGGAAGGTAAGTATCCTCCCCGATGGATCCATCTGTTTCTGTCTTGTGCTCCCCGGCGTGCTGTGGCGGGTGCGGCGGTGTCGGGGGTGGGCTGGGTGACGCAGCCAGGGGCGGGCCGGGAGGCTCGGCTGGTGACATATCTGGCCCGGCCCCTCGCGCGCTCCAGCCTCATTGGTGGTCGCGCTGGCAACGCGTCGGGAGGCGGGGCCTGGAAGGCCATCCCAGAAGTCGGGTGCCGGACTGCTTTTTCTGGTATATCGCTGGGTCACGTGCGCGCAGCTTGCCTGGGATGGTAGCCGGAGACCGGGGGTGCCAGGGTGTGGGGAGGGTGTGGAGTCGGGAGGCATGTCGGCTCCAGAGGGGAGCCAGAGACCTACTGTCCCAGATATCCGGGGGGGGGGTGACATAAAGGTCCTGGACGCCTGCAGTGTTTCTGAGCCATTACCAGGGTGGACGTGGCAGCTTCCTTGGAGCAGCAGGAGGACCTGCAGCATCAGAATGCAGAGCAGCATGCTTCTGTGAGGCCCTGTATAAAGTCCCGACAGAAGGCCCGGGAAACGGGTAGTAGCCGGGCAAGTGTTCTGTCCAGCCGCAGGAGCTCCTCCAGGGTGGAGGATTCAGCAGCATCGGCAGAGAAATTTCCCCCTCGTGATCCGGTACCTACTAATCTGCAACACGGGTAAGAGATCTCCGTGAAAGTACACTCGGTGATGCAGTCGTCGTCTTATTTTTTTATGCCCTGCTAGGGGAAGAAGTGTTCTGGAAAATCGAGGCACATGGAGTGTGCCCTTTGCAGCTGTCCCCTGCCAGACGCCTACCCAAAAAAGTTATGTCAGCCTTGTGTATGGTTAGTCTTTTTAGCTAGAATGCAGTGCCTTATACTTCCCCCTTCTACAGGTAGTGGAGGAAACCCCTACTTCACCTTAAGCCTAAGGGAGATTATTAGGATGGAGGTGAACTTTAGAAAGGATGAGGATTCTGCGGGGTCGTCTTCATCAACTTCAGAGGAGGACTCTAGCCATTTCTGTTTTACTTTAAACCGCATGGATAAATTAAAGCGGTTAAGTCCACCATGGGGTGGCAGATTCTAGGCCGGAGCCTTCTGTACAAGACGTAATGTTTGGCTAATTAGATCCTAGGAAACGCATGTCCTTTCCGCTTAATAGTAAAATTTGAAGGCCTTACCTATGATTCAGTTGTCTGCAGCCTTCCTAGCCGACGCCTCAGCGGACTCTGTAAGGATGGCGGCTAGAACCGCAGGACTGTCCAACGCGTCTTGAAGGGCACTGTGGCTGAAATATTGGCCTGGTGATATCCAGGCCAGATCCCAACTCTCTGCTCCATCCCATGTGAAGGAGAGTACCTTTTTGGTCCAGTCCTGGACGAACTTTTAGTAAAAGCAGGGGATGATCAAAAAAAGTTCCCAGTTTACCGGCTACTTCCTACCGACCACCTTTCAGTAGGAGAAGGTTCAGTTGTAGGAGGCCTTCCAGGGAGCATGGTAAATGGAATGAAAGGAAGAGGAAAGGTACTCGATTTATGTTTGGAGGCTCTTCCCGAGATCATAAGAAATCTTCCCAATGACTAGCAGTACCTGTTGGAGGTAGGCTGGTGGCCTTTTACCGGGCCTGGTCCCTGATCTCCAACAGCTACTGGATTCTAAGTCTAATATCATCAGGACTTGAGTTAGAATTCTCCTACGTGCCTCAAAATAGGTTCAAGGTTACTCCCCTCAGATCCTCTTTAGAACAAGCTGCCCTGGAATCAGAAATCCATGAACGGTGTAATAAAAAGGTTCTGGTGGAGTTACCTGAAACAGAGAGGGGTAGAGGTTTCTACTCTCCTGTTTTTGGTCCGAAAACCAGAGTCTTCCTTCAGAACCATAATTAATCTAAGCCCTTAATAAATTTCTGGTAATACGACCATTTAAAATGGAAACCATCAGTTCAACAATAAAGTTATTGTTTGAAAATTGCTTCATGGTGGTGTTAGATCTAAAAGATTCTTATTATCATGTACCTGGATTGCCCCCAGAGTAGGGCAATGGGGTACTCGGCACCGGGTCCTACGGTTCGGGGGATGTCACGGTGGCCTGACCCGGTCCGTGGCCCTTTGAGGGACGTCCAATTAAAGGTGTAGCTTGTATAATGTTCGTGACGCCACCTGTGGTGTTCGGTCAGGGTGACCGACGCTGCTTAGGGGTCCGCTGGGGTGATGTTATGGCAGCAAGATGGTATACCTTCCCACAGGTGAAGTGTATCCCCAGGGCTTCCCAGAAGTGGCGATGGTGGATGATGTAAGGCGCAGTGAATAACGAGGGCACAAGGTTGCAGTCTCTTTACCTTTTACTGGAAGCTTCAGCATCCACAGTCCAGGGTACAGACCACAGGGTAGGTAGAGTCCAGCCGGTCCAAAGGCAAATCCAGAGTCCCCTTATCCAGGTGGAAATCAGTAGCCTTCCTACTAGCTCCCTGCTGAGCAACTTGGTAAAGTCCTCACAACTTTCGTAGATGTTCTAGATGTCTTTCTCTCTGTCCCCCAGATGGTGTGGATAGGATAAACCCCTATGACTGATGGCCTGAGGCTTGTTTATAGGGACCCTAGAGACGCCCCGACCCCCACAATTTGCCACTGTGTCTTCTTAGTATTTAGGTCGGGCAGCCAACTTGGAATTGACTGTCCTGTCCTGCCGGCCTCTGAAGTAATGCGTAGAGTCAATTACTCCCTCGGTGTTCCGGCCACCGGCTACGCGCCTCAGAAGGAGGCAGCCTCTTACAGGACAGAACTCCTCCCGGTGTTATCTCCTTGTGCTGTGACTTCGTTTCTCACTCTCTACAATACACTTCTCTTCGTGTCCTTTTTTAGGATGCTGCCGCACGTGGGGCAGGCGCAGCTCCGTAGCTTTCTATCCCGCTAGGCCTCTGTCAGGATCCCACCCCTGACAGGGACCCTCTGTCTGCAGCTCCGATGTTCCTCTTTTCCCCCTGTCTGCCTGACAGGTACTCTCTGGGTCAAACCCAGGCAGCGTCTCTCTAACTTTCTATCCAAACCACCCAGTTTTACCCTTCTGTGAGGAGTGCCCTACTAGATAGGAGCGTAGCTCCCCGTGGTGGATTGGAGTGTGAAGTGTGGTGTATGGTTTGTGATACCTGGAAAGATGAACTCCTTTATTACCTTCAGACGTAATATCACTCCCCCTGGTGGAAGAATGACATTACTGCAGCAACCAGGACTCTGGGGCGCTGCATACCCATGTTATCTAGTTTGAACTGTGATTTTTGTTATGCTGTAATGTCTATTGACTGTACAAATCCCCTCTATAATTTGTAAAGCGCTGCGGAATATGTTGGTGCTATATAAATAAAATTATTATTATTACCCATTCATGTAACCCATCAGCGTTTCCTTAGAGTGGCAGTTTTCTTAGGAGGATCAGTGTGGCACTTCCAGTATAGTGCCCTTCCCTTTGGTCTTGCAGTTGCCCCTCGTGTGTTCACTAAAGTTGTAGCCGAGGTCATGGCCCACCTTCTGAATCCGATATCCTTGTTGTCCCCTACCTTGACAACTTTCTTATTGTAGGCAAATCAGCGGACCATTGTTTGGGGCAGCTACCAACTGCAATGTCCATTCTGGAACTTTTAGGGTGGATACTAAATATCAAAAAATCACGGCTACAGCCCCTAAGGGTACCGTCACACATTGAAATTTTCATCGCTGCGACGGCACGATCCGTGACGTTGCAGCGATCGTATGAATATCGCTCCAGCGTCGTAGACTGCGGTCACACGTTGCAATCACGGCGCTGGAGCGATGCCGAAGTCCCCGGGTAACCAGGGTAAACATCGGGTAACTAAGCGCAGGGCCGCGCTTAGTAACCCGATGTTTACCCTGGTTACCAGCGTAAACGTAAAAAAACAAACCGTACATACTCACCCGTCGGTGTCCTTCAGGTCCCTTGCCGTCTGCTTCCTGCTCTGAGTGCAGCCGTACAGTGAGAGCAGATCGCAGCACCGCTGTGATCTGCTCTCACTTTCCGGCCGGCACTCAGAGCAGGAAGCAGACGGCAAGGGACCTGAAGGACACCGACGGGTGAGCATGTACGGTTTGTTTTTTTACGTTTACGCTTGTAACCAGGGTAAACATCGGGTTACTAAGCGCGGCCCTGCGCTTAGTTACCCGATGTTTACCCTGGTTACAAGCGAAGACATCGCTGGATCGCTGTCACACACAACGATCCAGCGATGTCAGCGGGTGATCAAGTGACAAAAGAAAGTTCCATACGATCTGCTACGACGTACGATTCTCAGCAGGATCCCTGATCGCTGCTGCGTGTCAGACACTGCGATATCGTAACGATATCGCTAGAACGTCACGAATCGTAACGTCGTAGCGATGGAAATTTCAATGTGTGACGGTACCCTAAGAGTACAGCAGTTTTTGGACCTATTTTTAGACTCGCAGATTCAGGAGTGTCGTTTACCACCCGACAAGGTAATTCGCCTGCGTTATCAGATCCAAAACTCCTCTAACAACCCCACCATGTCCCTTAGAAAAGCGATGTCTCTGTTGGGCTTTCACTCATCCTGCATCCCCTGCGGTCCTGTGGGCAGAATTTCATATGAGATCACTACGAGGAGATGTTTTGTTGAATGACAGAATTCTCGGGGGTCATTTAGAAGTTCAGCTGACTTTATCCCGGACCACTGTAAGATCCCTTGAATGGTGGTTCAACCAGAGAAACCTATCCAGAGGGGTACCCTGGGAGTATAATATAACCCGAATAGTCACCACGGATGCAAGCCCTATGGGTTGGGGGGATCAAATGGGTGAGATTATGGTCCCGGGCCTATGGGAACATCATGAGGTAGAGGTGTCTTCTATCCTGAGGGAATTAACAGCAGTAGAGCGGGCAGTCAAAAAACTTCTTGTATATCTGCAGGGTCATCACGTGCGAGTTCTCTCCGACAATCAGGTCACAGTCGCTTATGTCAACCACCAGGGCGGGACTCGTTCCAAACAGCTGATGGAAGTAACACAACGCCTGTTCCAACTTGCAGAACAACATTTTCTATCTTTAGGCCATGTGCCCACGCTGCGGATTCCATTGTGGAATTTTCCGCAGCGGTTTTGATAAATCCACAGTGCAAAACCGCTGCGGTTTTTACTGCGGATTTATCACGGTTTTTATTGCGGTTTCCGCTGCGGGTTTTCACCTGTAGTTTTTTTTTTATTGGAGCAGGTGAAAAACCGCTGCGGATTCCGCACAAAGAATTGACATGCTGCGGAAAATAAACCGCTGCGTTTCTGCGTGTTTTTTTCCTCAGCATGTGCACTGCGGATTTCATTTCCCATAGCTTTACATGGTACTGTAAATGCATGGGAAACCGCTGCGGATCCGCAGCTGCGGAAACGTTGTGGATCCGCAGCAAAATCCGCAGCGTGTGCACATACCCTTAACAGGTCTGCATATAAGAGGGAAAGACAATTCTGCAGCGGACTTTTTAAGCCGCAACCTTCTGAAACAAGGGGAATGGTCTCTAAAAACTGCTATTTTCAATCTGTGCGGAAGTGGGGTCAGCCGGACATGGATCTCTTCGCTGCCAAGAAGAATAGGAAAGTGAGGCAGTTCTGATCACTGGATCCCAGAGAAAACCCGCTAGCAGTGGATGCCTTCCTCATAAAATGGGACTTCAGTCTAGCCTACGCCTTCCCTCCCTTATCTCTGCTACCTCTAGTGGTGAGAAAAATCAGGAAGGACAAAGCAAGGGTAATAGTAATCGCTCCCTTTTGGCCCAGGAGGGCTTAGTTCTCATGCTTCAGGACCATGTCTGTGTCCGACCCTTGGGTACTGCCAGAGGTTCCAGATCTCCTATCCTAGGGCCCAGTCTACCATCCTCAGGTGGCTGGCCTTCATCTGACGGCGTGGAGTTTGAATGGTCATTACTAAAAAGTAAAGGTTTTTCTCCGAACCTAATAAATGCCCTTCTTAAAAGCAAAAAAGAAATTACAACCAGGATCTATGCCAGTACCTGGACATTTTTTTTTACAACTCAGGAGTTGAAGCTGGAAAAGGGTCCAATAGCCCAGATCCTAGAGTTCCTTCAGAAGGGTCTAGATATGGGTCTTTCCACCAGTACCCTGAAGATTCAGGTATCAACCCTGGGGGCCCTTTTTAGCTATGATATCGCCGGTAACTACTGGGTTAGTAGATTTATTAAAGCAGCAGGTAGGTCCAGGCCCTTAGTTAAGGATAGGTTTATGCCATGGGATTTAACCCCTTAACGACCGCCGATACGCCTTTTAACGGCGGCCGCTAAGGGTACTTAAACCACAGCGCCGTTAATTAACGGCGCTGTGGAAAAAGTGAATAGCGCCCCCCAGAGTCGGATTTTCTCTGGGGTCTCGGTTGCCGAGGGTAGCCGAGACCCCAGAGAACATGATTTGGGGGTTTTTTACCGACCCCCGAGTTGCGATCGCCGGTAATTAACCGTTTACCGGCGGTCGCAACAAAAAAAAAACAAAACGCGATTTGCCTTTTAATTTCTCTGTCCTCCGATGTGATCGCACATCGGAGGACAGAGAAATAGGGTCCCCGATGGCCCCCGATAGCCCCCCAATACTCACCTACCTCCCCCGGAGCTCCTCGTGGCTCCCGATGGGCGCCGCCATCTTTTTTCCGGGAAAAAATGGCGGGCGCACGCGCAGTACGCCCGCCGCCCGGCACCCGGAAGATCTTTGGGGTCTCGGCTGCCGGGGGTAGCCGAGATCCCAAAGAACATGATCGGGGTCGGTTTGCACCGACCCCTGTTTTGCGATCGCCGGTAATTAACAGTTTACCGGCGACCGCAAAAAAAAAAAAAAGCGATCTGTAATTCTCTGTCCTCTGATGTGATCGCACATCAGAGGACAGAGAAATAGGGGGATTCGGGGACCCTATAATACTCACCCGGTGTCCCTGGGTCCTCCTGTGTCTCCTCTTGCCGGCCGGCTTCTTCGTCGGGAAAGAAAATGGCGGGCGCATGCGCAGTGTGCCCGCCATCTGCTGCCATCTGCCGGCCGGCAGGAGAGACGAGTTGGGGCTAAAATTAGGGTTAGAGTTAGGCTATGTTCACACGTTCAGGATTTCCATCCTTTTTTTTTCCTGACTGAAACTGCAGGTCTCTGCAGAAAACGCAGGTGCGTTTTTTGGTGCGTTTTTGGTGCGTTTTTAGTGCGTTTTTTAGTGCGTTTTTTAGTGCGTTTTTTGATGCAGTTTTGTCTGCAGATTGTCTGTGTTTGACAGAAATAAAGTTTACTGCAGTGGGGGGGGAAAAAAAAAAAAAATGATGTCATTTCCTTGTCCAACCCTTTTCTTCTTCCATCCTCCATTTTGGGACTAAACACCAAAATGAGTGGACATGTTTTGAATGACAGCGCTCCGCGTTTTGCGCCGCATGCGTCACTGCAGCGCACGCATCCGGGCGCAGAGGACGCAGCAAGTTGCATTTTTGCTGCGTCCAAAATCAATCAAAAAAAGGACGCATGCGGCGCAAAACACAGCGTTGTGCATGCGTTTTGCTGCGTTTCACTTTGCGTTGTGTGTTGCGGCGCCGACGCTGCGGCGCACAACGCAAATGTGAACATAGCCTAAGTGCCACGTATTTAAGTGCCACGTGCCACGTATTTAAGTGCCACGTGCCACGTATTTAAGTGCCACGTGCCACGTATTTAAGTGCCACGTGCCACGTATTTAAGTGCCACGTGCCACGTATTTAAGTGCCACGTATTTCAGTGCCACGTGCCACGTTTTTCAGTGCCACGTGCCACGTATTTCAGTGCCACGTGCCACGTATTTAAGTGCCACGTATTTCAGTGCCACGTGCCACGTATTTCAGTGCCACGTGCCACGTATTTCAGTGCCACGTGCCACGTATTTAAGTGCCACGTATTTCAGTGCCACGTATCACGTATTTAAGTGCCACGTATTTCAGTGCCACGTGCCACGTATTTAAGTGCCACGTGCCACGTATTTCAGTGCCACGTATCACGTATTTAAGTGCCACGTGCCACGTATTTCAGTGCCACGTGCCACGTATTTAAGTGCCACGTATTTAAGTGCCACGTATTTAAGTGCCACGTGCCACGTATTTAAGTGACACGTATCACGTATTTAAGTGACACGTGTCACGTATTTAAGTATCCACGTATCCCACGAAGATTTTCCATGGAGAACAGACACATCCAGAGATATGTCTGCTCTCCACGGATGCAGCAACACACTGACAGGAGCCATAGTTCCTGTCGGTGTGTCACTGCGCATGCGCGAGCGAGTTTACCGGCGGTCATTGACCCCGGCACTCTCGCTTAACGGCAGTGCTGCGTGGGAAAGTTCAACGCAGCTGTACTGCTGTTAACCGAGACGCCGGAGTCATTGAACTCCGGAACAGTACGCGATACACTGCTAGGAGCTTCGCTCCTGGCAGTGTATCGCCGGAGAGCAGCCGATCGGCGTGGGACACTCGTTTTATGGATTCTGCGGACAGGGAGTATGGATTTGGTTTATTATTTTTGGATTTTTTCCTGGAGGATCGAGGGCTTCGCCTACAAGTGTGCTGTTGGTGAGTATATACTCTGTTATGTGTTGTATGTACTGTACTGTGTGTCATGTATGTGTATTGTGTGTAGGTGTTTGGTGTAAACTTTACTATTGTGCTAAGTCGCCGGACACAGGGACAACTCTCCCATCCTAATACCGGATGGGAGTAGTAGTCCCATACGGCGACTTAGCACAATGGAGGCACTATCGTCGCATGGGGACACACACACACACACACACACACACACACACACACACACACACACACACACACACACACACACACACACACACCAAATCAATCAAACGGCCGACACGATCCCCATGCGACGCTATGCCTCCATGTCTCTCCGCCCACGCACTTCCGGCCCCGCACTTCCGCCGGCTTCCCCGCACTTCCTGCTGCAGCGGTTCTGCACATCAAACCGCAGTAAAACACGCAGATATATTTTTGATCTGCGTGTTTTACTGCGATTTTGACCTCACAATGGAGGTCTATGGGTGCAGAACCGCTGCGGTTCAGGAAGAAGAATTGACATGCTCCTTCTTTTTTCCGGGAGCTATTCAGCACGGCTTTTTTTTTTAAATTTCCGGACCATGTGCACAGTGTGTCCTGTTTTCCATAGGGTACAGTGTACTGTACCCTGCATGGAAAACAGCTGCGGAACCGCAGCGGCAAAACCGCCGCGGTTCCGCGGTAAAAAACGCACTGTGTGAACATGGCCTTAGGGTTAGGGTTGGGGCTAAATTTAGGGTTAGGGTTAGGCTACTTTCACACTAGCGTTTTTTGGCTTCTGTCGCAATGCGTCGTTGGAGAAAAAACGCATCCTGCAAAAGTGCTTGCAGGATGCGTTTTTTCTCCATTGGCTTGCATTAGCGACGCATTGCGACGGATTGCCACATGTCGCATCTGTCGTGCGACGGATGCGTCGTGCTTTGGCGGACCGTCGGCACAAAAAAAGCTACATGTAACTTTTTTGTGCGACGTGTCCGCCATTTCCGACCGCGCATGCGTGGCCGGAACTCCGCCCCCGCCTCCCCGCACCTCACAGTGGGGCAGCGGATGCGTTGAAAAAACAGCATCCGCTGCACCCGTTGTGTGGCGCTTACAACGCTAGCGTCGGTACGTCGGCCCGACACACTGCGATGGGCCGAGTACGACGCTCGTGTGAAAGTAGCCTTAGGCTTCTTTCACACTTGCGTCGGTACGGGGCGGTCGCAATGCGTCGGCCCGACGTACCGACGCACGTTGTGAAAATTGTGCACAACGTGGGCAGCGGATGCAGTTTTTCAACGCATCCGCTGCCCAGTCTATGTCCTGGGGAGGAGGGGGCAGAGTTACGGCCACGCATGCGCGGAAATGACGGACGCGACGTACAAAAAAAAGGTTACATTGAACTTTTTTTTGTGACGACGGGGCTAAAGTTATGGTTAGGGTTGGGGCTAAAGTTAGGGTTAGAGTTGGGATTAGGGTTTGGATTAGGGTTGGGATTAGGGTTACGTTTGGGATTAGGGTTGGGATTAGGGTTACGTTTGGGATTAGGGTTAGGGGTGTGTTGGATTTAGGGTTTTGATTAGGGTTATGGTTAGGGTTGAGATTAGGGCTGTTTTGGGGTTAGGGTTGTGATTATCGTTAGGGTTGTGATTAGGATTATGGATCGGGTTGAGATTAGGGTTAGGGGTGTGTTGGAGTTAGGGTTGGAGTTATAATTTGGGGGTTTCCACTGTTTAGGTACATCAGGGGGTCTCCAAACACGACAGCCAATTTTGCGCTAAAAAAGTCAAATGGTGCTCCCTCCCTTCTGAGCTCTGCCGTGCGCCCAAACAGTGGTTTACCCCCACATATGGGGTACCAGCATACTCAGGACAAATTGGAGAACAAATATTGGCATCCAATTTTTCTTGTTACCCTTGTGAAAATAAAAACTTGGGGGCTAAAAAATCTTTTTTGTGAAAAAAAAAAAAAATTTCTATTTTCACTACTCTGCATTATAAACTTCTGTGAAGCACTTGGGCATTCAAAGTTCTCACCACATATCTAGATAAGTTCCTTTGGGGGTCTAGTTTTCAAAATGGGGTCACTTGTGGGGGGTTTCTACTGTTCAGGTACATCAGTGGCTCTGCAAACACAACATAACGCCCGCAGACCATTCTATCAAAGCCTGCATTTCAAAATGGCGCTCCTTCCCTTCCAAGCTCTGCCGTGCGCCTAAACAGTGGTTTACCCCCACATATTGGGTACCAGCATACTCAGGACAAATTGGACAACAACTTTTTGGGTCCAATTTCTCTTGTTACCCTTGTGAAAATAAAAATTTGGGGGCTAAAAAAATCTTTTTTGTGGGAAAAAAAAATATTTTTTATTTTCACTACTCTGCATTATAAACTTCTGTGAAGCACTTGGGCATTCAAAGTTCTCACCACATATCTAGATAAGTTCCTTGGGGGGTCTATTTTCCAAAATGGGGTCACTTGTTGGGGGTTTCTACTGTTTAGGTACATTAGGGGTCGGTCTGCAAACGCAACATAACGCCCGCAGACAATTCGATCAAAGTCTGCATTCCAAAATGGCGCTCCTTCCCTTCCGAGCTCTGCCGTGCGCCCAAACAGTGGTTTACCCCCACATATGGGGTACCAGCATACTCAGGACAAATTGGACAACAACTTTTGGGGTCCAATTTCTCTTGTTACCCTTGTGAAAATAAAAACTTGGGGGCTAAAAAATCTTTATTGTTAAAAAAAAATATTTTTTATTTTCACGACTCTGCATTATAAACTTCTGTGATGCACTTGGGCATTCAAAGTTCTCACTACACATCTAGATAAGTTCCATGGGGGGTCTAGTTTCCAAAATGGGGTCACTTTTGGGGGGTTTCTACTGTTTAGGCACATCAGGGGCTCTCCAAACGCGACATGGCGTCCGATCTCAATTCCAGTCAATTTTGCATTGAAAAGTCAAATGGCGCTCCTTTGCTTCCGAGCTCAGCCATGCGCCCAAACAGTGGTTTACCCCCACATATGGGGTGTCGGCGTACTCAAGACAAATTGTACAACAACTTCTGGGGTCCATTTTCTCCTGTTACCCTTGGTAAAATAAAAATTTGGAGGCAAAAAGATCATTTTTGTAGAAAAAATGCGATTTTTTTTATTTTCACGGCTCTACGTTATAAACTTTTGTGAAGCACCTGGGGGTTTAAAATGCTCACCACACATCTAGATAAGTTCCTTAAGGGGTCTAGTTTCCAAAATGGTCATTTGTGGGGGGTCTCCACTGTTTAGGCACATCAGCGGCTCTCCAAACGTGACATGGCATCCGATCTCAATTCTAGCCAATTCTACATTGAAAAAGTCAAACGGTGCTCCTTCACTTCCAAGCTCTGCGGTGCGCCCAAACAGTGGTTTACCTCCACATATGGGGTATCGGCGTACTCAGGAAAAATTGCACAACAAAATTTGTGGTTAAATTTCTGTTTTTACACTTGTGAAAATTAAAAAAAATAGTTCTGAAGTAAAATGTTTGCAAAAAAAAGTTAAATGTTCATTTTTTTCTTCCACATTGTTTCAGTTCCTGTGAAGTACGTAAAGGGTTAATAAACTTCTTGAATGTGGTTTTGAGCAGCTTGAGGGGTGCAGTTTTTAGAATGGTGTCACACTTGGTTATTTTCTATCGTATAGACCCCTCAAAATGACTTCAAAGGTGATGTGGTCCCTAAAAAAAACATGGTGTTGTAAAAATGAGAAATTGCTGGTCAACTTTTAACCCTTATAACTCCCTAACAAAAAAAAAAATTGTTTCCAAAATTGTGCTGATGTAAAGTAGACATGTGAGAAATGTTATTTATTAACTATTTTTTTGTGACATATCTCTCTGATTTAAGGGCATAAAAATACAAAGTTTGAAAATTGCAAAATTTTAAAAAATTTCGCCATATTTCCATTTTTTTCATAAATAATCGCAAGTAATATCGAAGAAATGTTACCACTAACTTGAAGTACAATATGTCACGAAAAAACAATCTCAGAATCAGCGGGATCCGATAAAGCGTTCCAGAGTTATAACCTCTTAAAGTGACAGTGGTCAGAATTGTAAAAATTGGCTCGGTCATTAAGTACCAAATTGGCTCTGTCACTAAGGGGTTAAACCTAGTTCTCACGGCCATGACGGAAGCCCCGTTTGAGCCCATTTCATCGGCCTCGGTGAAAATACTCTTCCTCAAAAGTAGCCTTCTTGGTAGCACTGACGTGAGCACGGAGGGTGAGTGACATCCAAGCACTATGTAGACTCCCTCCGTATACTCAGTTCCATGACGATAGAGTAATAATCTAAAGTAGCTACCAGTTTTCATAGGACACAGGAAATAGTTCTTCCATCCTTCCTCCCCAATCCGGCCAGCCAGAAAGTTTTGAAGCTCCACACCCTAGATGTTAGAAGATGTCTCATAGAGTACTTGTCAGTTACTGATTCCTGGAAAAAGGACAATGCCTTGTTTGTCTCCTTTCAAGGCACCAGGTAGTGCCTTAGGGTGTCATAAAGCACATTGGCTAGATAGATTAGGGAGGCAATTTTGCTGGCATACACATCAAGTGGCAGGCCGGCACCTGAAAAGCTGAGGGCGCATTCCACTCGATCCATGGCAGACTCGTGGGCAGAGAGTCTCCTTTGACCAGATATGTACGGCGGCCACTTGGTCCTCTCCGAGCACGTTTTTTTATCCTTATAGGTTAAACTTGGGTGCTTCCTCTGACCTTTCCTTCGGTATAAGTGTGCTGCAAGCTGTAGTCCCTCCCTAAGTAGTTATTACTCTCTGTAATTATCTCGATGGTGCTGTCATGGGTAATCGAATAAAGTCTTAGTTACTTACCGATAACAGTATTTTTCAGAGCCCATGACGGCACCCTTCGATTTCCTCCCTCTTTTTTTTAAGGTGTGCACGTCGTCCTCTTATAAGGTTCACATGTAGGAAATATTTAGTTGTTAAAGTGTTGAACATAATTTTGCCATTAACCATGGTGGTCCTCTCGAGCTCTGTAATCCAACTGATGCGTGGGAGAGGTGCTGCCCTTTTGTATCTGTAGGTTTCCTGTTCCTGAAGGGCGGATCCCCTCTCTTGGTGGTGCTGTCATGGGCTCTGAAAAATACTGTTATCGGTAAGTAACTAAGACTTTTTTTCCAAATTTCCGATATTTTCACAAATAAACGCAAGTTGTATCAAACAAATTTTACCACTGTCATAAAATACAATATGTCATGAGAAAACAAACTCAGAATCAGTGGGGATATGTTGAAGCGTTCTAGAGTTATTACTACATAAAGTGACACTGGTCATAATTGTAAAGATTGGCCTGGTCATGAGGGTGAAAACAGGCTTCGGGGTGAAAGAGCTAAATGCGTTACTGGAAAAATTGTGCATATAGAAAAAAAATAATGTGCATACAAACACACTGAACATAAAAAAAACAAACCATTAGCTTGTCATTGGCCAATGAGAAAACAAAAACAATAGCAACTATATAACGTTTTGCAAGTAGTAAATAGCTGTATATAAAGATTTACAAATTAATCTGACTTGGTGCTTAACCCTCTAGGAGAATAGTCACCACCGATGCAACATATTTAATCATGCAAACGGTGTGCAGCCATAGGGAGCAAATGTAATTAAAGGGAGACTACGGTAAACATCTGAATTAGCATTCAAAGAGATTAAACAACCCTAGAAGTGAGGAAAAGGTGTTTTCTATATAGCCATAATCACACTTTGCATTCAATAACCATGGAGACACTTGAATAACAAATGGCGAGTCCAGTCTTCATTAGGGGCCAGTAAAAAGACTATTGTTCACACTATGCAATCAATGGAATGATGAATCTTCCCTGTAAACTCACAGTCCATGTGCCACGGATAGGGGATAACTTTCAAACTTGGACATACTCCTTTATAGGATTACTGGGATGTTAGAAATGTCCACCAAGAATGGGGAATGTTACAAAATAAAGAATGACCATCTACCAGTCCAATCCCTGTTGATACTGTGCAGCCACTGTGGTGGTTCCTGCCTGTCCTGCAGTGATATTATTCTGACCAATCACTGGCCTATCAGTTATATGCAGTTTATGCACGTCAAACGTGAGGCCAATGATTGGCTGCAGCGTTACATGAATTCTGGGCTTGAGATCACCAGAGCTGTGGGATGGGAAGATTAAGATATTTTTTTCCACTACTCTGCCAACTTTTCTATGGTCCCTGGATACCCCTTTAGTTGTTGAGATTAACAGTTTTTCCTAGTTCATTCGGTGACTTTCTGGGAGCAAATTCAGGCAAATTTAATTTGTGTTGAATGTGCCACAAAAGCAGCGTCGGACTGGAGCACCTTGGGCCCACCAGAGAAAATCATTCTTAGGGCCCACTGTATAGCTACATAGAAATAAATACATGATCACCAATTGTGCTGTAAAACACCTTAATATCAGGGTATACCATAAGGCAGTACATGTCTTAAGGATATAGCAGGGGTTGGTGTCCACAGTTTGGTGCAAACTCAATGATACATGTCTCCTGGTGTTTATTAACCACTAAGCCAATGTGTTAGTGTAGTGGAGGGATTTTATAACATCTCATCAATACTCTTGAGAAAATCAACAGCGGGAATTAACCGAAGCCGATTTACCATGAACAATGTGTCAGTTCATGCTGCGGATATTCACCATCGATTTCATCCTTTGCAATACAAAGAATCAGGTCAGTGGTAAAGGTCATCATTACATAGTAGTACACAATATGGCACAATATCTTCCTTCACGTAATCTACGATCCTCTCAAGACCTCCTACTCTCCTCCACACTTATTCGTTCCTCACATAACCGCCTCCAAGATTTCTCCCGAATATCCCCCATCCTCTGGAATTCCACGCCTCAACACGTTCGATTATCTACCACACTCAGATCCTTCAGGCGGAACCTGAAAACCCATCTCTTCAGGAAATCCTACAGCCTACAATAACCATTCTGCTCCTTCACCACCACCCGAGCTCTGCTGCTTCGCCACCACCCGAGCTCTGCCGCCTCACCACCACCCGAGCTGCCTCACCACCACCCGAGCTGCCGCACCCCCGACCTGCTGTCTCTACCCCATTATCCCATAGAATGTAAGTCTGCAAGGACAGGGTCCTCTCCCCTCTGTACCAGTCTGTCATTGTAAATTTGTTTACTGTAAACGATATCTATAACCCTATACGTAACCCCTTTCTCATGTACAGCACCATGGAAATAATGGTGCTATATAAATAACAATAATAATCATAGTAGTAAATGTAGCAATATCTGCACAATGTGTGAATATTTCAGCTGTTAATTTGCTGTTTAATTGCTGCAGCAAATACATTATGTGAATGTCCCCTCTTATAGTGGTGGGGGTCCTAAATCACTTGTGTATGACATTGGAATAATATTAAAAGAGCTTTCCCTCACATCCCCCTATACACTTTTTACATATATCTCTCTGCCACCTATAAGGCCATAACTTTTTATGAAGGGTCTCATTTTGTTAGTAGTAGGGAAAGAAGTTTTAGCCAGGGAGGGGAAAGGGGCTCAGTCATGGTGATACAGAGGGAGGTGGCACAGCCAGGGGTGATACAGGGGGAGGGGTCACAGTTAGTCAGGGGTAATACAGTGGGAGGGGACAGGGGTAATACAGGGGGAGATGGGTTTAGTCAGGCGTGATACAAGGGGAGGTTGTGCAGTCGGGTAACAGGGAGAGGGGGTTCAGCAGGGGTGATACAGGGGGAGGGGGTTCAGTCAGTCAGGGGTGATACAGGGAGAGGGAGTGCAGTCAGGGTTATACAGAGGGTGGTGGCACAGCCATGGATGATACAGGGGGAGAGGACACAGTCAATCGGGTAATAAAGGGGTCAGTCAGGATGATACAGAGGGAGATGGCGCAGTCAGGGGTGATACAGGGGGAGAGGGGCTCAGTCAGGGGTGATACAGAGGGAGATGGCTCAGTCGGGTGATACAGGGGGAGAGGGGCTCAGTCAGGGGTGATACAGAGGGAGATGGCTCAGTCAGGGGTGATACAAGGGGAGGTGGCGCAGTCAGTGGAGATACAGGGAGTGGGGTTTATTCGGGTGATTCAGGGAGAGGGGGCACAGTCCATGAGAGGTAATACAGGGGGAGAGGGGCTCAGGAGGATACATGGGTGGTGGTGCAGTCAGGGGTAGAGGGGCTCAGTCAGGGTGATTCTGAGGTGATGGGGTGATACAGGTGATACAGGGGGAGGGGGCTCAGTCAGGGGTGATACAGGGGATAAGGTGCAGTCAGGAATGATACAAGGGAGGGGGGCTCAGTCAGGGGTGATATAGTGGGAGAAGGCTCAGTCGGGTGATCCCGAGGGAGGTGGCGCAGTTAGTGGTAATACAGGGGGAGAGAGGCTCAATCAGGAGCACACAAGGGAGTTGGTGCAGTCGGGTAATACAGGGGTGGAGGGGCTCAGGGTGATTCTGAGGTGAGAGCATTCAGCAGGGGTGATACAGGGGGAGGGGCTCAGTCAGGGGTGATATAGAAGGAGGTGGCAAAGTCGGGTGATATAGAGGGAGGTGGCGCAGTCGGGTAATACAGTGGGTGAGAGGCTCAATCAGGAGGATACAGAGGGAGGTGGCGCAGTCAGGTGATTCCAGGGCGAGGGGGTTCAGCAGGGGTGATACAGGGGAAGGGGGTGCAGTCAGTCAGGGGTGAAAGCGGAGATGATTTAATGGGGCCCTCATTCACCCCTAAGTAACTTAGCCCCTTCCCCTCTATCACCCCAGCCTAAAGGCCCCCATTTACACTTACTCTCGGTTAGGCTGGCAGGTGAGCCCTTCTTCAACCATTGCAGCTGTAGCAGAAAGACATCTATCTCCCTCTGCTGCTTACACCGTGGGGGAGGGGAGCGCTCCTTATAGATGACAGCACAGCTTACTACCTGAGCTCTGCTGTACAGCCAGGGAGAAGAGGCCAAAACAAAGCTAACACTGATTGGCTGCGCTGCAGCCAATCAGTGTTGGCCTTATCAAGAGCTGCACCGCTCTCTGTGCTTGTTCAACACAGGGAAGAGCGGTGACATAAAAAGCCATCAGGGCGCAAGAGCGCGCTTGTTACTTACATGAGCCGCAGTCTGCAGCAGGCGAGCGTGTCCGCTGTGTTATCGCTGACACCCACACTGCTCTCTGGCTAGCTCTGAGAGGATCCGCGAGTAGTGGTGACGTACACGCTGGGGACGTCCTGCTCGCGGCTCCTCCCACAACTAGTCAGAGAGCAGTGCGTGTTTCAAGTAACAGAGCGCTCTTGCATTCTGATGACTTTTTCTATCACTGCTCCACCCAGTAAGACAACAGGAGAGAGCGGTCGGTATGCACAGAGCTGGCACACGTGACTTATGTTCACTGTGCCAGCAGATGTCAGGGCCGGGCCCACCAGAGAATCCTCCAGTCATTCGGTGGGCCAGTCCGACCATGGTGGCCTAATAACTACAAGGACCGACGGAGGTGTTGGACAAATGTAAACAAGTGGCTGCAGAACGGTTGGTAAATGTGGGCCATTCCATGTGAACAGTGGTTACTGATGACTGAGGCCTTCCTCCTGGTTTGGTCCTGGAGCCCCCCGGTTACTTGTTGAACGTCTTTCCTCTGGTTTTTACTTTTACACAAGACCCTGTGTCTTCTCTATTCTGTGGCTCTGTGTCCAGGTCTTCAGTCTTCTCTCTGCAGTATGTTGTGTAGGACACACTCTATACAATGTTAGTGCCCCCATCACAGACTGAGCCCTCTAATAATTGTAATGTATTTTGGTACCGGAGTTGATATTATGACATCTGCTCTCTGTATATGAAGCCCCCACGTCTAGTTGTAGAACATTCAGGATAGTAGTGATCACTTCTATCCTTGTCACTGTGTAAGGTGAAATCCAGGAAAAAAACACACAACACAATATATTTATATATAATTTTTTTTTATTGGAATAGCAATAAGCAACATTGTAATGAAAATATTACTGGCCCTTTGAAAAATTAAACTATGGTCACAATGACTCTCTGATTGGCCATGGAGGTCACAGAACGAGCTGCGATAATTGGGGACCACCTGAGAGCCACTGGGACCCAAAGATCCAGAGGAAGGCAAATAAAACCCCCCAATGAGCTCTGCTTCAGGGGGGACAACAAATTCCTTCCTGACCCATCGGATATTTCCCTGGATCTTGTGTCTTGCTGCATATTGCTGTATATAACATTGGGGTACGTCATGTGAACAACGGCCAAATAGCTGTTGCCTGAGCACTCGTCCTACATGATAAAATCTGCGATGGAGGCTCCAATAGGGCTTCCAACGGAGAGGTGAAATCAGCCAAATGTGTATAAGAGCTAGCGAGGCTGGTAGGTAAATCATTATTTGTCTTTACAGAAACTTTTTTTTTAAAGTATATAGGAAGTTACCATTGGTAGAAAAAAAAAACACAAAGCTTTACTTTCTCCCTGCTGCTCCAGCTCTGGATCTTCAGCACTTCCTGTGGGCTATTTTGACAGGCTGCAGCGGTGATGGCTCAACTACAGCACAACTCATTGCTGCAGCCAATCACTGAGCTTAGATGCTCTGCCGGCATGGGCCACTAAGCCAAATGATTGGCTGCAGAACTGCAGTCATGACGTCACCCCTGAAGCCAGTGACTAAAGATTAGAGGCAGCAGTGAAGAGCCAGAACTGGAGCTGCGGAGGTAGTAAAGCTTCATGTGCTATTATCACACATTACTCTAAAACCCTTTAACCCCTTAAGGACCGGGCGATGTTTCATTTTTGTGCTTCCGTTTTTTTCTTCCTTTCAGGAATGGGGCTGACATCTTGTTTTTTGCACCCGAACCGATGTTTATATTGATATCATTTTGGGATATATACAATGTTTTGATCACCTGTTATTACATTTTTTCTCTTGTTGCAATGGTGAAAGACTGTGTAGTTCTGGCATTTTATTTTCTAGTTAGGCTGTTTACCGATCGAAACAATTTATTTGATATTTTGATAGATCTGACTTTGGCGAAAGTAGCAATATCACATAAGTGTATTTTTTAATTTTTTTTATACTTCTTAATTTTTAATGGGGAAAACGGAAGATTTGAACTTTTATTTTTTTTAAACTTTTTTTTTACGTTTCAATGCATTTGTTAGTCCCCTTAGGGGACTTGAACCTGCCATCATCTGATTGCTTGTGCTACATACAACATTGTTATAAATATCAGAAATCACAATCTCCTATGAACAGCAGCCACAGTCTGGCTTTCACAGGAGTACAGTGGTGACAGTCACAGAGATACTCAGCGATCACGTCACGGGTACACCGATGAGGGGATAGAATACTCAGCGATCACGTCACGGGTACACCGATGAGGGGATAGAACAGTGCATCCCCCTGCCGGCGAGCATTAAATGCTGCTGTCACAGATTGACTGCGGCATTTAACAGGTTAACAGCAGTGGGTGGATCGTCGCTCGTTAGAGGCATATGATGGCTGAATAAGGCTACGTTTACATTTGCGTTGTGCGCCGCAGCGTCGGCGCCGCAACGCACAACGCAAACAAAAACGCAGTTGCGTTTTGAACAAAAAACGCAGCGTTTTGCGCCGCATGCGCCCCCCCCAAAGTCTAGACGATGTTTGGCATTTTTATTAGAAAACGCATGCGTCGTACAACGCACCACGACGCAAGTACTTGCGTCGTCTGCGTTGTCAATACAAATCAATGGTAAAAAAGGCGCATCGACGACGCAAAAGCGACGCAAACACGACGCATGCGTTTTTTAAAAAGTCGGCGCCGCACAAAAAATGCAACATGTTGCGTTTGCTGCGCCCTGACAGGTGCGCCCTAACGCCGCATGCGGCGTACGACGCACCAAAACGCATGACAACGCATGTACATGCGGCGCCATGCGGCCCCAATGTTAAAGATAGGGCCGCACGACGCATGCGTTTTGTTGCGGCGACGACGCTGCGGCGCACAACGCAAATGGGAATGTAGCCTTACACAGCCATCATCTGCCGATAAAGATGGGGTTTGGCGTGCTTTCCCATGTGAAAGATGGGGAGCCGACTTATGACAGACATAGCCCATCATAAGTTGTCAAGGGGTTAAGATGCATTTCTTAGATAAAGCGTGACTGTCACTAACTGTATTTTCTAGACTATATGATGCACTTTTTAACAACAAAAGACTTGCTAAATATTGTGTGCGTCTTATAGACCAGAGACAGCGGCCGACCATGTATGCTTATGCAAGAAATCCTGAACGTGTGCCCATAGCCTTACTGCTGCATTTCAGGGGACATGTACACCTTAACACACACATACAAACATAACCAAAAAGTCTTCTCACTTGATACTTACAGGTCCTATGATAGTTACTCCACCACTCTCAGAACAGCCTGGGGAGGGTCAGGAAGAAGAAAAAAATGCATCTAATAATCATCTGGAGGACTCATGGTGATGATCATGAAGCCGTCCATACAGCGTGCAGTGCAGATCTCTTCCTGGCCCTGCTGTGCTGTCTGTGCTGTGCAGAGAGTCCTCCTCCCTCTCCGATGTGCCCCGATCCTCAGCGTTCAGTGAAGAGCGGCTTACCTGGACTCGTCCTCTTCAAACAGGGACACAAGATGGCTCAGGAATAGAACTTTGCACATTCTATAGCACTTGTGATGTCATGTGAAGTCTATGTCAACTACTCTGATGTCATGCTCCTTGTGATGGCATTATAACTGGCACTGCTGATTTATGTATCAAGTTTACAACATCAATAAATAATTAACAAAAAAAAATCACAGACAGCAAATAACCCACAGCCCCTTGTTAGAATTTGTGATGTCTTTTTAAATGAACCATTAGGCTACGTGCACACGTTGCAGATTGTATGCGTTTTTTTCGCAGCGAAAACGCATACACAACATAGCCCATTGCATTCAATGGGATTCAGCAATGCTGTGCTAATGCTGTGTATTTTTCCGTGGCAGAATCGCATCGTGGAAAAATATGCAGCGTGCTCATTCTTTGTGCGGAATCGCGGAGATTCCGCACACATAGGAATGCATTGATCTGCTTACTTCCCGCATGTGGCTGTGCCCACCATGCGCAAAGTAAGCGGATCATGTGCGGATGGTACCCAGGGTGGAGGAGTGAAGCCTCTCCTCCAGACCCTTAAAAAAGAATGAAAAGAAAAAATAGTTATATACTCACCTTCTGGCGGCCCCCAGATCCAGCCCAGGCCTTAGCGATGCTCCCGGCAGCTCACGTTCCCAGTGATGCTTTGCGACAATGATCTGTGATGACGTAGCGGTCTCACGTGACGCTTTGTCATCTGGGGTCATTGTCGCGAGGCATAACTGGGAACGGGAGCATCGCGAGGAGCGGGAAGGTTGCGAGAGACGCCAGAAGGTGAGAATATCACGATTTTTTATTTTTTTATTATTTTTAACATTATATCTTTTTGCTATTGATGCTGCATAGGCAGCATCAATAGTAAAAAGTTGGTCACACTTGTCAAACACTATGTTTGACAAGTGTGACCAACCCGTCAATCAGTTTTCCAAGCGATGCTACAGATCGCTTGGAAAACGCTAGCATTTTGCAAGCTAATTACGCTTGTTAAACACGTGTTTAGTGGGAATATGCATGCCAATTCCACATGCTTTATACCGGCGGCAGGGAGTTGCAGAACTGCCGCGGAAATTTCCACAGCAATTCTGCAGTGTGTGCACATAGCCTTATTGTAGTCCATAGCACCTACTGCTCTATGAGTAAGAAGAAAACATGAGGTGTGCGATTTTCCCTTTTTACCCATAGATGTGGGTTCTGCAGGTCTGTGTTAGTACAGGTTCCCAGAGGTCTATTAATGTAGAATTTGCAATACAGCGAGTTAGTGATCAATATCCTGGATCAGCAGAATCATAATAAATGCCATTAAACAGTCAACGGGGTGTTTAACCCCTTAGTGACGGAGACAATTTTCAGCTTAAAGGGAATCTGTCACCTAATTTTGGGCCTATAAACTGCGGCCACCGGCATCAGGGGCTTATCTACAGCATTCCGTGGCTGCAGTTTATAGGCCCAAAATTAGGTGACGGATTCCCTTTAATGACAAGGCTAATTTTTACAATTCTGACCACTATCACTTTATGAGGTTATAACTCTGGAACACTTTAACGGATCCCGCTGAATATGAGAATGTTTTTTCGAGACATATTGTGCTTAATATTAGTGGTAAAATTTCTTCGATATGATTTGCGTTTAATTATGAAAAAAAACGGAAATATGGTGAACATTTTTAAAGTTTTGCCATTTTCAAACTTTGAATTTTTATGCCCTTAAATCAGAGAGATATGTCACACAAAATACTTAATAAATAACATTTCCCACATGTCTACTTTACATCAGCACAATTTTGGAACTAAATTTTTTTTGTTAGGAAGTTATAATTATTAAAAGTTGACCAGCGATTTCTCATCTTTACAAAAAAAAATTTTTTTTTAAGGACCAACTCACGTTTCAAGTCTTGTACACCCCTTTGTACAAGACAGAAAATACCAAAAAGTCACACTCTTCTGAAAACTACACCCCTCAAGGTGCTCAAAGCCACATTCAAGAAGTTTATTAACCCTTTACGTGTTTCAAAGGAACTGAAGCAATGTGGAAGGAAAAAATGAACATTTAACTTTTTTTTTACAAACATTTTACTTCAGAACCAATTTTTTTTATTTTCACAAGTGTAAAAACAGAAACTGAACAAAAACATTTGTTCTGCAATTTCTCCTGATTACGCAGATACCCCATATGTGGTAAACTGTTTGGGCGCACGGCAGAGCTTGGAAGAGGAGTGCCGTTGGACTTTTTCAATGCAGAATTGGCTGGAATTGAGATCGGACGCCATGTCGCTTTTGGGGAGCCCCTGATGTGCCTAAACAGTGGAAACCCCCACAAGTGACAATATTTTGGAAATGAGACCCCTTAAGGAACTTATCTAGATATGTGGTGAGCACTTTAAACCCCCAAGTTCTTCACAGAAGTTTATAACGTAGAGCCGTAAAGCTAAAAAATCTTATTATTTTCACAAAAATGATCTTTTCGCCCCCAAATTTTTATTTTCGCAAGGCTAACAGGAGAAATTAGACCACCAAAGAGGTTGTGCAATTTGTCCTCAGTACGCCGATACCCAATATGTGGGGATAAACCACTGTTTGGGCGCACAGCAGAGCTCGTAAGGGAAGGAGCGCCTTTTCACTTTTTCAATGCAGAATTGGCTGGAATTGAGATCGGACGCCATGTCGCATTTGGAGAGCCCCTGATGTGCCTAAACAGTGGAAACTCCCCACAACTTATCTAAATGTGTGGTGAGCACTTTGAACCCCCAAGTGCTTCACAGAAGTTTATAACGCAGAGCCCACAATTATTTTTTAGCCCACAATTTTTTATTTTTACAAGGGTAACAGGAGAAATTGGACCCCAAAAGTTGTCCAGTTTGTCCTGAGTACGCCGATACCCCATATGTGGGGGGGACCACTGTTTGGGCACACATTGGGGCTCAGAAGGGAAGTAGTGATGTTTTAAAATGCAGACTTTGATGGACCACAAGTGACCCCAGTTTGGAAACTAGACCCCCCAAGAAGCTTATCTAGATGTGTGGTGAGCACTTATGAACCCCCAAGTCCTTCACAGAAGTTTTTAATGCAGAGCCGTGAAAATAAAAAATCATATTTTTTCCACAAAAATTATCTTTTCATTCCAAAATTTTTACTGTCACAAGGGTAACAGGAAAAATTGGACCATGAAAGTTGTTGTGCAATTTGTCCTGAGTACGCTGATACCCCATATGTGGGGGGGACCACTGTTTGGGCTCACGGCAGAGCTCGGAAGGGAAGGAGCGCTGTTTTGGAATGCAGACTTTGATGGAATGGTCTGCGGGCGTCATGTTGCGTTTAATTCACCAACCACCAACACAATCACATGATATAGGGATTCAAAGCTTTATCATATATAATTTAAATCCAATCCCCATGTGGATACTTTGTCATAAATGGACACATCAAATACTAACAAACAAAGATGTACTAGTCCAATGTAACATTTATATAATCTTTATTAGAAACATTTAAAAAAATTTACATATGTATGTTATATTACAGCTATGAAAAATACAAATGCGAAAGGCACCTCACCCCCCTGTGTACCCTACCAATACCAATTGCTGTATCACAAGAAACTAAAGTGACACAAACAGGTTCCTTTCCCCCCATTGCCTAAGCAATACACCATGCCTCAGTTGTAAGCCCATGCATTTCTATGCCATCACTGGGCCATGCTACTATGGTAGACAACACATGTACTATGTATCCTATACTTACTATTAAAGTGCAGAGTGCGCAGCTAGAGGGATAGAGGGAGGTAACAGGGGAGTGTGCGCACCTCCAAAGCACGTTTCGGTCCTGCCTTCGTCAGGGGGTACACACTCACTCCCGTCCCATGCAGTATGTACCCTAAGTCTGAATGCGGCCGCTAACACATCACAGCACCGTCCCCCGGATGTGACGTCTTTGCCGGGTGTGACGTACTCATCCCTATAGAAACTGCCATGCCGCAGAGCGTCGGCGTCACACAGTACTGCGCGCCTCAGGGAGTCACGGGAACCAAGGAGGACAGCGCGTACAAGCAGGGTCGCACAACCTTCACTGTGCATCAGGCAACCTAATGTTTAATAACCAGCAGCATTGTTTAATCTCATATATATTTCATCATACAGCTACTGTTACCCCGGCAACTGTTTTCACAATAATATGTCACAATAAATCTATATCAATATATGATGATTATTCCATTTTTAAATACATAATTATAACAATGAGTCTTTATATAAATGCCGTCATGTTCATTGCTTGAGGAGCCAATTGAAGGTGAACAAATCCATTCATTCAGAAACCTTGGGGTACCAATATATATGTAAATCTTGAGTCGCTGCACAGATGACAGAAATAATTAAAAACTAATCGGAGTAAAAAATTGAAATTAAAATTATACAAACTATTTCTCATAGCTGAAAACTTATATAACTTTTATAGCTCTATAAAGTCAGACAAACGATCAGAGGAAAGGAGCGTAGCTCAAATTTTCATTGAGCCCCGATGAATGTAAGGCACCCAAGGTCCATCTGGGCTAGTCTCCTCGGAATATTGCCCTTCCGAATCCCCACCTCGATCATATCTATTCCTCTCACTCTGAGAAGGCCACCTTCACAGCCATGATACAATT
This sequence comes from Ranitomeya variabilis, assembly GCF_051348905.1. NCBI lineage: Eukaryota > Metazoa > Chordata > Amphibia > Anura > Dendrobatidae > Ranitomeya > Ranitomeya variabilis. The sequence continues at coordinate 582,427,666 of NC_135235.1, forward strand.
TAAAATGGCGAGGAAATGTCTTAAGTGTGGATGTGTCCTCACTGGTCGCCGCTGCAGCAATGCCCAACATGTGTTACCTAACGCAAACTTTTATTTGCCTTGTGGTTAAACCCACATATATTTTTGCGCAGGGACACGTGGCATAATAGATAACATTCCTGCTAGTGCATGTGATACGCTTCCTGATGCCATACACACGTGTATTATCAACCTCAGTAAACGTATCACAGCGATCTATATTTGGGCATGCTACACAGCGACCACATGGGACAAACCCACACCTCGCAGTCGTAGTATCCGAGAACGTTTTTGGTGAATTATCAGCATAGTGACTGCAGAGTAGAATATCATGGAGATTCCGTGATCTTCTAGCAGTGATGGCGGCCCTCTCAGGTAAGAATTTTGCAAGGACCAGATCTGCCCTCAGTATGTGCCAGGATTTATCCAGCACTCGTTTAAGCATAGGAAACTGTGAGTGATAGTTTGTCGCGAACCGCACAACATCACTCTCATCCCTATTTTGAGTCTTATAAAGAAGGTTACGTCTAGAGGAGTGTCTCGCTCGATTAAATGCCTTTTTGATCATCCTCTTACTATACCCACGATCAATAAGTCTAGATTTTAAATCTTTTGCCTGTGCAAAAAAGTCATCATCGGTAGAACATAACCTACGTAAACGCAGGAACTGTCCGGTTGGTACAGACTGTATAATATGTCTAGGATGTGAGGAGGAGGCATGTAACAGCATATTCGTGGCTGTTTTTTGCGAAAAATATTGATATCTCTCCTCAACTTAACAACTAAAAACTCAATCTCCTCACAACTCCCATGATATGTAAGAAAAATATTCCGATCATTGCTGTTCAAGCATTGAAAAAATTGTTCCAATGTTTCCGTGGAACCCTGCCAGATCAGAAATATGTCATCAATGTAACGTGCCCATGATGGGACGTGGCACATTGATGTTGGCTGATCTGACAGGATGAGGTCCCTGTCCCACAGCCCCAGGAAAAGATTTGCATACGCGGGCGGGAAAAATGCAATCATGGGCTCATTCACCAACAAAGCTGTCGCCAACTCTTTGGTGATGATTCCATCATTCTTAACCATCATCAATAGAGCTATCAGTTGGGCAGTATAAGCGGACAAGGGGTTAAAAGTCAGTTTTTTATAACATATCTTATCACCCAACTGGCAATATGCCTCTTTTTCATAATCAAGTCTAGGCCAAATAACAATGTTACCCCCCTTGTCCGCGGGTTTTATTACCACCTCCTGTAAATTCTCAAGAACGCGTAGACACCCCCTTCCCTACAATGTTAAGTTGTCACGATATATAAACCGAGGAATGTCTGCTAGATCTTTACTCACAATCTGAATAAATAAGTCTATATTTGGACATGAAGGAAATCTCTTGGAAGGAGGTCTAAGGCTAGGTTCAGATTACATTTTAGCAGTCCGTTAGATGGACTGCTTTACACCACGGCATAACGCGGTGTAACGCAGTCCGTTAACGCCATTTAGCTCTATTTCGGGGGCATCGCTAGCGCACGCCCAAAATGGGCTTGCGGTAGCGATGTGCCGTCATTGAGTGATGGACCCTGGGATGTGGGCTGCAGCGTTTCCAGGTCTGTCACCGCTAGCGCAGATAGAGCATCTGCTAGCTCTATGACATATCGGCACTTGGGCTAACAACAGCCCGTTAACGCATGTGTTGAATGGGCTGCTGTTAACGCAATGTGAACCTAGCCTAATTGAAGGAGGAATCTTACCTCCTTCTGTAGTATTGTGTTAAATGGATAGATCTTCTAGGATACATAGTGCTGTTTGTTCCTCTTCTGTGGGGAACAATTGGAATAAATTAGGATAATAAAAACTATCGCTTGAACATCAGAGATCGTGCAAAGAGTTGGAGGTCTTTAATAGTAGAAAATACATCAATCGGAGCTGCTGGTGAGAAGGATAAACCCCTATTTAGTAATGAGAGATCAGCTGATGTGAAATTAACACTACTATGGTTAATTACTTTATTGTCACGTTTTCTCTGCTCTAGTGATCTGGGATTACATCAATATGGATGAAAATTCAAATCTTTCAACCTCCTGGATATAGCTCCAGATCAGGTTGATATTGGCGTACTTGAAGTTTCAGATTGGTCGCTTAATGATGACATAGAGGATCCCAATTCTGCTGCACTAGCACGTTGTCCTTGTATAGTAGATTTTCTCCAAGCATAAGCATGATTATTGTGATTATCACGTAAATCTCGATTAAATTTTGTAGATTGGGTGGCATCAATCTTTTTCATAGTTGAATCTATAGTCTTATCCATCTGTGTATTAAAAGTCTGTAATCTCTGGTGACCATTTTCTTTTTAGTGCTTCTTCAGCATCTTTTATCGCCACCTCCAATTAATGATGGTATTAGTATTTAAGTCACTAAATAACTGCATAAGAGTATTTGAAAAGCCATTACATGCCTCCTCCCATTTCACCACAAAGTCTGAATTATCAACTGGAAATGTAGGGACCACCCGTACACGTAAGCCTCTAGGAATTATCTTATTTGCAATATATTCAAAAAGGCCGATTCCACCATAATTTAGTTCTCTTAATAACCATATTTTGCAGAGTTAGAGCATGCTCCTCACACTCCTGATCACTTGTCTGAAAAGATGTCGATTTATCATTACCAAACACCTGATCAATCTGAGTCAGCCAAGCTTTTTCTTTGGCTTTAAAGTCCATGTTGCCTGGAAAATCTTTGCAAAACACAGTAAAACACAGTAAATAACAAATAATTCACCAACCACCAACACAACCACATGATATAGGGATTCAAAGCTTTATCATATGCAATTTAAATCCAATCCTCATGTGGATACTTTGTCATAAATGGACACATCAAATACTAACAACCCACTTCCACTAGGGAACAAAGATGTACTAGTCCAATGTAAAATTTATATGCTCTTTATTAGAAAAATTAAAAGAGAAATTGACAGATGTATGTTATATTACCGTTACGAAAAATACAAACGTGAAAGGCACCTCACCCCCCGTGTACCCCACCAATACCAATTGCTGTATCAGCAGGGAGGGAGCACCATTTGACTTTTTGAACTAAAAATTGGCTGGAATCAACGGTGGCGAAATGTCACATTTGGAGACCCCCTGATGTACCTAAACAGTGGAAACCCCCAATTCTAACTACAACCCTAACCCCAATACACCCCTAACCCTAATCCCAACCCTATCAATAATCCTAATCACAACCCTAATCCCAACACATCCCTAATCCTAATCACAACCCTAACTTCAACACAACCCTAATCCCAACCATAACCCTAATCACAACCCTAACTCCAACACACCCCTAACCCTAATCCCAACCCTAACCATAACACACCCTTAACCCTAATCCCAACCCTAACCATATTAACCCTAACCACAAACGTAACCCTAATCCCAACCCTAATCCCAATACACCCCTAATCCCAACCCTAACCATAATCCTAATCCCAAACCTAACCCTAATGCCAAACCTGACCCTAATCCCAACCCTAACCCTAATATCAACCCTAACCCTAATCCAAACCTAACCCAAATCCCAACACTAATCCTAATCTCAACCCTAACCCTAATCCAAACCCTAATCCCAACTCTAAAGGTATGTGCACACGTTGCTGATTTTGATGCGTTTCCACAGCGTTTTTGGACGCTCGGAATTGCCTCAAATCCACAGTACAGAGTGCACACAATGTTAATGAATGGGAAATGCAAAAACGCTGTGCACATGTTGCGGAAAATTCTGCGCAGAATCGCAGCAGTTCTCTCTCTCTCTCTCCCAGAAGCACAAGACACAAAGTTCACAACAAATCTGCACAGCAAAAATGCACTAGAATCCGCATCTGTTCCGCAGAAAAAAAAAACGCAAGAAATCGGCATCAATTACGCTGGAAAAACGCAAGTGTTTTACCCTTTGTTTTCGGCAAAGAGATGCGGATTCTCTTCAGAAAAATCCGCAGGCTAATCCGCATCGTGTGCACATAGCCTAACCCTAATTATAGCCCCAACCCTAACCCTAATTTTCGCCCGACTCACTTTAGCCCAACTGTAACCCTATTTGGAAAATGGAAATAAATACATTTTCATTATTTTATTATTTTTTCCTAACTAAGTGGGTGATAAAGTGGAGGTTTGATAACTATTATTTTTTATCACTGTGATAGGGTCTATCACAGTTACCAAAATGAACCAATTGGAAAAATCTTCCTATTGTGCTCGGTGCCGGCCGCCATTTTCTTCCTGGAAAAAGATGGCGGCGCCCATGGGGGGATGCACGATGGTCAAGGAGCACTGGGAGTTACCGGGGAGGATTGGGGACCCTACTTCTCTGTCCACTGATATGCGATCACATCGGAGGACAGAGAAATTAAATGGCACATCAGACTTTTTTTTTTTTTTTGCGGTTGCCGATATATAGTTAACTAGCTATTGAACCCGTTCTACGCCCGGGTGGCGAGCATTTATATTGGAATATGGTCTCCATCCTGGTATGTGCTGCTCCCATCCTGTCATATGCTGCTCCATCCTGCGCCCCCATCCTGTCATGTGCTGCTCCACCGTGTCATGTGCTGCTCCATCCTGCGCCCCCATCCTGTCATGTGCTGCTCCACCGTGTCATGTGCTGCTCCATCCTGCATCCCCATCCTGTCATGTGCTGCTCCACCGTGTCATGTGCTGCTCCATCCTGCGCCCCCATCCTGTCATGTGCTGCTCCACCGTGTCATGTGCTGCTCCATCCTCATCCCCATCCTGTCATGTGCTCCCATCCTGCGCCCCCATCCTATCACGTGCTGCTCCATCCTGCGCCCCCATCAGTGCGGGCGGCTGTGCTGAGTGCGGGCGGCTGTGCTGAGTGCGGGCGGCTGTATGTGGCTGTGCTGAGTGCGGGCGGCTGTATGTGACGTGGCTGTGCTGGGTGCGGGCGGCTGTGCTGGGTGCGGCAGCTGTGGACGGCTGTGCTGGGTGCGGTGGCTGTGCTGGGTGCGGTGGCTGTGCTGGGTGCAGCGGCTGTGCGTGGCTGTAGGTGGCTGTGGGAGGCTGTGCTGGGTGCGGCGGCTGTGCGTGGCTGTGGGCGGCTGTGCTGGGTGCGGCGGCTGTGCTGGGTGCGGTGGCTGTGCTGGGTGCGGCAGCTGTCCGTGGCTGTAGGCGGCTGTGCGTGGCTGTGCTGGGTGCGGAGGCTGTGCATGGCTGTGGCGGCTGTGCGTGGCTGTGCTGGGTGCGGCGGCTGTGCTGGGTGCGGCGGATGTGCTGGGTGCGGCGGCTGTGCTGGGTGCGGCGGCTGTGGGTGGCTGTGCTGGGTGCAGCGGTTGTGCGTGGCTGTGGGCGGCTGTGCTGGGTGCGGCGGCTGTGGGCGGCTGTGCGTGGCTGTGGGCGGCTGTGCTGGGTGCGGCGGCTGTGCTGGGTGCGGCGGCTGTCCGTGGCTGTGGGCGGCTGTGCGTGGCTGTGGGAGGCTGTGCGTGGCTGTAGGCGGCTGTGCATGGCTGTGCTGGGTGCGGCGGATGTGCTGGGTGCGGCGGCTGTGCTGGGTGCGGCGGCTGTGCTGGGTGCGGCGGCTGTGCGTGGCTGTGGGCTGTGCGTGGCTGTGGGCGGCTGTGCTGGGTGCGGCGGCTGTGGTCGGCTGTGCTGGGTGCGGCGGCTGTGCGTGGCTATGGGTGGCTGTACGTGGCTGTGGGCGGCTGTGCTGGGTGCGGCGGCTGTGCGTGGCTGTGGTCGGCTGTGCTGGGTGCGGCTGTGCGTGGCTGTGGGCGGCTGTGCGTGGCTGTGGGCGGCTGTGCTGGGTGCGGCGGCTGTGCGTGGCTGTGGTCGGCTGTGCTGGGTGCGGCTGTCCGTGGCTGTAGGCGGCTGTGCGTGGCTGTGCTGGGTGCGGAGGCTGTGCATGGCTGTGGCGGCTGTGCGTGGCTGTGCTGGGTGCGGCGGCTGTGCTGGGTGCGGCGGATGTGCTGGGTGCGGCGGCTGTGCTGGGTGCGGCGGCTGTGGGTGGCTGTGCTGGGTGCAGCGGTTGTGCGTGGCTGTGGGCGGCTGTGCTGGGTGCGGCGGCTGTGCGTGGCTGTGGGCGGCTGTGCTGGGTGCGGCGGCTGTGCTGGGTGCGGCGGCTGTGCTGGGTGCGGCGGCTGTCCGTGGCTGTGGGCAGCTGTGCGTGGCTGTGGGAGGCTGTGCGTGGCTGTAGGCGGCTGTGCGTGGCTGTGGCGGCTGTGCATGGCTGTGCTGGGTGCGGCGGATGTGCTGGGTGCGGCGGCTGTGCTGGGTGCGGCGGCTGTGCGTGGCTGTGGGCTGTGCGTGGCTGTGGGCGGCTGTGCTGGGTGCGGCGGCTGTGGTCGGCTGTGCTGGGTGCGGCGGCTGTGCGTGGCTATGGGTGGCTGTACGTGGCTGTGGTCGGCTGTGCTGGGTGCGGCGGCTGTGCGTGGCTGTGGTCGGCTGTGCTGGGTGCGGCTGTGCGTGGCTGTGGGCGGCTGTGCGTGGCTGTGGGCGGCTGTGCTGGGTGCGGCGGCTGTGGTCGGCTGTGCTGTGGGCGGCTGTGCGTGGCTGTGGGCGGCTGTGCTGGGTGCGGCGGCTGTGGTCGGCTGTGCTGGGTGCGGCGGCTGTGCGTGGCTGTGGGCGGCTGTGCTGGGTGCGGCGGCTGTGGTCGGCTGTGCTGGGTGCGGCGGCTGTGCGTGGCTATGGGTGGCTGTACGTGGCTGTGGGCGGCTGTGCTGGGTGCGGCGGCTGTGCGTGGCTGTGGTCGGCTGTGCTGGGTGCGGCTGTGGGCGGCTGTGCGTGGCTGTGGGCGGCTGTGCTGGGTGCGGCGGCTGTGGTCGGCTGTGCTGGGTGCGGCGGCTGTGCGTGGCTATGGGTGGCTGTGCGTGGCTGTGGGCGGCTGTGCTGGGTGCGGCGGCTGTGGTCGGCTGTGCGTGGCTATGGGTGGCTGTACGTGGCTGTGGGCGGCTGTGCTGGGTGCGGCGGCTGTGCGTGGCTGTGGTCGGCTGTGCTGGGTGCGGCTGTGCGTGGCTGTGGGCGGCTGTGCGTGGCTGTGGGCGGCTGTGCTGGGTGCGGCGGCTGTGGTCGGCTGTGCTGTGGGCGGCTGTGCGTGGCTGTGGGCGGCTGTGCTGGGTGCGGCGGCTGTGGTCGGCTGTGCTGGGTGCGGCGGCTGTGCGTGGCTGTGCGTGGCTGTGGGCAGCTGTGCTGGGTGCGGCGGCTGTGCGTGGCTGTGGGCGCCTGTGCGTGGCTGTGGGCATCTATGGTCGGCTGTGCTGGGTGCGGCGGCTGTGCGTGGCTGTGGGCGCCTGTGCGTGGCTGTGGGCATCTATGGTCGGCTGTGCTGGGTGCGGCGGCTGTGCGTTGCTGTGGGCGGCTGTGCGTGGCTGTGCTGGGCGCGGCGGCTGTGCTGGGTGCGGCCATTTTCTCGGTCCTGCTCCCGGAGTCGGCGCCTGCGCAGTCCGCGCTTTCCGGCGCCATTTTCTTGAAGACACTGCAATGTGTCTTCAAGAAAATGGCGCCGGAAAGCGCGGACTGCGCAGGCGCCGATTCCGGGATCAGGGGGACAGTCACGGCCCGGAAGCGCGTCGGTGGAACGGGTCAGGTAAGTATACTCACCCTCCGCCTCCTGGCTCGTCCCTGCTTGTCCGGTGGAGATCGCGGTGTGCGTTCAGCGCTTACGCATACCGCGATCTCCTGGGAGCGTCGCTCTGTGCGGTCCAGACTGCGCCGGCGCTTGCGCTTGCGCAGTCTATAGAGGCTTCGGACAGAGTGACGCTCCCAGCGTTATATTATAGATACCAGCGATTGCAACCTGGGGGTTGGTAAAAACCGACCCGAATCATGTTCTTTGGGATCTTGGCTACCCCTGGCAGCCGAGACTCCGAGATCTGCTGGGTGTTGGCCGGCAGATCTCTCCGGGCGCCCTCCATTTTCTTCCTGGGAGGACTATGTAAGCAAATTTGAGGAGCTGCAAACTAGCTATAGGGTGCAAGGCTTCCCAGGCATGTACCAATCCCAGTAAATATATCCACAAAAATTGGAAGCAGCACACCATAACAGAGTCAAATCACGTGCAGTTTAATTGCCCATCCGGCGACATTTCAGTCCCCCAAAAAAGGGGGGACCTTTTTCAAGCCAGGCTATAAAGAGTTATATAAAGACACACAAAATCTGCGTTAGGCCAGGGTCACACTTGCGAGAAACTCGCACGAGTCTCGCACCAGTCTCGCACCTCAGTACCCGACACTGCCGCCGGCACTGGGACTGAAGCGTTCAGCTGCATAGAAATACATGTAGCCGCACACTGCGGTCCTAAGTGCCGGCGGCAGTGCTGGGTATTGAGGTGCGAGACTTGTGCGAGTTTCTCACCTCAAATTAAATTTATTTTTTTTTAAATGGAGTGGGCTCCTGCTCAATTTTCTGCACCAGAGAGGGAAAGCCGACGGCCGATGTTTATAGCCTAGGAAGGGGTTAATACCCTTGGAGCTTCCCAGACTATGAATCTCTAGTCTCTAGTCTGATGGGACTATGCTGTCCCATCATCTGGCTGTCACTGTAGCAGGCATAGCTGTATGGGACTAGTAGTTCCATCGGATGATACCTGCCTACACACAGACACACACACACAGCCCCGCACACACACAGATACACACAAACACCCGCACACAGACACACACATCTTCTCCGCTCACACACAGTATCCGCCCACACACTCTTCCCCCTCCCGATCTGCAGCCTTTCTCACAGGCACATCCGCAACAAATCCGCAGATCTCTTTTAACCCCTTAACCCTCAGAGCTTTTTGCGTTTTTCGCTCCCCTTTTTTCCAGAGCCATAACTTTTTTATTTTTCCGTCAATATGGCCATATGAAGGCTTATTTTTTGCGGGACGAGTTGTTCTTTTGAATGATACTATTGGTTTTACCATGTCATGTAACAGAAAACGGGAAAAAAATTCCAACTGTGATAAAATTGCAAAAAAGTACAATCCCACACTGGTTTTTTGTTTGTTTTTTTTGCCAGGTTCACTAAATGCTAAAACTGACCTGCCATTATGATTCTCCAGGTCATCATGGGTTCATAGACACCAAACATGTCTAGGTTCTCTTTTATCTAAGTGGTAAAAATAAAAAATCGCGCAATTTTCCTATACCGGTAGCGCCTCCATTTTTCATGGTCTGGGGTCGGGGGAGGGCTTATTTTTTGCGTGCCAAGCTGACGTTTTTAATTATACTACTTTTGTGCAGATACGTTCTTTTGATCGTCTGTTATTGCATTTTAATGCAATGTCCCGGCAACCAAAAAAATGTAATTTTGGTGTTTTGATTTTTTTTCTCGTTACACCGTTTAGCGATCAGGTTAATCCTTTTTCTATTGATAGATTGGGCGATTCTGAACGTGGCGATGCCAAATATGTGTAGGTTTGATATTTTTTATATTGATTGGGGCAAAAGGGGGGTGATTTGAACTTTTATAGTTTTTCATTTTTTTCATATTTTTAAACACTTTATTTTTTTCATTTTGGCAAGCTTCAATAGCCTCCATGGGAGGCTAGAAGCATCCACTACTTGATCGCCTCTGCTACATAGAGGTGATGCACAGATCACCTCTATGTAGCTGAATTACAGCATTGCTATGAGCGCTGACCACAGGGTGGCGCTCACAGGAATCCGTCATCAACAACCATAGAGGTCTTCAGGAGACCTCTGGTTGTGATGGCAATGCACCGATGACCCCCGGGGGTCAGCGGTGCGCGTACTTCCGGCTGCGTGGCCAGCAGCGCTTGTTAAATGGCGCTGTCAGTTTGACAGCGGCATTTAACTAGTTAATGGGCATGGGTGAAGGCATCGGATGGATCCCCGCAGCTCCGCTTCGCTGCTGTCAAGGCTCCCGGGTGTAACTGCTGCCAGGAGGCTATTCGCTGCGGTAAGGTTGCCCAGAGCAGAAAGGTGGAGAACTCACTGACTCACTGGGTAGCAAGCAGGACCTGAACCATGTGACAGAGGGGGAGTGGCTAGGGACGGAGCCAGGTGCCGGGGTGCAAAGGAGGTGAACGGCATCGGAGAGTAGTCAAACGTGCCGAGGTCAATAACTAGTGAACAAGCAAGGCAACTGGAGGGTGAGACAGAAGGATAGTCAGGTGGAAGCCGGAGGTCAGAAAGCCGAGTAAACAAATGAATAGAAAGACAAAGCAGAGAAGCAGAGAGGATCAAACAGACCAGATCAAGCTCCAGAGCTAACAACACAGTATGCACAAGCACACCAGGGGGTCAGGCACACAGACAAAAGGAAAGTATAACTGACAGAGAATCCTAGTCCAGCTTGGATATAAATATCCTTCCCAGATCCAAAAGGAGGCCACAACAATTAACCCTGAGAGGGCAGGGCATTAACCCTGTCCAAACCATGACAGCTGCCAAGCTGCAGGCATTAGCCGCCCTGCAGGGGCCCATCTCCGTGGCCCCAATGCAGCCGCTCCAGATTTACATGTGGGCAGTGTTAGCCTCAGCCTGTGGCTAACACTGCCCGCTATGTGAAATGAATACTCGCTCCTCTCCATGCCCATGGGGGTTTGGGAAGCGTGAATATTAATTTCTCTTTAGCAGCGAGGACAGGCTGGCTGTGCTATTAGGGATACACCACTGGCTGGGGGCCCCTGAAGCAGTGGGGGCCCTAGGCAGCTGCTGGCCAGTATGCCAGCAGGTGTCAGTGCCTGGGCCCACCAGAGAATCCTCCGGTTCTCCAGTGGGCCAGTCCGACCCTGCACAGAAGACATCATCGAAAAATGTCAACTACATGAAGTACAAGGTATTGTGCTGCCAATCCGGGCACAACTTTTTGCATTCTCTTCTATGATCCTCAGCTTCTTCTCCATTACATATTCCTTTTCATCTCATTTTTTCTTGTTTTTCCACACGAATAAATTCCACTTCATCATTTACTTCATTTCTCATTCTTTTATTATATTTGCCACATTAATAATCTTTTTACCCCCCAGCAATTACCTCTCACTCTTACAGTCATCCCCCTCCCTGATGTCATCCCCCTCATAGATACCCTCCCCCCGTTCACCACACAGCGCCCCAGCACAAGCCAATGCAGACACACTTTTCCTTGCAGTTCCTCTATATCGGCATATTCATTTGCGCCTGCGCATTGGACAGTACAAGTCTATGACGCGCTCTCCTCTCTCAGCCAGCCAGCGCTCACACGGCGCCTGCGCACAGTCCTCCCCACCTCATGTGCGTTCCAAACCTCTTGTTAACAGCCCGCAACTGCGCATGCGCAAACCGCGCTCTTAGCGTTCACACTTCCGGTCGCCCTGCATATCTAGGGCACTGAGCACCATGCTCCCACACACCACCACCGCAGATACCAGATGCAGCACATAAATAGGTCAGTAAATTCTATCTTTCTACCAACCCCTCTACTCCAGCTTGTCTTTACCCTATACTTATCCTTGTGGCTTTCCTCCCTACAGCCCCTAACGGGGACTACAGTACCTCTCCTGGGATCATACCCTCTCCTTGCCTTTACTATGAGGTTAGTATCTACTGCTGCATAACTGCTGTTTATATCTACCACCATGCTACATTACGTCCTACCCTCAATATGATCTCTGTGACATCATCAGGGGCGACAACTGAATATTATTATGATTTAGTGGATGTTTTCTCTGCAAACTCTGTAAATATAATTTAGGACACACATAAATGTGCTAGTGTATAGCCTATCCTAAATCCTCTTTGTATCGCTCCTACTATGATTTGCATTTTGACCACTACAATCTGTGATATTTGTAAATATCTAGAACCTTCTCTATGATAGTACCGCCATATAGAGCATGGGACCCTGAATATTGTTGTCTCATCTTTTTAGTGTATTTTTATGTCTGTACTCTATTGTTTGGGCCGTTGTAAATTCGTATCTGTGTTTTTTATTCATATTGTATACTAGATTGACACCAAAAAATGTATTTTTGTTTTTTTCAGTAAGGTTTGAAAAAGGCCCAGCGGGTCGAAACGTTACCTTACAACACTGCGGTGAATTGTTCTATTTTGGTGTTTTGAAAATAATAAAACAATCACTTGTTTGGCAAAATTCTGAAGAAATTCTGAGGGCGACTGTTTATGTTTGGGACTATATCTTAGTGGAATACCTCCACGTTCAGTCAGCACCACCATTAAAAAGCCAGAGTGCACGTCTTTCTCTTCTCCCCCAGATTTACATGCGGGCAGTGTTAGTCTCAGCCTGCGGCTTGCACTGCCCGCTATGTGAAATGAATACTCACTCCTCTCCATGCCCATGGGGGTTTGGGAAGCAGCGTGAATATTCATTTCTCTTTAGCAGCGAGGACAGGCTCCTGTCTCCAGCTGCTGCTCAGCTGACACTGGGCGGACCCCTCTGGCTCAGGGGCCCCATAGCTGCTGGCTGTGCTATTAGGGACACACCACTGGCTGGGGCCCCCTGAAGCAGTGGGGGCCCAAGGCAGCTGCTGGCCAGTATGCCAGCAGGTGTCAGTGCCTGGGCCCACCAGAGAATCCTCCGGTTCTCCAGTGGGCCAGTTCGACCCTGCACAGAAGACATCATAAAAAAATGTCAACTACATGAAGTATAAGGTATTGTGCTGCCAATCTGGTCAAAACTTTTTGCATCAGTAGAATGATATCAAATTCACTACTGCCACTTTTACTAACTACTGCAGTCTTAGAATTATTCACGAACCCCCCCCCCCCCCCCACACACACACACACACACACACCTCCCATCAGGACAAGCATTATTAGTACTTAGAGCCCCTTTGGTTGTTATAACCTGTCTCAAACGTGATGCATAGCTAGACACCAGCTTCTGGCAGGGTTCCTAAGGGATCACAGCAATGGCAACCAAGTTTTAGCTTCCTAATAGAAGACATGAAGTTTTCTACTGAATTTTCCTTGTTACTTGGTTTATTGTAGGTATCACTGAGCCTCCATCATGCTTCACTGTTAGAAGGGTGTTCTTGTCAGCAGATGCTTCATTCTTTCTTCTAAATACATACAGTACAGACCAAAAGTTTGGACACCTTCTCATTTAATGATTTTTCTGTATTTTCATGACTATGAAAATTGTACACTCACACTGAAGGCATCAAAACTATGAATTAACACATGTGGAATTATATACTTAACAAAAAAGTGTGAAACAACTGAAATTATGTCTTATATTCTAGGTTCTCCAAAGTAGCCACCTTTTGCTTTGATGACTGCTTTGCACACTCTTGGTATTTTCTTGATGAGCTTCAAGAGGTAGTCACCGAAAATGTTTTTCAATTCACAGATGTGCCCTGTCAGGTTTAATAAGTGGAATTTCTTGCCTTATAAATGGGGTTGGGACCATCAGTTGGTTGTGCAGAAGTCTGGTGGATACACAGCTGATAGTCTTAATAGACTGCTAGAATTTGTATTATTACTCCGAGATCTGCTGGGTGTCAGCCGGCAGATCTCGGTGGGCGCCCGCCATTTCCTTTCCGGGAGGACGATGTAAGCAAATTTGAGGAGCTGCATCCTGAGAGCTATAAGAAGAGCAGCAGAATTCAGAATGCAGTTCTAAGGGTATGTGCACACGTTACAGATGTCTGCAGAATTTTCTTGACAGAAAATGCAGGTAAAAATCCTGCGGTTTTGATGCATTTGTTTGTGTGGATTTTCATGCTGATTTGTATGCGTTTTTGTAGGTGAAATAAAGATCTATTATTCAACAAAAAAAAAGAATTGTGTTGTCATTTCTTGTCCAACCTCTTCATTTACATACTCCATTGAAGAATAATGTTTACACACACAGCTAGCTAGATAGATAATAGATAGATGATAGATAGATCTATAGATAGATAATAGATAGATATGAGATAGATAGATAAGATAGATCTATAGATAGATCGATCTATTGATCTATTTATCTATAGATCTATCATCTATCTATTATCTATCTATCTAATATATAATTGCCTAGAATACTACTTCCGGCAATTTGTGCCAACTTCCGTGGCTTTGTCCGGAGATAATGTCCGGAGATAAGTGACGTCACCAGCGTCCTACACCCGCTCAGGGTGGACAAAGATATATGCCTTCGTGGTGCGCGGCACTTTTCTGATTGGTTGCCGCCTGCCGCGAGCGACCAATCAGAAATGTGCCGTACTGTCAAGAATTGTCAAGAGCTGGTGAGTGCAGCCATTTTTTGTTCTTTCTTACTATTATTTATTAATTGTATTATTCTTACATTTGAATAAATAAAGTATATATGGATTCTAGTCTCCCGATTCTTTAGAATCGGGCTGCCATCTAGTAATATATAATCTATCTATTATCTATACATTATCTATCTATCCATTGATATATCTATCTATCTATAGATCTATCTATCCATTGATATATCTATCTATCGATCTATCTATATAGATATATCTATCTATAGATATATCTATCTATCTATATATATAACTAGACTGTGGCCCGATTCTAACGCATCGGGTATTCTAGAATATGCATGTCCACGTAGTATATTGCCCAGCCACGTAGTATATTGCCCAGCCACATAGTATATTGCCCAGCCACATAGTATATTGCACAGCCCACGTAGAATATTGCCCAGTTACGTAGTATATTGCCCAGTTATGTAGTATATTGCCCAGCCACGTAGTATATTGCACAGTGACGTAGTGTATTGCCCAGTGACATAGTATATTGCCCAGTTACGTAGTATATTGCCCAGTTACGTAGTATATTGCCCAGCCACGTAGTATATTGCACAGTGACGTAGTGTATTGCCCAGTGACATAGTATATTGCCCAGTTACATAGTATATTGCCCAGTGACATAGTATATTGCCCAGCCACGTAGTATATTGCATTGACGTAGTATACAGCACAGAGCCACGTAGTATATTGCACAGCGACGTAGTATACAGCACAGAGCCACGTAGTATATTGCACAGCGACGTAGTATACAGCACAGCCCACGTAGTATATTGCCCAGCCACGTAGTATACAGCACAACCCACGTAGTATATTGCCCAGCCACGTAGTATATTGCCCAGCTACGTAGTATATTACCCAGTTACGTAGTATATTGCCCAGCCACATAGCATATTGCAGTGACGTAGTATACAGCACAGAGCCATGTAGTATATTGCCCAGTTACGTAGTATATTGCCCAGCCACGTAGTATATTGCACAGTGACGTAGTATACAGCACAGAGCCACATAGTATATTGCACAGCGACGTAGTATACAGCACAGAGCCACGTAGTATATTGCCCAGCCACGTAGTATATTGCCCAGTCACGTAGTATATTGCCCAGCCATGTATGTCACAGGTTAAAAAATAAAAAACATATACTCACCTTCCGAGGGGCCCCTTGTAGTTCTGTCTGCCTGTGTTCGGTGCAGGCGGCAGCTTCCGGTCCCAGGGTGTGATGACGTCGCGGTCACATGACCGTGACGTCATGGCAAGTCCTTCTCGCAGACCATCCTTGCCAACGGAACCTGCCGCTTGCATGGACCGGTCACCGGAGCGTCGCGAGGAGCGGGAAAGGCGGCGGAAGGTGAGTATATAATGATTTTTTATTTTTTTTATTATTTTTAACATTAGATGTTTTTACTATTGAGGCTGCATAGGCAGCTTCAGTAGTAAAAACTTGGTCACACAGGGTTAATAGCGGCGGTAACGGAGTGAGGCATAACGCGGTCCATTACCGCTGGCATTAACCCTGTGTGAGCCGTGACTGCGGGGAGTATGGAGCGGCGCCGGGCAATGACTGCAGGGGAGTAGGTCGCGGCAGCCATGACAGGCAGATTCTAAAGCATCGGGTATTCTAGAATATGCATGTCCCCGTAGTATGTGATTCGCGGCACACTGTGCCCGTCGCTGATTGGTCGAGGCAACCTTTATGACATCTTCGTCGCCATGGCAATCATTATGACATCTACGTCGATACTGTGCCCGTCGCTGATTGGTCGAGGCCTGGCGGCCTCGACCAATCAGAGACGCGGGATTTCCATTATGACATCATCGTCGCCATGCTGTGCCCGTCGCTGATTGGTCGAGGCCTGGCGGCCTCGACCAATCAGAGACGCGGGATTTCCAGGACAGACAGACAGAAAGACAGACAGACAAACAGACAGACGGAAAAACCCTTAGACAATTATATATATAGATTGTCTAAGGGTTTTTCCGTCTGTCTGTCTGTCCCGTTTATTCATTCTCTGATTGGTCGAGGCCGCCTGGGCCTCGACCAATCAGCGACGGGCATAGCATGGCGACGATGATGTCATAATGGAAATCCCGCGTCTCTGATTGGTCGAGGCCGCCAGGCACAGTATCGGGCACAGTATCGACGTAGATGTCATAATAGTTGCCATGGCGACGATGATGTCAAAAAGGTTGCCTCGACCAATCAGCGACGGGCACAGTCGGAATCATCATTGTCCATATACTATGGGGACATGCATATTCTAGAATACCCGATGCGTTAGAATCGGGCCACAATCTAGCGACGGGCACAGCATGGCGACGATGATGTCATAAAGGTTGCCTCGACCAATCAGCGACGGGCACAGTCTGCCGCGAATTCGCCTCGACCAATCAGCGATGGGCACAGTATCGACGTAGATGTCATAATGGTTGCCATGGCGACGATGATGTCATAAAGGTTGCCTCGACCAATCAGCGATGGGCACAGACTGCCGCGAATTCTGGAATCATCATTGTCCATATACTACGGGGACATGCATATTCTAGAATACCCGATGCGTTAGAATCGGGCCACAGTCTAGTATAGATATATTTATCTATCTATAGATATATCTATCCATCTATCTATCTATCGATCTATCTATAGATAGAGAAAAAAGGTGAAAAAGCAGCACAAAACTAGTTATAGGGTGCAAGGCTTCCCAGGCATGTACCAATCCCAGTAAATATATCCACAAAAATTGGAAGCAGCACACCATAACAGTCAAATCACCTGCAGTTTAATTGCCCATTTGGCGACGTTTCAGTCCCAAAAAAAAGGGGGGACCTTTTTCAAGCCAGGCTATGAAGAGTTATATAAAGACACACACACAATATCTGCGTTAGGCCAGGGTCACACTTGCGAGAAACTCGCACGAGTCTCGCACCTCAGTACCCGACACTGCCGCTGGCACTGGGACCGGAGCGTTCAGCTGCATAGAAGTACATGTAGCGCACACTGCGGTCCCAAGTGCCGGCGGCAGTGCTGGGTATTGAGGTGCGAGACTTGTGCGAGTTTCTCACCTCAAATTAAATTTTTTTTTTTTAAATGGAGTGGGCTCCTGCGCAATTTTCTGCACCAGAGAGGGAAAGCCGACGGCCGATCTTTATAGTCTGGGAAGGGATTAATACCCTTGAAGCTTCCCAGACTATGAATCTCATCCCGCAGCTGTATATTTAGCTTTTACTGGCTATTAAAATAGCGGGACCCACAAAAAAATTGATGTGGGGTCCCCCTATAATTAATAGCCAGAAAGGCTATGCAGACAGCTGCGGGTTGATATTCATAGCCTAGAGAGGGGCCATGGATATTGGCCCCCCTGGCTACAAACACCAGCTCCCAGCCGCCCCAGAAATGGCGCATCTGTAAGATGCGCCAATTCCGGCACTTAGACTCTCTCTTCCCACTGCCCTGTAGCGGTGGCATATGGGGTAATAAGGGGTTAAAGTGACCTTTGATTGCAAGGTGACATTAAGCCCGGTTAGTAATGGAGAGGTGCCAATAAGACACATATCCATTACTAATCCTATAGTAGTGAAAGGGTTAAATAAAGACACAGCCAGAAAAAAAGTATTTTAATATTCTTAATTTCACCATACTTACAACCACGCCTAATTACCAGAGGCCATTGATCACTTGCCAAAAAAAACAAAAAAAAAGCAACAGTGTACTCCCTGTTCTGACGCAGTCCAATTAATAACGAGTGTCCTACGATGATCTCCCTTATAGGACAGTGACATCGGGTGATGTCACTGCTCTAATGGCCTCCCACGATGCACTGACAGGAGATAATGGCTCCTGCAGTGCATTGCTATCGAGGTTACCTGAGTTCAGGCTTGCTTTACGGCAATGCTGTGTGGGAATTTTCTCACTCAGCGCTGCCGGTGCGAGAATGAACTTGGGTGACCTCTCTCCCGGCAGCGGCGTTGGGATACATAGCGGAGGATTACCTCCACCTGTCAGTGCATCACAGAGCCCCTGTAGAACACTGACATCGCCCGATGTCACTGTTCTACACGGCAGATCGTCGTGGGACACTCGTTATTAACTGGACTACGGTGGAATGGTAAGTATAGGTTGGTTTATTATGTTATTTTTTTCCAGGTGATCGAGGGCTTCGGGAACTAGGTGATTGGTGGGTATATACTGTATGTTGTATGCAGGGCCGTATTTGCCACTAGGCACTTGAGGGCACATGCCTAGGGCGGGACAATGCGGGGGGGCGGCACCTGAGCAAGGTTGTTTTTTTTTTTTTTAAGTCGTGGGTCACCTCCTGACCGACCGCCCCCCAGTTCCCCCCCGGCCGCCCGCCCGCCTCCCACCCACCCTCCTTGAAGACGATACTCACCCTGCTCCAGCGATGCCTGGTCTCAGCATCTGCAGCTCGTCCTGAGTGAGCGGTCACGTGGTACCGCTCATTAAGGTCATGAATATGCACATATTCATGACCTTAATGAGCGGTATCACATGACCGCTCACGCAGGAAGAAGGTGCTGCGCCAGGAGTCGGGACAGAGCCAGAGGGATGTCGGGGAGGAATATGAGCCATGCATACAGGGGGGAATATGAGCCATGCATACAGGAGGGGGAATATGAGCCATGCATACAGGGGGGGAATATGAGCCATGCATACAGGAGGGGGAATATGAGCCATGCATACAGGAGGGGGAATATGAGCCATGCATACAGGGGGGAATATGAGCCATGCATACAGGAGGGGGGGAATATGAGCCATGCATACAGGGGGGAATATGAGCCACGCATACAGGAGGGGGGAATATGAGCCACGCATACAGGAGGGGGGGGATATGAGCCATGCATACGGGATGGGAAGGAGATGAGCCATGCATACGGGGGGGGGGTCATTTTACAGTATGGAGCATCATGTGTGGCCATTATACAGTATTGAGCATCATGTGCGATCATTATACAGTATGGAGAACTGTGTGGCCATTATACAGTATGGAGCATCATGTGTGGCCAATATACAGTATTGAGCATCATGTGGGATCATTATACAGTATGGAGAACTGTGTGGCCATTATACAGTATTGAGCATCATGTGTGGCCAATATACAGTACGGAGCATCATGTGTGGCCGTTATACAGTATGGAGCATCATGTGTGGCCATTATACAGTATTGAGCATCATGTGGGATCATTATACAGTATGGAGAACTGTGTGCGGCCATTATACAGTATGGAGCATCATGTGTGGCCATTATACAGTATGGAGCATCATGTGTGGCCATTATACAGTATGGAGCACTGTGTGGCCATATTTTTTTTGTTTATAATTATTGTATATGAAACAGCGTGATCAGCAGTGCTAAATGGCTGTGGTTGGGTGTGACTAGTTGTGAAATAGGTGTGGTCAGAGGTGTGGCCTAAAATTTGCCGCGGCGCACTACGCGCGCCGCAAACTTTATACCTATATAACACCCAAGAGCAAGCGTATGCATAATTATTGGGATCACCACAACAAAATTTTATAGTAAACCAAATCTTTATTTGAAGAACAACATAGACAGAAAAACGTTAAAAACATTTAAAAGCAAAAGGACATAAAGGGTCCATCATAATAGTGAATACAATAAATACTGCAAATAAATGAACAAGCACCCCACACAGCTCAGTATTTTACACCAACATCTGAAATAACAACACACCTGCTCCTGACAGCATAAATATATTCCACAAAGGTTTCAGGCTAATACTGTGGTTGGAACCAAATGACACAAGCAGAGCAATAACATACATGAAAATATACCAAAGCCAAGAAATTCAAATGGTCACCCCGCTAAATCCCCTTCAGGGGAATAATCCCAAAGTATCTTACCTAGCCCTAGTGTGGGTAACTAGCTAAGTAGTATTAGCCAGCAAGCATGTCAGAGCAGGATAGCTGCATATTTATGCTGTCAGGAGCAGGTGTGTTGTTATTTCAGATGTTGGTGTAAAATACTGAGCTGTGTGGGGTGCTTGTTCATTTATTTGCAGTATTTATTGTATTCACTATTATGATGGACCCTTTATGTCCTTTTGCTTTTAAATGTTTTTAACGTTTTTCTGTCTATGTTGTTCTTCAAATAAAGATTTGGTTTACTATAAAATTTTGTTGTGGTGATCCCAATAATTATGCATACGCTTGCTCTTGGGTGTTATAATTGTCTATTGGTATGCATATGGTGATCCCCTTTTTTATAAAGATTTGGATGGTGCCCACTCACACACAAAGAGTGGCAAGCAAACTTTATACCTCCTTCCCTTCATCAACTCCGCTCTGGAGTGCCGGCGCCAGAAGAGGGTTTTAACCTGCGAGACACAGACATATGTCTCGCATGTGGAAATGAGCCCTTACTGTCACTGTAGCAGGCATAGCTGAATGGGACTAGTAGTTCCATCGGATGATGCCTGCCTACACACAGACACGCACACACACACAGCCCCGCACACACACAGATACACACAAACACCCGCACACAGACACACACATCTTCTCCGCTCACACACAGTATCCGCCCACACACTCTTCCTCCTCCCGATCTGCAGCCTTTCTCACAGGCACATCCGCAGCAAATCCGCAGATCTCTTTTAACCCCTTAACCCCCAGGGCTTTTTTTCGCTCCCCTTCTCTCCAGAGCCATAACTTTTTTATTTTTCCGTTAATATGGCCATATGAAGGCTTATTTTTTGCGGGACGAATTGTCATTTTGAATGATACCATTGGTTTTACCATGTCATGTAACAGAAACGGGAAAAAAATTCCAACTGTGATGAAATTGCAAAAAAGTACAATCCCACACTTGTTTTTTGTTTGTTTTTTTTTGCTAGGTTCACTAAATGCTAAAACTGACCTGCCATTATGATTCTCCAGGTCATCATGGGTTCATAGACACCAAACATGTCTAGGTTCTCTTTTATCTAAGTGGTAAAAATAAAAAATTACGCAATTTTCCAATACCGGTAGTGTCTCCATTTTTCATGGTCGGGGGAGGGCTTATTTTTTTGCGTGCCTAGCTGACATTTTTAATTATACCACTTTTGTGCAGATAGTTCTTTTGATCGTCTGTTATTGCATTGTAATGCAATGTCACGGCAACCAAAAAAATTTAATTTTGGTGTTTTGATTTTTTTTCTCGTTACACCGTTTAGCGATTAGGTTAATCCTTTTTTTATTGATAGATTGGGCGATTCTGAACACAGCGATGCCAAATATGTGTAGGTTTTTTTTTTATTATTGTTTTATTTTGATTGGGGCAAAAGGGGGGTGATTTGAACTTTTATATTTTCTCATTTTTTTTTAACATTTTTAAACACTTTTTTTTTTCATTTTGGCATGCTTCAATAGCCTCCATGGGAGGCTAGAAGCATCCACTACTCGATCGCCTCTGCTACATAGAGGTGATGCACAGATCACCTCTATGTAGCTGAATTACAGCATTGCTATGAGCGCCATGTGGTGGCGCTCACAGGAGTCTGTCATCAACAACCATAGAGGTCTTCAGGAGACCTCTGGTTGTCATGGCAACGCACCGATGACCCCCGATCACGTGACGGGGGTCAGCGTTGCGCGTACTTCCGGCTGCGCGGCCAGCAGTGCTTGTTAAATGGCGCTGTCAGTTTGACAGTGGCATTTAACTAGTTAATGTTCGTGGGTGAAGGCATGGATCCCCGCAGCTCCGCTTTGCTGCTGTCAAGGCTCCCGGGTGTAACTACTGCCAGGAGGCTATTCGCTGCGATAAGGTTGCCCAGACCAGAATGGTGGAGAACTCACCGGGTAGCAAGCAGGACCTGAACCATGTGACAGAGGGGGAGTGGCCAGGGGCGGAGCCAGGTGCCGGCGTGCAAAGGAGGTGAACGGCATCGGAGAGTAGTCAAACGTGCCGAGGTCAATACCTAGTGGACAAGCAAGGCACTGGAGGGTGAGACAGAAGGATAGTCAGGTGGAAGCCAGAGGTCAGAAAGCTGAGTAAACAAATGAACAGAAAGACAAAGCAGAGAAGCCGAGAGGATCAAACAGACCAGATCAAGCTCGAGAGCTAACAACACAGTATGCACAAGCACACCAGGGGTCAGGCACACAGAGAAAAGGAAAGTATAACTGACAGAGAATCCTAGTCCAGCTTGGGTATAAATATCCTTCCCAGATCCAAAAGGAGGCCACAACAATTAACCCTGAGAAGGCAGGGCATTAACCCTGTCCAAACCATGACAGCTGCCAAGCTGCAAGGATTAGCCGCCCTGCAGGGGCCCATCTCCGTGGCCCCAATGCAGCCGCTCCAGATTTACATGTGGGCAGTGTTAGCCTCAGCCTGCGGCTAACACTGCCCGCTATGTGAAATGAATACTCACTCCTCTCCATGCCCATGGGGGTTTGGGAAGCGTGAATATTAATTTCTCTTTAGCAGCGAGGACAGGCTGGCTGTGCTATTAGGGACACACCACTGGCTGGGGGCCCCTGAAGCAGTGGGGGCCCTAGGCAGCTGCTGGCCAGTATGCCAGCAGGTGTCAGTGCCTGGGCCCACCAGAGAATCCTCCGGTTCTCCAGTGGGCCAGTCCGACCCTGCACAAAAGACATCATAGAAAAATGTCAACTACATGAAGTACAAGATATTGTGCTGCCAATCTGGTCACAACTTTTTGCATCAGTAGAATGACATCAAATTCACTACTGCCACTTTTACTGACTACTGCAGTCTTAGAATTATTCACGAAACCCCCCCACACACACCTCCTCTCAGGACAAGCATTATTAGTACTTAGAGCCCCTTTGGTTGTTATAACCTGTCTCAAACGTTATGCATAGTCAGACACCAGCTTCTGGCAGGGTTCCTAAAGGATCACGGCCCATTGCTCATGACCTGCTGCTTCTAAATCACTAATATTCCATAGTATGCTTGTGGCAACCACCCACCAAAAAGTTTTTCAATGTGATTTAAGATGGTGACTGTGATGATCACTCCAGAATCTTCCAGGATTTCTTCTGAGCTCAACCTTGGCGAACTGTGAGTTCTCCTTGGTAGTTTTCAGCTTCCTAATAGAAGACATGAAGTTTTCTACTGGATTTTCCTTGTTACTTGGTTTATTGTAGGTATCACTGAGCCTCCATCACGCTTCACTGTTAGAAGGGTGTTCTTGTCAGCAGATGCTTCATTCTTTCTTCTAAATACATACAGTACAGACCAAAAGTTTGGACACACCTTCTCATTTAATTAGAACTACAGCAGGTTTCATAATACCTATAACTACCATTAGGGGTCGTTTTGACCCCCATTCAAAAGTACTGACTCTGGAGTAAAAATAACTTTTTGTTGCCAACAAATTAAAGAACATTTATTTTAACTTAGTAGGATCAGTGTTAAGATCAAGTACAGCACACATTTTCCTTTTACATGGTCATAGCATGAAGCTGAAGAATGAACTCCCGTCTGCTAATTTTACTCCCAGTTGCTGTTTTATAGAGTATAGTTGCGTTTATAGCTGCTAAATCAAGTACATTTACAAAACACCTGAACAGGCCATCGGCGGCTTCCAGGTTTTGTTGTGTACTTTCGAGCCATCTGGTCTACTGTGTCCACTCCAACCTTTGTTTTATTGTAAAATTGTACTGTTTCCGGGGTTTTTTTCTTGTCGTTTCCAACTGCTACATCTAGGTGAAGACTACTGAGCAAAATGACATTCTTATTTGGCTTACCTTGGTAAACTGTAAGAGTGATGTCACCATTCTTCATCAGAGTAGTCTCATATGTATTTGTTATTAGGAGACTTGCCTACTACTAGTTTTATGTATGGGGTCAAATTGAATAGGTATGAATTGTAAAATCCGGGCCCCTGAAAAAGTTTCAATTAATTTTTGTGTCCTAAAATATACACTACCATGAATAAATAAAAGTCACAAAAGCTCAGAACTCATTTGTTAAATTTTAGAAATTATAGGAAAAAGAAATAGCAAAAGGGTCAAAATGACCCCTCCGGTAGTTCTAGTGTTAAAGATTTTTCTGTATTTTCATGACTATGAAAATTGTACACTCACACTGAAGGCATCAAAACTATGAATTAACACATGTGGAATTATATGAACAAAAAAGTGTGAAACAACTGAAATTATGTCTTATATTCTAGGTTCTTCAAAGTAGCCACCTTTTGCTTTGATGACTGCTTTGCACACTCTTGGCATTTTCTTGATGAGCTTCAAGAGGTAGTCACCGGAAATGGTTTTCAATTCACAGGTGTGCCCTGTCAGGTTTAATAAGTGGGATTTCTTGCCTTATAAATGGGGTTGGGACCATCAGTTATGTTGTGCAGAAGTCTGGTGGATACACAGCTGATAGTCCTACTGAATAGACTGTTAGAATTTGTATTATGACAAGAAAAAAGCAGCTAAGTAAAGAAAAACGGGTTACATCATTACTTTTAGAATTGAAGGTCAGTCAGTCTGAAAAATTGGGCAAACTTTGAAAGTGTCCCCAAATGCAGTGGCAAAAACCATCAAGCACTACAAAGAAACTGGCTCACATGAGGACCGCCCCAGGAAAGGAAGACCAAGAGTCACCTCTGCTTCTGAGGATAAGTTTATCCGCGTCACCAGCCTCAGAAATCGCAGGTTAACAGCAGCTCAGATTAGAGACCAGGTCAATGCCATACAGAGTTCTAGCAGCAGACACATCTCTACAACAACTGTTAAGAGGAGACTTTGTGCAGCAGGCCTTCATGGTAAAATAGCTGCTAGGAAACCACTGCTAAGGACAGGCAACAAGCAGAAGAGACTTGTTTGGGCTAAAGAACACAAGGAATGGACATTAGACCAGTGGAAATCTGTGCTTTGGTCTGATGAGTCAAAATTTGAGATCTTTGGTTCCAACCACAGTGTCTTTGTGCGACGCAGAAAAGGTGAACGGATGGACTCTACATGCCTGGTTCCCACCGTGAAGAATGGAGGAGGTGTGATGGTGTGGGGGTGGTTTGCAGGTGACACTGTTGGGGATTTATTCAAAATTGAAGGCATACTGAACCAGCATGGCTACCACAGCATCTTGCAGCGGCATGCTATTCCATCCGGTTTGCGCTTAGTTGGACCACCATTTATTTTTCAACAGGACAATGACCACAAACACACCTCCAGGCTGTGTAAGGACTATTTGACCAAGAAGGAGAGTGATGGGGTGCTACTCCAGATGACCTGGCCTCCACAGTCACCAGACCTGAACCCAACCGAGATGTTTGGGGTGATCTGGACCGCAGAGTGAAGGCAAAAGGGCCAACAAGTGCTAAGCATCTCTGGGAACTCCTTCAAGATTGTTGGAAGACCATTCCAGGTGACTACCTCTTGAAGCTCATCAAGAGAATGCCAAGAGTGTGGAAAGCAATCATCAAAGCAAAGGTGGCTACTTTGAAGAACTTAGAATACAAGACATAATTTCAGTTGTTTCACACTTTTTTGTTAAGTATATAATTCCACATGTGTTAATTCAGTTTTGATGCCTTCAGTGTGAATGTACAATTTTAATAGTCATGAAAATACAGAAAAATCTTTAAATGAGAAGGTGTGTCCAAATTTTGGTCTGTACTGTACTACTGATTGACAGGACTGTAAAGTTCTAGCTTTGTTCCATAGCTTCACAGAACAGAATCCTAAAACTTCTGTGGCTTATCTATATGGATTGAGCATAGTGGAGCAGACTTTCTTTGGGTTTTTGGGTCAGTATTGATGTCTTGGAGTCTAGGCATGGCATTTAGTTGACCCCTTATTGTATATACCAACTGTATAAACCTCGGGGCCTGCTGACACCAGATCATGCTGCAGCTCCTCAAGGTTTTTGACCACCTGCTTCCTCAAGAATCTAGTGGCAGCCGGTGACTGCTCCCTTTTTTCTGCCTTGTCCAGGAAGTGTTCTGGTAACTTTGACCTTATGAATTTTGCTTCCAACTGTATCTCTAGGAAAATTCAATGCCTTTGTATCTTTTTGTATTCTTTACTTTGTGCAACGCAATGATCTCTTCCCTTAAAGGGGTTGTCTGGTCACAACATATTGATAATCTATCCACAAAGTAAGGCATCGGTATGAGATCGATGGGGGTACAACACCTGGAATTTCAACCGATCTGTTATTTGCTCTGGCAGCCACTGGATGTAGATTGTAGGGTGAGCTACACAACCCAGTTACAATCAGTGTTCTGCAGTTCCTGGCAGCAAGAACTGCAGAACAAGGAGTTCAACAAGGAGTTTTGCCAGTTTTCTGGTCTAAAACACCTCGAAATATTGCAAAATGTTTACACAAAGCGAAGCTGCTCAAAAAATATGTGATACTGTAGTTTTCACACCAGTCACAGCCAGCTTAGCTTAAGAGGGCAGAGCTTGGAAATGGCAAGCTGAAGCCTGCCCAGCAAATTCATCAAAATGTACGTCACCTTAGTGGCATAAATGGTGCCAGAAATGTACTCCAGTCCCTGACTGCAGTAACATCTCTGGCAGGGGCTCGCACAGCAGATGGCGATTAAATATTTCTGAGACCGCAATAGGCAGAAAAAATTTAATCATTTGACCCTAATT
Source organism: Ranitomeya variabilis (assembly GCF_051348905.1). NCBI lineage: Eukaryota > Metazoa > Chordata > Amphibia > Anura > Dendrobatidae > Ranitomeya > Ranitomeya variabilis. Next base: position 582,454,506 of record NC_135235.1, read on the forward strand.
TAATAAGACTGGAGATTTGTACATCACCATTCAGGAATAAGATGCAACAAATTCATTAAGAACTACACACCACTTACTATTCTGCTGGTGGAGTCACTGTGTACATACATTACATTACTTATCCTGTACTGATCCTGAGTTACACCCTGTATTAGGGTATGTGTCCACGTTCAGGATTGCATCAGGATTTGGTCAGGATTTGGTCAGGATTTTTCATCAGTATTTGTAAGCCAAAACCAGGAGTGGAACAATTAGAGGAAAAGTATAATAGAAACATATGCACCACTTTTGCATTTATCACCCACTCCTGGTTTTGGCTTACAAATACTGATGAAAAATCCTGACCAAATCCTGATGCAATCCTGAACGTGGACACATACCCTTATACTTCAGAGCTGCACTCACTATTCTGCTGGTGGAGTCACTGTGTACATATATTACATTACTTATCCTGTACTGATCTTGAGTTATATCCTGTACTAGATGATGGCCCGATTCTAACGCATCGGGTATTCTAGAATATGTATGTAGTTTATTTATGAAGATTTCAGAATACTGCAAAGAATACACAGGATTCGGCCGGCTGGGCTCGACCAATTAGTGAAGCGTGGTACAAATCCCGCGCCAATTCGCGGCCAGACTGCGTCTGGCGCTGATTGCTACCGGCCGGGTGCGACCAATCAGTGAAGCAAGGGCCGGCTCCAGGTTTTTAAGGGCCCCGGGCGAAAGAGTCTCACAGCCCACGTAGCATATAACACAGCCCACATAGTATATAGCACAGCCACGTAGTATATAGCTGTTGTGAATTCTGTTCTTGGGTTCCCTCCGGGGGTTGTTGGTGGTATTGCAGCTGTCCCTGGCTTGCAATCCTGGTCAGGTGTCCCTGCTGATTGCAGGCCTGACTGGGGTATTTAGGGCTGCTGGATTCATTAGTCAGTGCCAGTTGTCCATTGTTCTTGGAGGGATTGCTTCTCTCTCTGGTTCCTCATGCTCTGCTGCCAATTCAGCTAAGATAAGTGTCTGTTTTTTTGTCTCTGTGCACACATGCAGTGTGCTTGTAATTCAGTGCAATTCATTTGTGTTTTTGTCCAGCTTAGACTTTGTTTGGATTTTTCAGTCATGCTGGATTCTCAGGAGTTGCAGATATACTTGCTATGTCTTTAGTTAGATGTAGTATATTTGTATTTTCTGCTGTGGATATTTTTAGGATTTTAATACTGACCGCTTAGAATTCTGTCCTATCCTTTTCTATTTAGCTAGAAGTGCCTCTTTTGCTAAATTCTGTTTTTCTGCCTGCGTGTGTCTTTCCTCTTATACTCACAGTCAATATTTGTGGGGGGCTGCCTATCCTTTGGGGCTCTGCTCTGAGGCAAGATAGAATTCCCATTTCCACCTATAGGGGTATTTAGTCCTCCGGCTGTGTCGAGGTGTCTAGGACGGGTCAGGCACACCCCACGGCTACTTCTAGTTGCGGTGTCAGTTTAGGGTTCGCGGTCAGTACAGATACCACTTACTCCTGAGAAAGTCTCTCATGCGGCTCCTAGGTCACCGGATCATAACAGTACAACTGGCCAACAATGAGTTAAATGCATCTCAGAAGAAGGGAAGAAAGGTGTTGAGCCATTTTTTTTTCTGTAGCCTGTTTTTTTCTTTCCTTCCCTCTTTTCGTCTGGGTGACTGAGGAGACTTGTGCTAGCATGGATGTTCAGGGATTAGTTTCTCGTGTAGACCAGCTTGCTGCTAGGGTACAGGGTATTTCGGATTTTATTGTTCAGACTCCGCTTTTAGAGCCTAGGATTCCTACTCCTGATTTGTTTTTTGGGGACAGGTCCAAATTTTTGAGTTTTAAAAACAACTGTAAACTTTTTTTCGCTCTGAAACCTCGTTCCTCTGGTGATCCCATTCAGCAGGTTAAAATTGTCATTTCCCTGTTGCGTGGCGACCCTCAGGATTGGGCATTTTCACTGGAATCTGGGAATCCGGCCTTGCTTAATGTAGACGCCTTTTTATAGGCTCTAGGATTATTATATGATGAACCAAATTCTGTGGATCAGGCGGAGAAGACCTTGTTGGCCCTGTCTCAGGGTCAAGAGGCGGCAGAATTGTATTGTCAGAAATTTAGAAAATGGTCTGTGCTGACTAAATGGAATGATGAAGCTTTGGCTGCAATTTTCAGAAAGGGTCTTTCTGAATCTGTTAAAGATGTTATGGTGGGGTTTCCCACGCCTGTTGGTCTGAGTGATTCTATGTCTCTGGCCATTCAGATTGATCGGCGCTTACGGGAGCGCAGAACTGTGCGCGCTGTGGCGTTGTCCTCAGAGCAGATGCCTGAGCCTATGCAGTGTGATAGGATTCTGTCTAGAACGGAACAACAAGGATTCAGACGTCAGAATAGGTTGTGCTTTTATTGTGGCGATGCTGCTCATGTCATTTCAGTCTGCCCTAAGCGTACAAAGAGAATCGCTAGTTCAGTTACCATCAGTACTGTACAACCTAAATTTCTGTTATCTGTGACCTTGATCTGCTCATTGTCGTCATTTTCTGTCATGGCGTTTGTGGATTCAGGCGCCGCTTTGAATCTAATGGACTTTGAATTTGCCAGGCGTTGTGGTTTCCCCTTGCAGTCTTTGCAGAACCCTATTCCTTTAAGGGGCATTGATGCTACACCTTTGGCTAAAAATAAACCCCAGTTTTGGACACAGGTGACCATGTGCATGGCGCCAGCCCATCAGGAAGATTGTCGTTTTCTGGTGTTGCATAATTTGCATGATGCTATTGTGCTGGGTTTTCCATGGTTGCAGATACATAATCCTGTGTTGGATTGGAAGTCTATGTCTGTGACTAGTTGGGGTTGTCAGGGGGTTCATAGTGACGTTCCTTTTATGTCAATCTCCTCTTCCACCTCTTCTGAGGTTCCAGAGTTTTTGTCTGATTTTCAGGATGTATTCGATGAGCCCAAGTCCAGTTCCCTTCCACCGCATAGGGACTGTGATTGTGCTATTGACTTGATTCCAGGCTGTAAGTTTCCCAAGGGCCGACTTTTCAACCTGTCTGTGCCGGAACATACCGCCATGTGGAGTTATGTTAAGGAGTCTTTGGAGAAGGGGCATATTCGGCCATCTTCTTCACCGTTGGGAGCGGGATTTTTTTTTGTTGCTAAGAAGGATGGCTCCTTGAGACCCTGTATTGATTATCGCCTCTTGAATAAGATCACGGTCAAGTTTCAATACCCTTTGCCTTTGCTTTCCGATTTGTTTGCCAGGATTAAGGGGGCTAGTTGGTTTACTAAGATTGACCTTCGGGGGGCATATAATCTTGTTCGTATTAAGCAGGGTGATGAATGGAAAACTGCGTTTAATACGCCCGAAGGCCATTTTGAATACCTTGTGATGCCATTCGGACTCTCTAATGCTCCATCTGTTTTTCAGTCCTTCATGCATGATATCTTCCGGAGTTATCTTGATAAATTCATGATTGTATATTTGGATGATATCTTGATTTTTTCATTAGAATGGGAGTCTCATGTGAAACAGGTCAGGATGGTATTTCAGATCCTTCGTGATAATGCTTTGTTTGTGAAGGGGTCTAAGTGTCTCTTTGGAGTGCAGAAGGTTTCTTTTTTGGGTTTTATTTTTTCTCCCTCATCTATAGAGATGGATCCGGTTAAGGTTCAGGCCATTCATGATTGGATTCAGCCCACATCCGCGAAGAGCCTTCAGAAATTTTTGGGCTTTGCTAATTTTTATCGCCGTTTCATTGCCAACTTCTCCAGTGTGGTTAAACCCCTGACCGATTTGACCAAGAAAGGCGCTGATGTAGCGAATTGGTCCTCTGTGGCTGTCTCTGCCTTTCAGGAGCTTAAACGCCGATTTACTTCTGCCCCGGTGTTGCGTCAACCGGATGTTTCTCTTCCGTTTCAGGTTGAGGTTTACGCTTCTGAGATTGGGGCAGGGGCCGTTTTGTCTCAGAGGAATTCTGTTGGTTCCTTGATGAAACCGTGTGCCTTCTTTTCTCGTAAGTTTTCGCCTGCTGAACGCAATTATGATGTCGGCAATCGGGAGTTGTTGGCTATGAAGTGGGCGTTTGAGGAATGGCGACATTGGCTTGAGGGAGCCAAGCACCGTATTGTGGTCTTGACCGATCATAAAAATCTGATTTACCTCGAGTCTGCCAGATGGCTGAATCCTAGACAGGCTCGATGGTCCTTGTTTTTCTCCCGTTTTGATTTCGTGGTCTCGTATCTTCCAGGTTCTAAGAATATTAAGGCTGATGCCCTCTCTAGGAGTTTTTTGCCTGATTCTCCTGAGGTACTGGAACCGGTCGGCATTCTGAAGGAAGGGGTGGTCCTTTCGGCCATTTCCCCTGATTTGCGACGGGTTCTGCAGGAATTTCAGGCTGACAAACCTGACCGCTGTCCAGTGGGCAAACTGTTTGTTCCTGACAGATGGACTAGTAGAGTGATTTCTGAGGTTCATTGTTCTGTGTTGGCAGGCCATCCTGGTATTTTTGGTACCAGAGATTTGGTTGGTAGGTCCTTTTGGTGGCCGCCTTTGTCGCATGATGTGCGTTCTTTTGTGCAGTCCTGTGGGACTTGTGCGCGGGCCAAGCCTTGTTCTTCCCGTGCTAGCGGGTTGCTTTTGCCTTTGCCAGTCCCTGAGAGGCCCTGGACGCATATTTCTATGGATTTTATTTCAGATCTTCCGGTTTCCCAGAGGATGTCGTTTATCTGGGTGGTTTGTGACCGGTTCTCTAAGATGGTTCATTTGGTGCCCTTGCCTAAATTGCCTTCCTCTTCTGATTTGGTTCCGTTGTTTTTCCAGCATGTGGTTCGTTTGCATGGTATTCCGGAGAATATTGTGTCCGACAGAGGTTCCCAGTTTGTTTCTAGGTTTTGGCGGGCCTTTTGTGCTAGGCTGGGCATTGATTTGTCTTTTTCTTCCGCATTTTATCCGCAGACAAATGGCCAGACCGAGCGAACTAATCAGACTTTGGAAACTTATTTGAGATGCTTTGTGTCTGCTGATCAGGATGATTGGGTGGCAGGTGTAATTCTCTGCCCCGTTGAGGGCAGATCGAAATACTGTAGTGCGCAAGTACCGGGAAAGCTCAGAGAGGCCCAGCGCCTGCACACTGCAGTACTTTACTCTGCCCTCAACAGGGCAAATCAGTACGCCTGTGCAGGAGCCGCGACACGAAGCAAAGAGGATGAAGATGGGAGGTGCCGGACCCGGACCTGCGACGCCCATCGGACTCAGACTGCTCATGGGTGAGTATAATATAACTTGTTTTTCTTATCTTTTAGGTTACATCAGGGGCTTATTTACAGCATTACATAATGCTGTAGATAAGCCCCTAATGGCGGTGGCCGCAGCCTATATGCGAAAAAGTAGGTGACAGATTCCCTTTAATGTATGTTCGCAGAGACTGCACTAGCAGAATAGAGCGTGCAGCTCTGGAGTATAATACAGGCTGTAACTCAGGATCAGTACAGGATAAGTAATGTAATGTATGTACACAGTGACTCCACCAGCAGAATAGTGAGTGCAGCTCTGGAGTATAATACAGGATGTAACTCAGGATCAGTACAGGATAAATAATGTAATGTATGTACACAGTGACTCCACCAGCAGAATAGTGAGGGCAGCTCTGGAGTATAATACAGGTTGTAACTCAGGATCAGTACAGGATAAGTAATGTAATGTATGTACACAGTGACTCCACCAGCAGAATAGTAAGTGCAGCTCTGGAGTATAATACAGGATGTAACTCAGGATCAGTACAGGATAAATAATATAATGTATGTACACAGTGACTGCACTAGCAGAATAGTGAGTGCAGCTTTGGAGTATAATACAGGATGTAACTCAGGATCAGTTCATGATAAGTAATGTAATGTATGTACACAGTGACTCCACCAGCAGAATAGTGAGTGTTGCTCCCATTGCAGCAATTACAGCATTGCAGACCTTTGGCATTCTAACAGTTAATTTGCTGAGGTAATCTGGAAAAATGTAACCCCATGCTTCCAGAAGCCCCTCCCACAATTTGGTTTGACTTGATGGGCACTTTTTGCGTACCATACGATCAAGCTGCTCCCACAACAGCTCAATGGTGTTGAGATCTGGTGACTGCGCTGGCCACTCCATTACAGATAGAATACCAGCTGCCTGCTTCTTCCCTAAATAGTTCTTGCATAATTTGGAGGTGTGCTTCGGGTCATTGTCCTGTTGTAGGATGAAATTGGCTCCAGTCAAGAGCTATCCACAGGGAATGGCATGGCATTGCAAAATGGAGTGACAGCCTTCCTTATTCAAAATCCCTTTTACGTTGTACAAATCTCCCACTTTACCAGCACCAAAGCAACTCCAGACCATCACATTACCCCCACCATGCTTGACAGATGGCATCAGGCATTCTTCCAGCATCTTTTCAGTTGTTCTGCGTCTCTCAAATGTTCTTCTGTGTGATCCAAACACCTCAAACTTGGATTTGTCTGTCCATAACACTTTTTTCCAATCTTCCTCTGTCCAATGTCTGTGTTCTTTTGCCCATATTAATCTTTTCCTTTTATTAGCCAGTCTCAGATATGGCTTTTTCTTTGCCACTCTGCCCTGAAGGCCAGCAAATCGGATTCGCCTCTTCACTGTAGATGTTGACACTGACGTTGTGCGTGTACTATTTAATGAAGTTGCCAGTTGAGGACCTGTGAGGCGTCGATTTCTCAAACTACAGACTCTAATGCACTTGTCTTGTTGCTCAGTTGAGCAGCGGGGCCTCCCACTTCTCTTTCTATGCTGGTTAGAGCCTGTTTGGCTCTCCTCTGAAGGGTGTAGTACACACCGTTGCAGGAAATCTTCAGTTTCTTGGTAATTTCTCGCATGGAATAGCCTTCATTTCTAAGAACAAGAATAGACTGCGAGTTTCACATGAAAGTTCTTTTTTTCTGGACATTTAGAGAGTTTAACACCTTAACCCCCAAGGGTGGTTTGCACGTTAATGACCGGGCCAATTTTTACAATTCTGACCACTGTCCCTTTATGTTATAACTCTGGAACGCTTCAACGGATCCAGATGATTGTGACACTGTTTTCTCGTGACATATTGTACTTCATGATAGTGGTAAAATTTCTTTGATATTACCTGCGTTTATTTGTGAAAAACATGGAAATTTGGCAAAAATTTTGAAAATTTTGCAATTTTCCAACTTTGAATTTTTATGCCCTTAAATCACAGAGATATGTCACACAAAATACTTAATAAGCAACATTTCCCACATGTCTACTTTACATCAGCACAATTTTGGAACCAAATTTTTTTTTCTTTAGTGAGTTGTTATAAGGGTTAAAAGTTGACCAGTAATTTCTCATTTTTACAACACCATTTTTTTTAGGGACCACATCACATTTGAAGTCACTTTGAGGGGACTATATGATAGAAAATACCCAAGTGTGACACCATTCTAAAAACTGCACATCTCAAGGTGCTCAAAACCACATTCAAGAAGTTTATTATCCCTTCAGGTGTTTCACAGGAATTTTTGGAATGTTTAAAAAAAAAATGAACATTTAACTTTTTTCACAACAAATTTACTTCAGCTCCAATTTGTTTTATTTTACCAAGGGTAACAGGAGAAATTGGACCCCAAAAGTTGTTGTACAATTTGTCCTGAGTATGATGATACCGCATATGTGGGGTAAACCACTGTTTGGGCGCATGGCAGAGCTCGGAAGGGAAGGAGCGCCATTTGACTTTTCAATGCAAAATTGACAGGAATTGAGATGGGATGCCATGTCGCGTTTAGAGAGCCCCTGATGTGCCTAAACATTTAAACCCCCCACAAGTAACACCATTTTGGAAAGTAAACCCCCTAAGGAACTTATCTAGATGTGTGGTGAGAACTTTGACCCACCAAGTGCTTCACAGAAGTTTATAATGTAGAGCCGTAAAAATAAAAAATCATATTTTTTCACAAAAATGATCTTTTCACCCCCAATTTTTTATTTTCCCAAGGGTAACAGAATTGGACCCCAAAAGTTGTTGTGCAATTTGTCCTAAGTACGCTGATATGCCATATGTGGGGGTAAACCACTGTCTGGGCGCATGGCAGAGCTCGGAAGGGAAGGAGCGCCGTTTGACTTTTCAATGCAAAATTGACTGGAATTGAGATTGGACTCCATGTCGCGTTTGGAGAGCCCCTGATGTGCCTAAACAGTGGAAACCCCTTACAAGTGACACCATTTTGGAAAGTAGACCCCCTAATGAACTTATCTAGATGTGTTGTGAGAACTGTGAACCCCCAAGTGTTTCACTACAGTTTATAATGCAGAGATGTGAAAATAAAAAAATCTTTTCTTTTCCAGAAAAATTATTTTTTAGCCCCCAGTTTTGTATTTTCCCAAGGGTAACAAGAGAAATTGGACCCCAAAAGTTGTCCAATTTGTCCTGAGTACGCTGATACCCCATATTTGGGGGGAACCACCGTTTGGGCGCATGGCATAGCTCGGAAGGGAAGGAGCGCCGTTTGGAATGCAGACTTGGATTGGTCTGCAGGCGTCACGTTGCATTTGCAGAGCCCCTGATGTACCTAAACAGTAGAAACTCCCCACAAGTGACCCCATATTGGAAACTAGACCCCCCAAGGAACTTATCTAGATGTGTTGTGAGAACTTTGAACCCCCAAGTGTTTCACTACAGTTTATAACGCAGAGCCATGAAAATAAAAAATCCTTTTTTTTTCCACAAAAATTTTTTTTTAGCCCCCGGTTTTGTATTTTCCCAAGGGTACCAGGAGAAATTGGACCCCAAAAGTTGTTGTCCAATTTGTCCTCACTACGCTGATACCACATATGTTGGGGTAAACCCCTGTTTGGGCGCATGGGAGAGCTTGGAAGGGAAGGAGCACTGTTTTACTTTTTCAACGCAGAATTAACTGGAATTGAGATCGGACGCCATGTCGCGTTTGGAGAGCCCCTGATGTGCCTAAACAGTGGAAACCCCCGAATTCTAACTGAAACCCTAACCCAAACACACCCCTAATCCCATCCCTAACCATAACCCTAACCACACTCCTAATCCGAACATGCCCCTAGCCCTAATCCCAACCACACTCCTAACCCCAACACACCCCTAACCCTAATCCCAACCCTAACCACACCCCTAACTCCAACACACCCCTAACCCTAATCCCAACCATAACCCTGACCACACCCCTGACCCTAATCCCAACCCTAATTCCAACCGTAAATGTAATCCAAACCCTAACTTTAGCCCAACCCTAACTTTAGCCCCAACCCTAACTTTAGCCCAACCCTAACTTTAGCCCCAACCCTAACTGTAGCCCCAACCCTAACTTTAGCCCCAACCCTAACCTTAGCCCCAACCTTAACCCTAACTTTAGCCCCAACCTTAACCCTAACTTTAGCCCCAACCCTAACCCTAACTTTAGCCCCAACCTTAACCCTAACTGTAGCCCCAACCCTAACTGTAGCCCTAACCCTAACTTTAGCCCCCAACCCTAACTTTAGCCCCAACCCTAACCCTAACTTTAGCCCCAACCCTAACCCTAACTTTAGCCCCAACCCTTACCCTAACCCTAATAGGAAAATGGAAATAAATGCATTTTATTATTTTTCCCTCACTAAGGGGGTGATGAAGGGGGTTTGATTTACTTTTATAGCGGGTTTTTTAGCGGATTTGTATGATTGGCAGCCGTCACACACTAAAAGACGCTTTTTATTGCAAAAATAGTTTTTGCGTATCCACATTGTGAGAGCTATAATTTTTCTATATTTTGGTCCACAGAGTCATGTGAGGTCTTGTTTTTTGTGGGACGAGTTGACGTTTTTATTGGTACCATTTTCAGGCACGTGACTTTTTTTATCGCTTTTTATTCCGATTTTTGTGAGGCAGAATGACCAAAAACCAGCTATTCATGAATTTCTTTTGGGGGGGGCCTTTATACCGTTCCACATATGGTAAAATTGATAAAGCAGTTTTATTCTTCGGGTTAGTACGATTACAGCGATACCTCACTTATATCATTTTTTTATGTTTTGCGCTTTTATAAGAAAAAAACTTTTTATAAAAAATAATTATTTTTGCATCGCTTTATTCTAAGGACTATAACTTTTTTATTTTTTTGCTGATGATGCTGTATGGCAGCTTGTTTTTTGCGGGACAAGATGACGTTTTCAGTGGTACCTTGGTTATTTATATCTGTCTTTTTTATCGCGTGCTATTCCACTTTTTGTTCAGCGGTATGATAATAAAGCGTTTTTTTTTGCCTCGGGTTTTTTCGGCTTTTTTTACGGTGTTCACTGAAGGGTTTAACTAGTGGGACAGTTTTATAGGTCAGGTCGTTACGGATGTGGCAATACTAAATATGTGCACTTTTATTGTTTTTTTTTTAATTTAGATAAAGAAATGTATTTATTGGAACAATATATATATATTTTTTTCTTTATTTAGGAATTATTATTTTTTTTACACGTAAATATTTTTTTTTTTTTACTTTTTCACATTGTTCCAGGGGGGGGACATCATACTATAGTGTCAGATCGCTGATCTGACACTTTGCAAAGCAGTGTGTCAGATCGGCGATCTGGCAGGCACTGCATTGAGGCTTCCCAGCACCTGCTCTGAGCAGGCGCTTGAAAGCCATTTTGGATCTGAGGCCTGCAGGGAGGAGGAGGTAGGAGACCCTCGGAGCAACGCGATCACATCCCTTTGCTCCGAGAGTCTCAGGGAAGCACGCAGGGAGCCCCCTGCCTGCGCGATGCTTCCCTATGCCGTCGGAACGCTGCAATCATGTTTGATCGCAGTGTTCCTGGGGTTAATGTGCCGGGAGCGGTCCGTGACCGCTCCTGGCACATAGTGCCAGATGTCAGTTGTAATAATCAGCTGACACCCGGTGGTGATCGTCTGCGCTCCCCCCGTGAGCGTGGCCGATCGCCTATGACGTACTATCCCGTCACTGGGAATTAAGTACCAGGTCACCTCGACGGGATAGTATGTCTTATGGGATAAAGGGGTTAATGAAAGCAACAAATGTAATGCTCCAGATTCTCAACTAGCTCAAAGGAAGGACAGGTTTATAGGTTCTCTAATTAGCCAAACTGTTTTCAGCTGTGCTAACATACTTGCACAAGGGTTTTCAAGGGTATTCTATCCATCCATTAACCTTCTTACACAGTTAGCAAACACAAAGTACCATAAGAACATTGGAGTGATGGTTGTTGGAAATGGGCCTCTATACACCTATGAAGATATTGCATTCCAAACCAGACGTTTGCAGCTAGAATAGTCACTTACCACATTAATAATGTATATAGTGTATTTCTGAATCATTTAATGTTAGCTTCATTGGAAAAAACTGTGCTTTTCTTTCAAAAATAAGGAAATTTCGAAGTGACCCTAAATTTCTGAACGGTAGTGTATATATACCGTATATACTCGAGTATAAGCCAAGAATTTCAGCCCATTGTTTTTAGGCTCAAATTGCCCCTCTTGGCTTATACTCGAGTCATTCCCAGGGGTCGGCAGGGAAGGGGGAGCAGTACCATGTGACCACTCAATACAGGAAGAAGCTGTCAGCGCCCGGAGAACCAGGGACCTGCAGGGACCGTGCCGGGAGCAGGTGAGTATAACGGGGGCATATTCATGTGTCCCACGTTCCACCGTCAGCGCAGCTCCGTTTTCCGCATCCTCTGCAGTGACACTCAGGTCAGAGGGCGCGATGACGCGATTAGTGTGCGCGCCGCCCTCTGAAAGGTGAGTATAGCAAGTGCCGGGGACCAGAGCGATGAGAGGTGAGTATGTGATTTTTTTTTTATCGCAGCAACAGCATATGGGGCAAATATCTCTATGGAGCATCTTATGGGGCCATGTGCAGAGTTATATGGGGCAAATATTTCTATGGAGCATCTTATGGGGCCATGTGCAGCATTATATGGGGGCAAATATCTCTGGAGCATCTTATGGGGCCATGTGTAGCGTTATATGGGGCAAAAATTTCTATGGAGCATCTTATGGGGCCATGTGCAGCATTATATGGGGGCAAATATCTCTATGGAGCATCCTATGGGGCCATAATCAGCATTTCTGCAGCATTATACGTGGCAAATGTGTCTATGGAGCATCTTATGGGGCCATAATCTGCATTTGTGCAGCATTATATGGGGACAAATTTCTCTATGTTCACTATGGAGCATCTTATGGGGCCATAATTAGCATTTGTGCGGCATTATATGGGGCAAATGTGTCTATGGAGCATCTTCTGGGGCCATAATCAGCATTTGTGCAGCAATATATGGACAAATGTGTCTATGGAGCATCTTATGGGGCCATAATCAGCATTTGTGCAGCATTATATGGGGCAAATGTGTCTATGGAGCATCCTATGGGGTCATAATCAACATTTGTGCAGCATTATATGGGGCATATTTTAATATGGAGCATCTTATGGGGCCCATCATAAACTGTATGGAGCATTATATGGGGCATATTTTGTATGGAGCATTATATAGGGCCCATCATGAACTGTATGGAGCATTATATGGGCTCCTGATTAAATATGGATATTCAAAAACACTTTACCTGCTGATGTCTCAATTAATTTTACTTTTATTGGTACCTATTTTTATTTTTGACATTTACCGGTAGCTGCTGCATTTTCCATCCTAGGCTTATACTCGAGTCATTAAGTTTTCCCAGTTTTTTTGTGGCAAAATTAGGGGTCTCGGCTTATACTCAGGTCGGCATATACTCGAGTATATATGGTACATTTGGACTGTTCAGAAAAGACGTACTGAAGTGGATACAATTTGCCAAAGAACACATCAACTGGCCCAAAGAGAGATGGAGAAACATTTTGTGGACCGAACAAAGTAAAATTGTTCTTTTTGGGTCCTAGGGCAGCAGACAGTTCATCAGACGACCCCGAAACTCTGCATTCAAGCCACAGTGAGTCATGGTGGTGTAAGCATCATGATATGGGCATGTTTCTCTTACTATGGTGCTGGACCTATTTACCGCATACCAGGGATCATGGAACAGTTTCCATATATTAAAATACTTGAAGAGGTCATGATGCCTTTCGCTGAAGAGGATATGCCCTTCAAATGGTTGTTAGAACACTTGTGGGGTGACATTAAAAATGCCATTTCTGAGGCAAAGCCAACAAATGCCACAAAATTGTGGGATGTAGTCCAAGCATCCTGGGCTGGAATAACAGATGACAGGGGCCAGAAGTTGGTTGACTCCATGCAACATAGATGTGAAGCAGTTCTAAAAAACGGTGGGTGTACAAATAAATATTAGGTTAGTTCTAAAAAAAAAATGTGGGTGTACAACTAAATATTAGGTAAGTTCTAAAAAACGGTGGGTGTACAACTAAATATTAGGTTAGTGATCCTCAAACAATAAAAAGTAAATATTGTACTGTAAGTTTGTAAATACAAATGCAGATACCGTTATTTTTTCAGAACAGCCCAATGTTCATTTATTTCTGTAAAGTAGTTAAAAGTTTTATACATTTCTCCATGTTTTGAATTAGAAAACAGTGCAATGTTCCCAATGCTGGAAATAGAAACTAGTATAAAGATTTTGTGATTAACTCATGTTTTTGAACGCACTGCATCATTGTGAAGTACTAGGGGAGGCAGGTGCCATATTCCCTCTGAATACAATTGGGCATTCAGGGCTGGGCCCAGTGTGTGGGCGGTGGGCCGCTCTGTGTCTAGTCATGTGCACAGTATGTAGCAGTGTATATGTGTACATGCTGTAGATGTGTCACAGCAAGTCTGTTTACAAGTCAGTAGCATTTTCTGTCTTGCATCTTGTAGGGGCATCTGTCCCTTTGTTCCTCTCTGCAGGGGGCTTCAAAAGATACAGGACTGCAGACTCACCGGAGTCAGAACTTCATTGACTTTCATACCTTGATTTAAATGTATCTGATGTTTCAGGGGGTGCGGTGTGAACACCTCTGCCCACCCAAGGAGCTGATCCCAAGAAAAGGGTAGATAGGATCAGACACATGGATGGGGAGGTTGTTTAACCTTGAGTCTTCGAAGGTTGAAGATCTCCTGCTGAAGCCTGATCGTGGTGCCACTGTATGGACTATAGATTTGGGATCATCTACCAGGTACTGTTGTCACCCACTTGAGCTATCAATCTATCACACTACACTACATTTGTGCCCCCTTTTCTTCCACTGCCCCATGAGCTCCTGCACCCCATTACACCTGGTCCTCCTCTTTCCCCCTGAGCTCTCATTACATGTACTGTATGTGCCCCTTCTTGCTCCCATTACATCTGTGCTCCCTCTTATCCCCATTTCACTTGTGCCCCTTCTTTCCTCCATTACACCTGTTCATCCTTTTTCCCCTTGAGCTCTCATTACATTTGGACCCCTCTTTCCCCCTTTACACCTGTGCTTCCTCTTCCCCAAGCTCTCACACTCCATTAATTCTGTGCACGTTCTTGCTCCCATTACATCTGTGGCCCCTATTCTCCATTACACCTGTGCCCCCTCTTATCCTCATTTCACCAATGCCCCTTCTTAATCCACTACACCTGTGCCCCCTCCATTACCCCTGTGCCCCCTCTATTACCCCTGTGCCCCCTCTCCCCCCATTACCCCTGTGCCCCCTCTCCCCCCATTACCCCTGTGCCCCCTCTCCCCCCATTACCCCTGTGCCCCCTCTATTACCCCTGTGCCCCCTCTATTACCCCTGTGCCCCCTCTTCTCCTGAGCTCTCCCCCACTACACTTTATCGCGGTTTCCTTGCTCCCCCGGGCCCAGGATCGTTTCTCCGGTCTCCAGCCACACATCGCCCCCGCTCCTCACCATCACCACGGTGTCGCCGCCGTCAGGAATCAGGCTAACGACTCCCGGGCGAGGCTGCGGTGACGAGAGCGAGAAGTCACATCCCAGAGAGAGGAAACGAAACTACAGACGTGAATCACAAGAGAGACTGAACAGAGAGAGCAGCCCGGGGAGAGGAGCAGAGGCGGGCGGACATCACCGAGCTGCGGGAGAGACCGTGCAATCCCGGGGAGAGGAGAGGAGACACCGCAACCGCCGGAGACTGCTCAGGTGAGAGAGAGAGGGCGGCAAGAACGGGGAGAAGAGAGATACTGTCTGCAGCCTCAGGGAGAAGGTGAAGCGGAGACTGCTCATTATATACAGAGAGACGCCATCCTGCCGGCAGGGACCGCAACACTGAGAAATAGCAACACAATGTACACAAACAGCCACACTGTAACCGCGCAGACACGTGACTCCAGGACTGAGACAGTTTAACACCGGGGCACAGGGTAGTCAGACACCGTGCAGGGTAAAGACACAGGGTACAGGACAATGACACTGACACTTGGGGTACAGGACGATGACACTGACACTTGGGGTACAGGACAATGACACTGACACTTGGGGTACAGGACAGTGACACTGATACTTGGGGTACAGGACACTAATGCTTGGGGTACAGGACAATGACACTGATACTTGGGGTACAGGACAATGACACTGATACTTGGGGTACAGGACAATGACACTGACACTTGGGATACAGGACAATGACACTGATACTTGGGGTACAGGACGATGACACTGACACTTGGGGTACAGGACAATGACACTGATACTTGGGGTACAGGACGATGACACTGATACTTGGGGTACAGGACAGTGACACTGATACTTGGGGTACAGGACACTAATGCTTGGGGTACAGGACAATGACACTGATACTTGGGGTACAGGACAATGACACTGATACTTGGGGTACAGGACAATGACACTGATACTTGGGGTACAGGACAATGACACTGATACTTGGGGTACAGGACAATGACACTGACACTTGGGGTACAGGACAATGACACTGATACTTGGGGTACAGGGTATTCAGTCACCCTACAGGATAAAGACGCTGACACTTCGGGTACAGGACACTGACACTTAGGGTACAGAATATTCAGTTATCTACAGGATAAAGAGACTGACACATTGTACAGGACAGTGGCACTTGGGGTAGAGGATAATGACACTGACACATTGGGTTCGGGATAATGACACTGACACTTGGGGTACAGGGCATTGATATTTGGGGTGTATAACACTGATACTTGGTGTACAAGATAACAGCACATTGATATTTGGGGTACAAAATAATGACAATGGTACTTTGGGTACAAGATAACACCATGGTACTTGAGGTACAGGACAATGACACTGTCACTTTGGGTACACGACAATGACTCTCGGGGTACAGGAAATTGATATTTGGGTACAAAACACTGATACTTGAGGTACAGAATAATGGAACATTGATATTTGGGGTACAAAATAATTGCAATGGTACTTTGGGTACGAGATAATGACACTGACTCTTTGTACAGGATAATAGCACATTAATATTTAAGGGACAAGACATTGACTCTGATACTTGGGCTACAGGATAATGACACTGACACTTGGGGTACAGAACAATGACACTGATTCTTGGGGTACAGGGAAATAACACCGACACTTGGAGTACAGGAGAATGGCACACTGATACTTGAGATACAGGACAATGACACTTGAGGTACAATATAATGGCACATTTATGTGTGGAGTACAGGATAGTGACACACTAACACTTGGGTACAGGACAATGACACTGACACTTGGATTATATGACAATGGCACTTGGTGTGCCGGACAATAGCACTGACACTTGGGATACATGATAATGACACTGACATTTGGGGTCCAGGACAGTGACACTTGGATTATAGGACAATGACACTTGGGGTACAGTATAATGGCACATTTATAAGTGGAGTACAGGATAATGAGACTGACTCTTGTGGTACAGGATAATGACACTGACACTTGGATTATAGGACAATGACACTGACATTTGGGTACAGGACAATGACACTTGGTACACAGTACAGTGACACTTGAGGTACAGGATAATGACACTGATACTTGAATTATAGGACAATGACACTTGGGGTACAAGACAATGACAATTGGATTATAGGACAATAACACTTGGGGTACAGGACAATAACATAACAACATTCGAGGGAGTACACAGTGATGACCAGAACAACAGATCTTGGTTGCTTGCCCCATAGGTTAGTAAATGTCAGTATCTGAGATAATAACTATTTAATGGAATCTTTATTATTGTTCTAGGAACAGCGATGGGGCAATCTCCTGTGCCAGATCTCCCCAATCTGACAAAACTTCTAGAAAAGGTGGAATTAACCTTGGCTTGTGTCACCTGCAGCAGAAAAAAGCAAATAATCACGTACATCTACCAACCCTTGCAGCACAGCTGTTTTGCTCAGCTTCTCCTTGCAAGAAGTAAGGAACGTAGTAGTGAAGAAGATTGGTATGAGGTGAGACAGCGCCCATCGTACCCGCTGCCCGCCCGCTATGATTTGTGCTGGCACTATCGACCTGGAAAGGGTTGTATTAAGCATCAACAGAATTGCACATTTGCTTGGTCTAAAGAAGAAATTCTTGTTTGGTCTTACGAGAGGGAAAATAATCTTGAAAGTCAGCAACTCAGGTCCATTTTACTTCCAGCACCATCACCTGCCACTGCGGGTAAGAAACCGGAGAACTTGAAAGATATTTCGAGTCAATTTGGGGGCCAATTTCGGGACATTTGTGAGCAATGCTTCTATCAGAGCCCACCAAAGGTCATCCTTACTGATTCATGCCAATGTCATCCTCGCCCGATTCCACTTCTCGCTCACATCGTGATGGACGACACTAAGAAGCAGTGTGACATCATTCGTCCATTGCCTTCTTCTTCACACCACATCTGCTTGTGTAGCCAACGTTCTCGTGGACTTCTGTGCTCAACTGAGAAAGGACAGTGCCCAAATGCCCACAGCGAGGTAGAGCTTGCAGTTTGGAAAGCAGAACAGACCTGTGGACTCACCCGTGGGAAGATTAAGGAGGACCAAGAGTTGAATATGGGTTTTTACTGTCGTCTGTGCCTGATTAGTGCCAACACTCAAGAAAGTTTTGAGGTTCACTGTGCTTCTTTGGAACATGGGCGCATGATGGCAGCTGATTCTCTGTCAGGATGGAATCACCGTGCACCACCATATGGCATCAGTCGATTTTCTCTCTGTGAAAGGTGAGTCTCGCTTAAGAAAAAATTAGCTGTCAAAGAATAGGAGTTGATGTCCGGTCTTGAAAATAGAAGATTACTACCAATCTGCAGCATAAAGGGGCTGTGATGCCTAAGAGAGGGTGCAGATAAACATGGGAAACATGTACCACAGCTATTCCTAATAATTATACATTTAATTAAAGTAGGGAGTCAACATGTCCTATTTTTGTTCTCTTCTTTTACCCTTTGTCATTGATGACTCATCAGACATCATTTGCCTAGGGCACTTTTTCATGTTCTCTTGGTGTTTTTGACTGAGAGTTACAGAACCATAATGGGGGTATACACTACCCCATTTAGTTTAGTCATTGTTGAATATACCTGAAGAATATTGGGGGAGTTGTGTTTATATTCTGTCAGAATTTAAAAATTCATTGCATAATTATCAGACTGTATTTCACAAAACATTGAATGCAAACGAACCTAAAGCATATGGTTTGATCCCATTACGATGCCTTAAACTTTAGCACATCAGTAATGTATTGTAGTCTTCTACTGGAAATGTATCGAGCAATTTTTAATTGGAATGTGTTTTTTACTTTTTGTTATGTTAAGCCCTTTGCAGTGTATATATGGGCATGCTTGTCAGAAAGCTCACAGCCAGGAAGAGTTGCAGGAGTGGATTCTCAGGGTCAAAGTCAGCAGACGAACTAAGCAGTTAGTGGTGGAAGAGGGTCTCCAGTCTTATCAGGACCGCCTTGTTCAGGAATATCAGCTCTACAGCAGTGAAATGGAAGTGGTGAGTTATACACAGTCTACCCTCAGTAGACATATATTGCATCTATGAGTGTTTTGTGTTAATAATTGGAACCGTTGTTGCATTTTGTACAACCAGTTTTATTGACGTATTACAGTGAACAATTAAAATTTGCAATTTCTTTGTGTTCAGGGGTTATTTTCTATCTCCTAGTGATCTGAACTTCTAGAGTTTGATCTGAATATGTTTCGATTTTTTTCATTGCAGCTTTCAGAAAAAGTAGAAGGCGTTAAAATAATATGTAACCAACTTCTAAAAATCCATTCCAAAGATAAGAATGTGCAAAGAACATGGGATTTCACTCTACAATCAAAGGTAACTTTTGTGATGTCTGAACAGCCGTTACTGTGCAGGGCATGTCCATGGTGGAGTTACTTTAGTGATGTAATCTATGCTATTTGTGCCTGCCCTAAAATATAACTTGTTGTTTACTGTAGATGCCACTCCTCCATGTTGCCTTGTTGAAGACCGATCCTGGAGCCATTTTTTCTTTGAATGCTGAGGGTTATCAAAAACCCTGCCATTATGCCGGAGGACGTTGTTTCCTGGTTAAAGGGTCTCGAACACAATATAAACTGACCATACACTTCCAATCCTTGGCCTTTGGATTTTTCGAGCAGTGGTTGACTTTGGATTTTGGAATTCGTCCAGTTTTGCTTCAGAAGATCTACATGCAGGTTGGTGGTCAAGAAGAAACCATGAGTTGCCAGGTTGAAAACTCATGCCAACATGAAAGACCACTGTCATCCTCAGAACGTTGGTACCCAGACAAGATCCTCTGCATCCCATGCAAGGAGAGGACACTTGAGGAAAAAAATCTTCTTGAAATATACAAACCTCCTTCGAGGAATCCTTATTATGTTCCATCAACTGCTGATAGGTTGCCACTAACGGTGGTAAACTACCGCCATATGATGCATGGTGGTCTTCTCCAGGAGGAAGCAGCAAGAGAACAGGTGATATCCAGGTGAGAAATAGTACAACAAAGCTCCATCAATAGTGGAGACCTTGCATTAACACCTCTCTTATAGTGCCATAGTGGTAGATAATCACATCCTTTCTGCAGTCATCATTAGCGGGATCGTACTGCATATAGATTTACACAATTCAGGATTAATTTAATAGGAATTTGTCACCAAGTTTTTGCTATGTCATTTGAGGGCAGCCTGGTGTAGTGTAGGGGCTGAGACCCTGATTCCAGTGATGTGTCACTTGCTGGTAACATGCTGTCACTTTAATATAATCACAGTTTTTTCTACTGCTGATCAAGCAGTGATAAGAATGCTGAGCCCTGTATAAATGCGCCCATACCACTGATAGGCAGCTTTTTGTCTATACTGTGCATAGGCAGAAAGCTGTGAATCAGTGGTGGGGATGTGTTTTGATTAGGAGGCACAGGACACCCAGTCCTGCAGTGATAATCTCCTGCTGATAAAACACTGATTTTATTGAAACAGCAACACACATCCTAGTAAGTGAAACATCGCCGGAATCGGGGTCTCGGGCTCTACATCATGCTGCTATCAGATTGCCTGCTATCAGATTGCATAGCAAAAAACCTGCTGACAGATTTCAGTGAGTTCCCTGTAGTGGTAACTGCAGGCCGCTAACAATTTATTGCTGTCCATGCTGGGAATTTGGTGCTGTGATTAGTAAAGTGGAACTCCAGTCAGATTGTTAAGAGTAGCACCACTAACCGTAGCGATGTGTCCTTTTTCATAGGTTAAACTTAAAAGTCTCAATAACCTTTATGAAAATGGTGAATTCTCAAAATGGAATGGAGTTTGCGGCTCCCGGCGAGCTCTTCGCAGAGGTTCCTCTACCTACTGGGATGACTCAAGATACTGAAGAAGGGTATTTACTGCAAAGATCTGTGTCCACGGCCCTCATTTCCCCTTGCCCTATGCAAAATGACAAAGTCTATGAAGTCCTCAAGGACCGCAATGTCGAGTTAGAGGGCAGTGTTTTACTGACATTAACAGAGCGGTGTTGCAAAGAGCTGTCTTTGGAGCCAAATGCATCTGCCCAGCTGGAGATCCAGTTCCAGATCGATCGTCACGAGTTCTGCGTTTACCATGAAGCCGTTGACCGCTTGTTGGATGAGAAGTTAATACTACCAGATCTGTCCAAGTGCCAATTACCAGTCTACCAGGAGAACATGTCATGGGGCAACAAGAAACAGCAGCTGGCAATCTCTTACATAGCTGGATCAGTGACGGGGGATAAGCCAGTAGCCCCTCTCATTATCTATGGACCATTCGGTACAGGGAAAACATCTACTCTGGCCCAGGCTGCTTTACACGTGATAAGACAACCACACACCAGAGTGCTGATCTGCACCCATAATAACAGGTACCAGCGATGTCATTGCGTGATTTATAGGGAATGTGTTAGTTTAGATAATACTTGTATCAAATCATTCTGGAGCATCTTTTCTTGGAACTGTACATTGTATCATTCCTCTGTTATTCCTCCTGGGAATGTATGAACACATTGAGAACTTAGTGTTTTAATTTCCCTAGTCATTGGAATGTGCCCCAACACATTCTAAGGGTATGTGCAAAAAGTAGTAAAAATTAACCTTTCAGTCCATCCTAAAAAATATGAATATGAAATTAGCAAAGTATTTTATTAATCACACTGCAGTAAATTAGTGGTGAATATCTACGGCAATTGGACAACATATAGGTCTCCATTCATTGTCCACTGAAGTATGATGTGCCAGTTCATTAAGAAGTGTGTCAGGACTGGAATACTCATCTGTTGTAATGTATTTCACTTTATGATGAACTTAGCTGTGCCTGGCCATGTACCCATACTGGCAAGTTTGTTACAAAAAAATGGCAAAAGTCAATAAATTGTTTGCACAAATTGTGCAACAATTCTAGCAGATAGAGAATTGGGCCCAAAGGATTTTCTGCAGATTTGAAAATGTATTCGCATGGATTCCATAATTGAAAATCCTCAACAAATAAGTGGAGAATCTACCATGACACCGTCTATGGTTGGAAACATCATGGTAAAGTAATTTGCAGTACTAGTAACAGAGGAGAATACAAGAGTAGGCATTGATAATCTATAGCTATAAAATATAACTAAGGAACTCCTAAATAGGTTTTCTTAACTACATCTCAGTAGAGGTCAACTTTCGATACTCTAATTGCCCTAAAGTAATGTATATTCTTTACTTGGCTTGTCATTTGGGTCCTAGTGCTTTAAGGGTGTGTCCACTTTTGGGTTAGGCTAATGGGGGGCAGTACCATAACAAATTACTCTTGTTATTGGAAAGGTGGCTTTAGAGTCTGGGTCTGAGGACATTGATGGACAGTCGACTTGCACATTCATATTACTCCTTTTCTTTTGCTTTGTCTTCATAGTGCCGCTGACCTGTATATCCAGGAACATTTCCATCCATATGTGGAGAAAGGCCACCCTGAAGCTACGCCTCTGAGAGTGAAATTCATTGATAGTCCCGTAAATAGAACAGAGCCCATCACACTCCAGTACTGCCCTCTCAGCCCCAATAATTCTACCTTTGTCATCCCCCTTCAGCACACTCTTGACAATTATCGCATTATTGTGACAACCGCGGTCACTTCCCGAGATCTGAATGTGCCGCGGGGTTACTTCAGCCATATCCTAATAGATGAGGCGGCACAGATGATGGAGAGTGAGGCTTTGATCCCGTTGGCTTTGGCAAACCATCATACACGTGTGGTCGTGGCTGGAGACCACATGCAGGAGACCCCACGGTTCTTTAATAAAAAAGCTGAAGAGGAGCACACTATACTCACCCGTCTGTTCTCCCATTACCAAGGTAAAGACTCTCAAGTGGCCAAAAGTGGGCGTATAATCTTCCACCAAAACTACCGCTCCATCCCCGACATCATCTCATTTGTGTCACGATGCTTCTACGTTGGCCGCAAAAATGCTATTGAGGCTTGTGCAGACAAACCAATGGAACCCCCAAACGGTAGCCACGCGCTGGGGCTTTACCATTGTCATGGCACTTGTTCACTTGAAGGAAATTCATGGGTGAATCAGTCAGAAATGTATCAAGTGATTGAGATTGTCCAAGAAATTCTCAAACGATGGCCTGAGCAGTGGGGAAGAGTGGACAGAAGGAAAATTTGTGTGGTGTCCCATGGAAGTCAGGTACTGTGGAAAAATGTCTACCTTTTCTGGATTTCATCTCATTGAAGGGTGTTTAAAATAGTTATATTCATGTACATAGGGGGCAGTATTATAGTAGTTATATTCCTGTACATAGGAGGCAGTATTATAGTAGCTATATTCTTGTACACAAGAGCAGTATTATAGTAGCTATAGTCTTGTACAAAAGGGCAGTATTATAGTAGTTATATTCTTGTACATAGGGGGCAGTATTATAGTAGTTATATTCTTGTACATAGGAGGCGGTATTATAGTAGTTATGTTCCTGTACATATGGGCAGTATTATAGTAGTTATATTCTTGTACATAAGAGCAGTATTATAGTAGCTATAGTCTTGTACATAGGGAGCAGTATTATAGTAGTTATAATCTTGTACGTAGGGAGCAGTATTATAGTAGTTATATTCTTGTACATAGGAGGCAGTATTATAGTAGTTATATTCTTGTATATAGGGACAGTATTATAGTAGTTATATTCATGTACATAGGAGGCAGTATTATAGTAGTTATATTCTTGTACATAAGAGCAGTATTATAGTAGCTATAGTTTTGTACATAGGGAGCAGTATTATAGTAGTTATAATCTTGTACGTAGGGAGCAGTATTATAGTAGTTACATTCTTGTACATAGGAGGCAGTATTATAGTAGTTATATTCTTGTATATAGGGACAGTATTATAGTAGTTATATTCATGTACATAGGGGGCAGTATTATAGTAGTTATATTCCTGTACATAGGAGCAGTATTATAGTAGTTATATTCATATACATAGGGGGCAGTATTATAGTAGTTATATTCTTGTACATAGGGAACAGTATTATAGTAGTTATATTCTTGTACATAGGAGCAGTATTATAGTAGTTATATTCATATACATAGGGGGCAATATTATAGTGACTATATTCTTGTATATAGGAGGCACAATTACAGTAATTATATTCTTGTACGTATGGAGCAGTATTATAGTAGTTATACTCTTGTACATAGGAGGAAGTATTATAGTAGTTATATTCTTGTACATAGGGAGCAGTCTTATAGTAGTTATATTCTTGCACATTGGGACAGTGTTATAGTAGTTATATTCTGTACATAGGGAGCAGTATTATAGTAGTTATACTCTTATACATAGGGGCATTATATAATAGTTATACTCTTTTACATGGGAGACAGTTTTATAGTAGTTATATTTTTGTACATAGAAGGCAGTATTATAATAGTTATACGCTTGTACATAGGGGCAGTATTATAATAGATATTCTTGCACGTAGGGGCAGTATTATTGTAGTTATATTCTTGTAAATAAGAGGCTTTGCTAGGTGAAGAGAATGGGGCATCAGACTGCGCTGCTCGCCTGTCAGGATAATGTAACAGAGATGTAATAGATGTAGATAGATGTAATAGAGAGTAGACTTTATTTCTACGCTTTCGTGGTGATTACACCACTTCCTCAGGACAGTCTAGATAGACTGTCCTGAGGAGGTGGTGTGATCACCACGAAACGCGTAGAAATAAAGTCTATTCTCTATTACATCTACTTGGACTTCTCTGGTACATTATACTGACAGGCGAGCAGCGCAGTCTGATGCCCCATTCTCTTCACCTAGCAAAGGATCATCACATCGGGGCTTGCAGCAGCTGCCAATGCTAAGTGCAGTGGTTGTGTCTTACACAACCATAATAGGTGAGTGAATTTATTCTATCTCTCACGAATATTCCCTTTATCTCAGCTAAGACCCTATGTGCGCTCTATATTCCTTCTAGCTACCTTGTAAATAAGAGGCGGCATCATAATAATTGTACATAGGGGCAGCAGTAGATTAATACTTGTACATAATGGACAGTATTATAGTACTATTCTTGTACATAGGAGCAGTATTATAGTATTTATATTGTACATAAGGGCAGTATTATAGTAGTTACCGTATTTTCCGGCGTATAAGACGACTTTTTAACCCCCGAAAATCTTCTTAAAAGTCGGGGGTCGTCTTATACGCCGGGAATCGTCTTGTACGCCGGTGTATATGGTGGGTGGGGAGGGGGAGTGATCCTGATGACGAGGGGGCGTCTCACAGGAAAGTGAGTAATCCCCATTACCTTATCCTAGCGGTGCAGCGTGGGGGTGTCAGTGCTGGGAGCGGCGGCGGCTGCTGTGCTCTGGTGCGGCGGCTCCTCTTCTGTGTGGGGCCTCTGTGCTGTGGGGTGGCGGTGGCAGCGGCGTATCTTTATCCAGTTGGGGCTCCTCCGGCATCTCCTTAGCCCTGGAGGCCCCGCCGCAACTCCATCGGTGCAATGTGGTGGCCTCCGGGAAAATGGCCGCTGCTCAGATTCAGATCTCGTGTCCCGAGATTTCGGGACGAGATCTGAATCTGAGCAGCGGCCATTTTCCCGGAGGCCACCGCATCGCACCTATTGAGCTGCCTCCGGGAAAATGGCCGCTGCATTGCACCGATGGAGTTGCGGCGGGGCCTCCAGGGCTAAGGAGATGCCGGAGGAGCCCCAACTGGATAAAGATATGCCGCCGCCACCGCCACCCCACAGCACAGAGGCCCCACACAGAAGAGGAGCCGCCGCACCAGAGCACAGCAGCCGCCGCACCAGAGCACAGCAGCCGCCGCCGCCGCCGCCACTCCCAGCACTGAGACCCCCACGCTGCACCGCTACGATAAGGTAATGGGGGATACTCACTTTCCTGTGAGACGCCCCCTCGTCATCAGGATCACTCCCCCCCCCCCCCCAAAAGGCACATATTCACCGGCCCTATAAGACGACATAGGGTGTATAAGAAGACCCCCGACTTTTAAGAAGATTTTATATTTTAACTGGTAAAGTTGGGGGGTCGTCTTATACGCCCAGTCGTCTTATACGCCGGAAAATACGGTATATTCTTGTACATAGGGGCAGTATTATAGTAGTTATATTCTTGTACATAGGGGCAGTATTATAGTAATTATTCTTGTACATAGGGACAGTGTTATGGTGGATGTTTTAAGTTGTGTCTCTCGCTTTTTTCCTCTTCAGGTGAAGCTGATCCGACAGGAGCTTCGCAAATTAAAGCTATCTGATGTCACAGTAACAAACTACAGCAACATTATTGGTATGTCCTCCCTATAATGAAACAGTTCAACTCTTTTTTTAAAGCCTCTTCAGAAGTTTTTAAATTGCTTTAATTAATTAGCGAGAAAAAAAGCAAGTTTGCATTTGACTTGCTTTTTATCTCTGCTGTCATTCTCTTGCACTGAGCTTGGCTTCTATTGCCTGGAGAGTGCGCAGTAGCTACATCCCAGGAGAGAGTTAGCTCCTTACATACCAGCCACCTCTCTCCAGACCATTTACTTCAGTTAGCTTCTCACCTCCATCCCCCTCTCTTTCATCTTTTGGTGAGTTATAGTTATAAATCACCAGTCGGCAGCTTTCAGAGCAAGTCTCCTAATTATGCCTTTCAGTTCCCAGAGCTGTATGATTGTTTAAATGCATTGTTATCTCTATGTGCAAATGCAGGTATAACAGTGTAGACTCAGAACAAACCACTGATAGCTGAATGTGTTACAGCAGACCGTGTGCTGAGCTGTATTGATCTACTAGTACTACAGTTCTATTCACCAAAGCTGTCACTCGAGGAGAGGCTGCCCTTCTAGAAACCTGGAAGTCAAGAGAATACCCCTTTAAGTTTCTAAGTGACAGGTGTAGGGTTAGTTTCACTGAAAACTATATAACCAGAGAGTTACCATGTGGACCATGCTAATGTTGCTCTAGTTAGATTTAAATGCAGATCACCAGTAACAACTGAGCCCAACCTACTGCCCAATTGTTCAACCTATGGCAATTTTGATCAATTACTCATGTTTTATTTTATATTACATTTTATTCAGCTTTCGTTTTTAAATGTACTAATCTTTTTTACAATTCTCCTTTGCAGGTTGTGAATACTTTGTCATCATTCTTAGCACTGTTCGGTCTGTGGACAGTCTGCCTGTTCAACCTCCATCCACATCTACCTTCAGCTTAGACTTTTTCTGCGATCCTCGAGTTCTGAACACGATCCTGACACGTGCTCGTGCCCAGGTCATAGTAGTTGGAGATGTGGTGGCCTTGTGTTCATTCGGTGGGTGCAGCCGTATCTGGAGGAACTACCTGCGGGATTGTGTGAAGGCAGGGAGTGCTGTGCCAACAGACCTTAATGTGGAAGAAATAAAACAGGTCGTGTGTGACCTGGAAGCCTGGAGGCTGCCGCAAGGAGAAGAATACACTGATGGAGACACCGACTCTTGGATATCTGACTTGGACATCATTGCTGAAGATGCGATTCTTCAGGAATTGCTGGATAGCAAAACAGAGACTTTTGTCAGTGTGACAGAGGAAGGAATGGTGGAAATTGAGCCAAGGACCAATATAGTACAAAAAAGAGACCAATATACCCACTTTTCTACTCATAAACTTGAGCAGTACCTGAAGTTGCAACCCAATACCTACAAAGTTTGTCAATTGATCAAGGAAAACTTTGACCGTGGCTATGCTGTCACTGTTGAAGAGCGTCCACCCCGACGCATAAATATTACTGGTCGCCTCAACTGTGGACTCGCATTTAGTGGGGACAAAGTGGTTGTCCAGTTGTTTCCAAACACTAATAATCAAGCCGGAAAAGTTGTTGGAATCTTGGAGGCAGGAGAAGAAAATCGTCGCTTTATATGTGTCATGGACCCTAGGGATCATAAGATTATG
This sequence comes from Ranitomeya variabilis, assembly GCF_051348905.1. Classification (NCBI taxonomy): domain Eukaryota; kingdom Metazoa; phylum Chordata; class Amphibia; order Anura; family Dendrobatidae; genus Ranitomeya; species Ranitomeya variabilis. Next base: position 582,482,341 of record NC_135235.1, read on the forward strand.
ATTCCCATTGACAGATCAGTCACCAAGATTTTTTGTCCACCTTGTAAAGGAGACCCAAACCTAATTCCAATCCGTAAATTGAAAGGTAGTCATATTGTTACAGAACGTTTTCAGAAGCTGACCAAGGAAATGGGACGGGGCCAATTGTTCCTGGTGGAAGTGGTAACTTGGCGGGAGGGTTTCTACTTTCCCCTTGGCATCGTAAACAGCATTTTACCTCCTGTGCTAAGTTTAGAACAAGGCCTTAACATCCTAAACTTGGAATATGGGATTGAAAATGGCAGTAATTACCCTGACGAGGTCATGGCAGAAGTAAAAAAAATTATTTATTTCAACAAGGACAAAGACAGAAAGGACTGCAGAAAGATTCTTACCTTCACTGTGGACCCTGCACATGCCAAAGACTTGGACGATGCCATCTCTGTACAAGATTTAGGTGACCACTACGAGATTGGTGTCCATATCACGGACCTCACTGCTGTGATTCCCCAGGGTAGTGCTTTAGACACTGAAGCCAGAAGACGAGGAGTCACCTTCTACTCCGCTATACATGATGCAGTCCATATGCTACCACATAAGTTGTGTTCAGATCTATGCAGCCTTAAGCCAAATGCGGACCGGCTGGCAATATCGCTATTTGTGAAAGTGAAGAAGGACACTGATGAAATGGTGGATGGCTATTTTTGTCACACCATTATCTGCTCTAAACGTCAGTTATCCTATGAGGAGGCCAATTCCATTCTGCAAGCTAAGACAGAAGATGCTCCAATATTTAGCACAGTAGAAGGTTGCTTGTGTATTGCTGGGAAGTTTTCAGATGTCCATCGCTTGTTCCGTCTTGAGAAAGCTTCTAATTACAAACAGCCTGATGAAGATCGTCCCCCAGGTTTTAGGAAAGCTCAACTGATGATTGAGGAATTAATGATAATGTATAACAGCTGGGTGGCAGACTATCTAACCAGCAAAGACAAACTGATGAATCTCACACCAGTACGATGCCAGAATGGGCCAAGCTTTTCAAAGATTGAAGAGTTACGAACCAAGTTTCAGCACCTTCTACCATTTTCTCCCTTCTTGTCACACCATCTGCTGGATGTTCCCGAATTACCAAGTCCCTCATCTAAACACAAAGTCAACATGCTAACCTCAGTCTGGAATCAGCTGCAAGATGCAGCAGAAAAGGAAGACCATGTCAGAATCACTGACCTTCTAGCCACTGAAGACCTGCACCCTCAGCTGAGCTATGCCGTTCGAGAATTTAGAACCCAACTGGGCCGTTCATTTTTCATCCAGGCAGGCTCACCAAATGCCAGTGGGCATTACTCCCTCCAACTATGTGCCTATACCTGGGCTTCATCGCCGCTTCGACGTTACATGGATATTGTGGTACAGAGATTGCTTCGAGGAGATCTAGGAAAAATGTCAACATCCCTCATTTCCCCTAAGGAGATGGACTTAGTCTGCCTTAACTTTGATTTGAAGGTTAAAAAGAGTTCATCCTATGAAAGGAGGGGGCATGCACTCAAATTGGCAATATCCCTCCATAAAGAAGTGCAGCAAAAAGTGGCAGTGATCATTAGTGCCGATGCCAGGAATAAAAGTGTTAAGGTAGCTTTCCCACTAAATGGAGATTCCTTGTCGAGTCCAATGTCACTAGATTATAGCAGTTTGCAGCCAGTAGATAAACCAACATCTATAGAAAATGGCTCCAGTTTGACTTGGAGACGCAGGATATATTCCTACTCAACCTACCGAGAAAAACCTCTAAAACAAAATGTACGCAAAGACATGATCTCCTTTAATCCCAAAGCCTGGCATGAAGCAGTCTCCGCAATAAGCCAGGGGAAGTCATTTCAGGCAGTAAATGCCTTGAAACAAGGTATTGAAAAATTTGACCCCATGAGTTTTGTGGACCACAGTCCCTGTGGCCACTTCTTGGTAGTTACACTTAATTTGCAACCAGGGAACTGTCTTCCTATCCAGCTGTGCAGCGTTCTTGACCGCGGGTTACCTTTGCCCAGTCCTCAGCTCTGCTCTCCGGCACCAGGAATAGAACTTTGCTTGGAACATACATCTCGACCCATTGACTGCTTCTCTAGTCTGGCCAAACAAGCTCCTCTTCAACGATACCGAACCATTAAAGAATACCAGTCAGTGTGGTTACCACTCTGTGCCATGGAAGCAGTGGATTCAGCTGTCGGTGAAGGTGGTGGAATATTCTTGAGAGATGTCCCTGTGAAGTGGAAGAAAACGGGTGGTAGCACGCAAGCGGTGGGACTGAAAGGATCCTTTAAACTGTCCTCTCATATAATTCAAGATTGTGACCTTGACATGGACTTTCGTAATTGCTACCTTTGCATTCGGATGGAAGGGTTGAAGAGATGCATCACCTCAGACCCCTCAGAATATGACACCTACACATGGGTGGCACACGGCCTTACTGAAGTCAGCAAAGATATTTCCAAAGAGGAAGGTGGCAGAGTGTCCTTCTGTATACATCAGGCCACCATGAAGGAAGTTCCCAAAGCAGCCTTAGGACAGGATGCCAGACTCACTATGGAAATCATACCAAAGCTGCTACCAGACATGTAAGAAAAAAAATCCTAATCCTAAATTCCTAAATGGTAAATCTTCCAATGTATGCTGTAGAGACCTAATCTATCTCACGTCTGAAGGTTTGTTACAGTTGTATCCAGTCGACACAATCCAGTGTGACACCAGAATGACAGATTTTACCTGTACTGATATGCTGTAACTATCAAGAGAGAGATTTGTGCTGCCAATCTGTTCACTCATAGATGGGACTGTCTAGAATGGATTTATTGTAACAAACCTTCAGCTGTGAGAAGTATCTGTTCAGGACTGGTTTTCCCTTACCGGAAGTAATCAGAATGTCTTCCTTCATTGAAACCAAGCGGAGAACCTGAAAATTGCTAAAAAAATTCAAGCTCAGAGTATATTGGGAAGTTGCAGATTATTTTTGCTTCAAGATTAACTCCTATAATGAATACAGTTAATGAATGTGAGCTGAAAAGTACAGTTGTAAGGATATCAGTATCTGTAAAGCACTTAAGTGGGTTTTCCAGGCTTATCATATTGATGATCTGGTGGTCTGACACCCTGCACTCCCACCAATAAGCTATTATTAGCTTGAGATGGGGCTGGATATAAACAATGAAGGAAGCTGACCCGCACCGCGCCCTTCACTGTGTAGTGGCCATTCCCGAGTACTGCACGACAGCACGTATTCAGGAGCTGAGCTGCCAAAACACTACAGGACATCAATAACCTGGAAAACCCCTTTATGGCTGGATCTAAAGACCTCAATAGGTCGGCTTATCACAACTGTTAAATTGCACAAAAATGCAGCCCAAAATCCTGTGCTATACTTGTTCTGCATTTTGGGCTACATTCCCACAATGAGATTTTGGTGCGGTTTTTGATCTTTCATGTTTTTTTTTTATATCAAATTCGCAGCATCTTACAGTTCCAGCAAAGTGGATGGGATTTCTAGAAATATTGTGGCCATTGCGCTTTCATTTTACTTGGCGTAAACTGACCTGCGGTGCAAGTTTCACATCTGCAGCGTGTCAATGTCTCTTGTGGGTACGCTGAGGTTTCTGTGCAAATTTTCTCTATAGACTTGCATTAGATGCTTAACATGGATTCGCAGGTAAAAATCGCACATGCGTTTCCACTGCAGAAATATATAAAAAACGCGATAAAAACGCAGTGAAAATAATGCAAATGTCCTAATTTAAATAATATGTTAACAGGATTCCCTTTAACAGTTAATGCCTTAATTTTAAAATTATATATATATATATATATATATATATATATATATATATATATATACACAATTTTTTTCTGTGTATGTCATATCTGTTGTTTATCCCTTCAGACGTAAGGAGGAGGCTGTGAATCAGCTAAATGGCGCATCAGACCTGGTGAAATGTATTGTCCTGGGAAAGCAGGTTCCTGATAAAGGTGCGTATTGACCGGCAGGAGGGGAAAGGAGATGTGGACGTGTGGCTGGACAGAGACCAGTGCAGGAGTGACTGTGCGCTGTGATACTATCGTCACATGTCAGATACGGATATTCATTTCTGATTTCCTGTATTGTAGATTTGAACGTGAAATTCAAGAAGCAAAACTCGTTCACCGTCCCCGAGCTCTCTGCCGGGTTGAATGTCAGTCAGACTAGAGCTGTAAGCAAAGCCCTGATGCAGCCCTTCACTCTCATACAGGGACCCCCTGGTTAGTGCATCTAAAACCATCATGTGATAATGTCTGCTGAGCTTCTGTATCTAACCCTATCATGTGATAATGTCTGCTGAGCTTCTGTATCTAAGCCTATCCTGTGTGATTCTGTATGCTGAGCTTCTGTATCTAAGCGTATCATGTGATAATGTCTGCTAGGCTTCTGTATCTAAAGGTACCGTCACACTCAGCGACGCTGCAGCGATATAGACAACGAGCCGATCGCTGCAGCGTCGCTGTTTAGGTCGCTGGGGAGCTGTCACACAGACAGCTCTCTCCAGCGACCGACGATCAGGGGAACGACTTCGGCATCGTTGAAACTGTCTTCAACGATGCCGAAGTCCCCCTGCAGCACCTGGGTAACCAGGGTAAACATCGGGTTACTAAGTGCAGGGCCGTGCTTAGTAACCCGATATTTACCCTGGTTACCAATGTAAAAGTAAAAAAAAAAACAGTACATACTCACCTTCTGATGTCTGTCACGTCCCCCGGTGTCCGCGCTGCTGCTCAGAGCTTCCTTCACTGAATGTGTCAGGGCCGGCAGAGCACAGCGGTGACGTCACCGCTGTGCTCGGCTTTACGGCCGGCACTGACACATTCAGTGCAGGAAGCTCTGAGCAGCAGCGCGGACGCCGGGGGACGTGACAGACATCAGAAGGTGAGTATGTACTGTTTTTTTTTTTACTTTTACAATGGTAACCAGGGTAAATTTTTACCCTGGTTACCATTGTAAAACATTGCTGGCATCGTTGCTTTTGCTGTCAAACACGACGATACACACCGACCTAACGACAAAATAAGGTGCTGGCCTTCTAGCTCCGACCAACGATATCACAGCGGGATCCAGATTGCTGCTGCCTGTCAAACACAACGATATCGCGATCCAGGACGCTGCAACGTCACGGATCGTTGTCGTTCTCGTTGGAAAGTTGTTCAGTGTGAAGGTACCTTAAGCCTATCATGTGTGATTACACTGTGTGCAGAATTATTAGGCAAGTTGTATTTTAGAGGATTATTTTTATTATTGATCAACAACTACTGTATGTTCTCAATCAACCCAAAAGACTCATAAATATCAAAGCTTAATATTTTTGGAAGTTGGAGTGTTTTTTTTTTAAGATTTGGATATCTGTTTGTGCAGAATTATTAGGCAACTTAATAAAAAACAAATATACAGTATTAACATCTCATTTGTTTATTTTCACCAGGTAAACCAATATAACTGCACATAATATAGAAATAAACATTTCTGACATGCAAAAACAAAATCCCCAAAAAATTAGTGACTAATATAGCCCCCTTTCTTTATAATGACACTCAGCAGCCTTCCATCCATAGATTCTGTCAGTTGCTAGATATGTTTACGACCAACATCGCGTGCAGCAGCCACCACAGCCTCCCAGACACTGTTCCGAGAGGTGTACTGTTTTCCCTCCCTGTAGATCTCACATTTTATGAGGGACCACATGTTCTCTATGGGGTTCAGATCAGGTGAACAAGGGGGTCATGTCATTATTTTTTCTTCTTTGAGAACTTTACTGGCCAGCCACGCTGTGGAGTAGTTGGAGGCATGTGATGGAGCATTGTCCTGCATGAAAATCATGTTTTTCTTGAACGATACAAACTTTTTCCTGTACCACTGCTTGAAGAAGTTGTCTTCCAGAAACTGGCAGTAGGTCTGGGAGTTGATCTTCACTCCATCCTCAACCCGAAAAGGTCCCACAAGTTCATCTTTGATGATACCAGCCCATACCAGTACCCCACCTCCACCTTGCTGGCGTCTGAGTCGGAGTGGAGCTCTCTGCCCTTTACTGATCCAGCCTCTGGCCCATCCATCTGGCCCATCAAGAGTCACTCTCATTTCATCAATCCATAAAACCTTTGAAAAGTCAGTCTTAAGATATTTCTTGGCCCAGTCTTGACGTTTTATCCTATGTTTCTTGTTCAAAAGTGGTCGTTTTTCAGCCTTCCTTACCTTGGCCATGTCCCTGAGTATCGCAGACCTTGTGCTTTTTGTTACTCCAGTAACGTTGCAGCTCTGAAATATGGCAAAACTGGTGGCAAATGGCATCTTGGCAGCTTCACGCTTGATTTTACTCAATTCATGGGCAGTTATTTTGCGCCTTTTTGGCCCAACACGTTTCTTGCGACCCTGTTGGCTATTGGCCATGAAAAGCTTGATTGTTCGATGATCAAGCTTCAAAAGTTTGGCAATTTCAAGACTGCTGCATCCCTCTGCAAGACATCTCACAATTTTGGACTTTTCAGAGCCCGTAAAATCTCTCTTCTGACCCATTTTCCCAAAAGAAAGGAAGTTGCCTTATAATTAAGCACACCTTATATAGGGTGTTGATGTTATTAGACAACACCCCTCCTCATTACAGAGATGCAAATCACCTGATTTACTTAATTGGTAGTTGGCTCTCATGCCTGAACAGCTTGGAGTAGGACAACATGTATAAAAAGTATCATGTGATCAAAAATACAATAATTCTGCATGCAGTGTATGTGTGCTGAGCTTCTGTATCGCCTATCATGTGATAATACCTGCTGAGCTTCTGTTTCTAACCCTATCATGTGTGATACTGTCTGCTGAGCTTCTGTATCTAAGCCTATCATGTGTGATTCTGTGTGCTGAGCTTCTATAAGCGTATCATGTGATAATGTCTGCTGGGCTTCTGCATCTAAGCCTATCATGTGTGATTCTGTGTGCTGAGCTTCTGTATCTAAGCCTATCATGTGTGATTCTGTGTGCTGAGCTTCTGTATCTAAGCCTATCATGTGTGATACTATCTGTGGAGCCATGTTTCTAAACCTATAATATATGAAACTGCTGAGCTGTGTATCTAAGCCGGTTATGTGTTATACTGTCTAGTGAGCCATGTAAGTAAGCAAATCATGTATGATATGGTCTGTTGAGCTGTGTATCTAAGCTTTTCATGTGTGATAGTCTGATCAGCCATGTATCTAAGCAGATCATGTATGATACTGTTTTCTAAGGCCTCTTTCACACTTCCATCTTTCATTTTCCGTCATAATGCGTCGTTTTGTGAAAAAAATGGATCCTGCGAATTTGCCCCCAGGATGCGTTTTTTCTCATAGACTTGTATTAGCAACGAATGTCCACACGTTTCGTCTGTCGTGCACTGGATCCGTTGGAATTTGTTGACAAGTCGTCTGGAAAAAACGTACAAAGAAATTTTTTTTTGTCTGCGTCGGAAAAATGTGCCACGATGGATCCTGCGGCATATGTCGTTGTCTAGAATGGAAGCCTATGGACGCAGGATCCGTCCTGGTACGTCATGTGAATCCAGTGCTGGATTCCGTTTTTTTACACTGAGCATGCTCCAAATCAGTATTTAGTAGCCAATTGGCCAGACAGCCCCAAATGTATAAAAACCTGCCATGTGGCTTCATTCCTCAATGTGCCAGCAAGAAGCATACAAGCAAGAAGCCTGCCAGCAACCTGCCTGATGGATAGATGGTCACAATATTTGCTAGAACTCCTTCCATTTCTGCCACTTGCTCTAAACCCTCTCAAAGATGGGGTGTTAAAACACTCAATATATAGGTTTCCATTATTTTCCAGTAGCCAATCACATTTGGGAGCCTCCCATTTGGAGGTATGGAAAACGGATCCGTCAAAAAAACGGATAAGACGGATGTAACGGATCCAGTTTTCCGACAGAACCGTCTAGCGGATCCGTTGAAAAACTGGATCCGTTGCATCCGTTTTACACTATTTTTGATGCATACGTTGCGCCGATGGATTGTGACGGCCACCAGACGACGGAAGTGTGAAAAAGGCCTAAGCCTATCCTATGTGATACTGACTGATTACCGTATATACTCGAGTATAAGCCGAGATTTTCAGCCCAAATTTTTGGGCTGAAAGGGCCCCTCTCGGCTTATACTCGAGTCATGATCGGTGGTGGGGTCTGCGGGTGAGGGGGAGAGGGCGCTGAGGCATACTCACCTAGTCCCGGCGCTCCTGTCGCTCCCCCTGCCCGTCCCACGGTCTCCGGGTGCCGCAGCTCTTCCCCTGAGCGGTCACGTGGGACCGCTCATTAGAGAAATGAATAGGCTGCTCCACCTCCCATAGGGGCGGAGCCACATAATTCATTTCTCTAATCAGCGATGCCGGTGACCGCTGATAGAGGAAGAGGCTGCAGCACCGAAGACAGGCAGGGGGAAGGAGCGGGATGCCGGGAGCAGGTAAGTATCGCATATTCACCTGTCCGCGTTCCACACGCCGGGAGCCGCGCCATCTTCCCGGCGTCTCTCCGCTCTGACTGTGCAGGTCAGAGGGCGCGATGACGCATATAGTGTGCGCGGCGCCCTCTGCCTGATCAGTCAGTGCAGAGAGACGCCGAGAAGATGGCGCCGAGGAGCTGCGGCAAGACAGGTGAGTATGTGTTTTATTATTTTATTGCAGCAGCACAGCTATGGGGCAATAATGGACGGTGCAGAGCACTATATGGCACAGCTATGGGGCAATAACGGTGCAGAGCACTATATGGCACAGCTATGGGGCAACGGTGCAGAGCACTATATGGCACAGCTATGGGGCAATAACGGTGCAGAGCACTATATGGCACAGCTATGGGGCAATAACGGTGCAGAGCACTATATGGCACAGCTATGGGGCAATAACGGTGCAGAGCACTATATGGCACAGCTATGGGGCAATGGTGCAGAGCACTATATGGCACAGCTATGGGGCAATAACGGTGCAGAGCACTATATGGCACAGCTATGGGGCAATGGTGCAGAGCACTATATGGCACAGCTATGGGGCAACGGTGCAGAGCACTATATGGCACAGCTATGGGGCAATAACGGTGCAGAGCACTATATGGCACAGCTATGGGGCAATAATGGTGCAGAGCACTGTATGGCACAGCTATGGGGCAATGGTGCAGAGCACTATATGGCACAGCTATGGGGCAATAACGGTGCAGAGCACTATATGGCACAGCTATGGGGCAACGGTGCAGAGCACTATATGGCACAGCTATGGGGCAACGGTGCAGAGCACTATATATATGGCACAGCTATGGGGCAACGGTGCAGAGCACTATATATATGGCACAGCTATGGGGCAACGGTGCAGAGCACTATATATATGGCACAGCTATGGGGCAACGGTGCAGAGCTCTATATATATGGCACAGCTATGGGGCAACGGTGCAGAGCATTGTATATATGGCACAGCTTTATGTGGAGCATCTATGGGGCCATAATGAACGGTGCAGAGCATTATATGTGGCACAGCTTTATGTTGAGCATCTATGGGGCCATAATGAACGGTATGGAGTATCTATTTTTAATTTTGAAATTCACCGGTACCTGCTGCATTTTCCACCCTAGGCTTATACTCGAGTCAATAAGTTTTCCCAGTTTTTTGTGGCAAAATTAGGGGGGTCGGCTTATACTCGGGTCGGCTTATACTCGAGTATATACGGTACTTTTTGTTTCTGAGCCTGTCATGTGTAATACCGTGTGCTGGTGTATCTAAGCTAATCCTGTGTGATGTTGATGTCAGCTGAGTATCTGTGTCTAAGCCTCTCATATATACAGTGGGTATGGAAAGTATTCAGATCCCTTTAAATTTTTCACCCTTTGTTTCATTGCAGCTACAGTTAGGTCCATATATATTTGGACAGAGACAACATTTTTCTAATTTTGATTATAGACATTACCACAATGAATTTTAAACAAAACAATTCAGATGCAGTTGAAGTTCAGACTTTCAGCTTTCATTTGAGGGTATCCACATTAAAATTGGATGAAGATTTTAGGAGTTTCAGCTCCTTAACATGTGCCACCCTGTTTTTAAAGGGACCAAAAGTAATTGGACAGATTCAATCATTAAAAATAAAATGTTAATTTTTAGTACTTGGTTGAAAACCCTTTGTTGGCAATAACTGCCGGAAGTCTTGAACTCATGGACATCACCAGACGCTGTGTTTCCTCCTTTTTGATGCTCTGCCAGGCCTTCACTGCGGTGGTTTTCAGTTGCTGTTTGTTTGTGGGCCTTTCTGTCTGAAGTTTAGTCTTTAACAAGTGAAATGCATGCTCAATTGGGTTGAGATCAGGTGACTGACTTGGCCATTCAAGAATATTCTACGTCTTTGCTTTAATAAACTCCTGGGTTGCTTTGGCTTTATGTTCTGGGTCATTGTCCATCTGTAGTATGAAACGACAACCAATCAGTTTGGCTGCATTTGGCTGGATCTGAGCACACAGTATGGCTCTGGATACCTCAGAATTCATTCGGCTGCTTCTGTCCTGTGTCACATCATCAATAAACACTAGTGACCCAGTGCGACTGGCAGCCATGCATGCCCAAGCCATCACACTGCCTCCGCCGTGTTTTACAGATGATGTGGTATGCTTTGGATCATGAGCTGTACCACGCCTTTGCCATACTTTTCTCTTTCCATCATTCTGGTAGAGGTTGATCTTGGTTTCATCTGTCCAAAGAATGTTCTTCCTGAACTGTGCTGGCTTTTTTAGATGTTTTTTAGCAAAGTCCAGTCTAGCCTTTTTATTCTTGATGCTTATGAGCGGCTTGCACCGTGCAGTGAACCCTCTGTATTTACTTTCATGCAGTCTTCTCTTTATGGTAGATTTGGATATTGATGCGCCTACCTCCTGGAGAGTGTTGTTCACTTGGTTGGCTGTTGTGAAGGGGTTTCTCTTCACCATGGAGATTATTCTGCGATCATCCACCACTGTTGTCTTCCGTGGGCGCCCAGGTCTTTTTGCATTGATGAGTTCACCAGTGCTTTCTTTCTTTCTCAGGATGTACCAAACTGTAGATTTTGCCACTCCTAATATGGTAGCAATTTCTCGGATGGGTTTTTTCTGTTTTCACAGCTTAAGGATGGCTTGTTTCACCTGCACGGAGAGCTCCTTTGACCGCATGTTTACTTCACAGCAAAACCTTCCAAATGCAAGCACCACACCTCAAATCAACTCCAGGCCTTTTATCTGCTTAATTGAGAATTACATAACAAAGGGATTGCCCACAACTGTCCATGAAATAGCCTTGGAGTCAATTGTCCAATTACTTTTGGTCCCTTTAAAAACAGGGTGGCACATGTTAAAGAGCTGAAACGCCTAAACCCTTCATCCAATTTTAATGTGGATACCCTCAAATGAAAGCTGAAAGTCTGAACTTCACCTGCATCTGAATTGTTTTGCTTAAAATTCATTGTGGTAATGTCTATAACCAAAATTAGAAAAATGTTGTCTCTGTCCAAATATATATGGACCTAACTGTATTTGGTAAATTCAAAAAAGTTCATTTTGACTGGAAAAAAAGAACAGAACTGTAGAATTTTTGGCAAATTTATTAAAAAAGAAAAACTGAAATATCACATGGTCATAAGTATTCATACCCTTTGCTCAGTATTGAGTAGAAGCACCGTTTTGAGCTAGTACAGCCATGAGTATTCTTGGGAATGATGCAACAAGTTTTTCACACCTGGATTTGGAGATCCTCTGCCATTCTTCCTTGCAGATCCTCTCCATGTTTCCTTCAATGACAACCAGTCATCCTGTCCCTGCAGCTGAAAGACACCCCCATATCATGATGCTGCCACCACCATGTTTCACTGTTGGGATTGTATTGGACAGGTGATGAGCAGTGACTGGTTTTCTCCACAAATACCGCTTAGAATTATCACCAAAAAGGTCTATTTTCCTCTCATCAGACCAGAGACACTTATTTCTCATAGTCTGGGAGTCCTTCATGTGTTTTTTACGAAACTATGCTGGCTTTCATATGTCTTGCACTGAGGAGAGGCTTCCGTCGGGCCACTCTGCCACAAAGGCCCGACTGGTGGAGGGCTGCAGTGATAGTTGATTTTGTGGAACTTTCTCCCATTTCCCTACTGCATCTCTGGAGCTCAGCCACAGTGATCTCCAAGGCTCTTCTCCCACGATTGCTCAGTTTGGCTGGACGGCCAGGTCTAGGAAGACTTCTGGTGGTCCCAAACTTCCTCCATTTAAGGATTATGGAGGCCACTGTGCTCTTAGGAACCTTGAGTACTGCAGAAATTATGTTGTAACCTTGGCCAGATCTGTGCCTTGCCACAATTCTGTCTCTGAGCTCCTTGGTCAGTTCCTTCGACCTCATGATTCTCATTTGGTCTGACATGCACTGTGAGCTGTGAGGTCTTATATAGACAGGTGTGTGCCTTTCCAAATCAAGTCCTATCAGCTGGACTCCAATGAAGGAGTAGAACCAGCTCAAGGAGGATCACAAGGAAATGGACAGCATGTGACTTAAATATGAGTGTCTGAGCAAAGGGTCTGAATACTTATGACCATGTGATATTTCAGTTTTTCTTTTTTAATAAATATGCAAAAATTTCTACATTTCTGTTTGTGGTGCAGAGTGTACATTAATGTGAAAAAATGAACTTTTTTTAATTTACCAAATGGCTGCAATGAAAGAGAGTGAAAAATTTAAAGGGGTCTGAATACGTTCTGTACCCACTGTAATACTGTCTTGTTGTTACTGTATCTGAACCTGGCTTGTGTGATTCTGTCTGTTGAGCTGTTGTATCTGAGCCTGCCTTGTGTGATACTGTCTGCTGAGCTGTTGTATCCAAGGTGTGCAGGGTACATACAGGTAACCTATGGGCTCTTACCTTCCATCAGGAACTGGGAAAACTGTAGTTGGCGCTCACCTGGTTTATTGGTTCAATGAAGCGAATGAAGATCTAGAGATTGTAACAACGGATGAAGAGGAAGGAAAAGTGGGTGACCGGCAGGTGCTCATGTATTGTGGCCCCTCCAATAAGTCTGTGGACGTCGTAGCCGGTAAGTTAGGCGCTTATATGTTGCCTAATTCACCAGACAAGGGCAACTACCCCATGTTCCAAATTATTATGCAAATGACATTTTTCTTGGATTTTCCTAAATGGTCGGTGCAAATGACAGTCAGTCTAATAAAAGTCATCACCCGTTAGATTATACATCAAATTTTATTGAAGAAACCTCCCAATGATAACAGTATAATCTCCAAAATGAATAAAACCTCAAAATGCTCTGTTCCAAATTATTAGGCACAGTAGAATTTCTAAACATTTGATATGTTTTAAAGAACTGAGAATGCTCATTTGTTGAATTTGCAGCATTAGGAGGTCACATTCCCTGAAGAAAAAAGCTATTTAACTCCAAAACCTCCTAACAGGCCAAGTTACATGTTACCATAGGAACCCTTCTTTGACGTCACCTTCTCAATTTTTCATCCATTGATCTTGTGAGTTTTTGGATAGTTTCTGCTTGTATTTCTTTGCATGAAGTCAGAATAGCCTCCCAGACCTGCTGTTGTGATGTGAACTGCCTCCCACCCTCATAGATCTTTTGCTTGATGATACTCCAAAGGTTCTCTATAGGGTTGAGGTCAGGCGAAGATGGTGGCCACACCATGAGTTTATCTCCTTTTATGCCCATAGCAGCCAAAGACTCAGAGGTATTCTTTGCAGCATGAGATGGTGCATTGTCATGCATGAAGATGATTTTGCTCCTGAAGGCACATTTCTGCTTTTTATACCATGGAAGAAAGTAGTCAGTCAGAAACTCTATAAACTTTGCAGAGGTCATTTTCACACCCTCAGGAACCTTAAAGGGCCCTACCAGCTGGTTCCCCATGATTCCGGCCCAAAACATGACTCCTCCACCTCCATGCTGACGTCGCAGCCTTGTTGGGACATGGTGGCTATCCACAAACCATCCACTACTCCATCCATCTGGACCATCCAGGGTTGCTCGACACTCATCAGTAAACAAGACTGTTTGAAAATTAGTCTTCATGTATGTCTGGGCCCACTGCAACCATTTCTGCTTGTGAACACTGTTTAGGGGTGGCCAGATAGTAGGTTTATGCACCACAGCAAGCCTTTGAAGGATCCTCCACCTTGAGGTTCGAGGAACTCCAGGGTCACCAGCAGCTTCAAATAACTGCTGCTTTGTAATGGTATTTTGACAGCTGCTCTCTTAATCCAATGAATTTGTCTGGCAGAAACCTTCCTCATTATGCCTTTATCTGCATGAACTTTGTCTGTGCCCGGTTCAGCCACAAATCTCTTTTAACAGTACGATGATCACTCTTATTTTTTCGTGAAATATCTAATGTTTTCATGCCGTCCAAGGCATTGCACTATTTAACGCTTTTCAGCAGCAGAGAGATCCTTTTTATTTCCCTTATTGCTTGAAACCTGTGGCCTGCTTAATAATGTGGAACATCATTTTTAAGTAGTTTTTCTTTAATTAGAATCACGTGGAAAACTAATTATCACATGTGTTTAAGATTGACTTCAGGGATTCATTGAGCCCTGAGACACAATACCATCCACGAGTTTATTTGAAAAACAAAACAATTAAATCTTTATGACACTTAAATCCAATTTGCATAATAATTTGGAACACAGTGTATGGGCAATGCTTCATTTTAGCACAAGTGTGAACATCTGGACATGGGGTCAGGACTGAGGTGACAGAACTGGACAATCCTCATATTGGTCTTATTCTTTCTAGAAAAGCTCCTCCCACTTCGTAACAAACTCCGCCTACTGCGTATATATAGTGAGCAAATGGAGCTGTCTGAATTTCCTTACCCCGGGAGCAACCTCAGAGTATCCGGATACCTCAGGGAGGGCAAACCACTGGAAGGTCTCAGGTAATGCACTCCTAGACTTCTAGTCATTGTACAGGCAGATGATAGGAGGAGTAGTCCCATACAGTACTAAGTGCATGTTGTCTCTCACAGATCAATCACTTTGCATCATCGGATCCGCCAGCCCTTAAATCCGTATTCCAAGCAAATTCAAGAAATGGATGCACAAATTCAGAGAGGAGATGAGATATCACTGGAAAACGTGGCTAAGTAAGGAGGAAGGGGAGGCCTCGTCACCTGGGTCTTGTCCCCTCTCTTCTCACCTGTCTGTATCTCCTCTCCCCCTGCACTCACCTGTCTGTATCTCCTCTCCCCTGCACTCCTGTCTGTATCTCCTCTCACCTGTCTGTATCTCCTCTCCCCTGCACTCACCTGTCTGTATCTCCTCTCCCCTGCACTCACCTGTTTGTATCTCCTCTCACCTGTCTGTATCTCCTCTCCCCTGCACTCACCTGTCTGTATCTCCTCTCCCCTGCACTCACCTGTCTGTATCTCCTCTCTCCCTGCACTCACCTGTCTGTATCTCCTCTCCCCCGGCACTCACCTGTCTGCATCTCCTCTCCCCTTGCTCTCACCTGTCAGTATCTCCTCTCTCCCTGCACTCACATGTCTGTATCTCCTCTCCCCCTGCACTCACCTATCTGTATCTCCTCTCCCCTTGCTCTCACCTGTCTGTATCTCCTCTCTCCCTGCACTCACCTGTCTGTATCTCCTCTCCCCCTGCACTCACCTGCCTGTATCTCCTCTCTCCCTGAACCCACCTATCTGTATCTCCTCTCCCCCTGCACTCACCTGTCTGTATCTCCTCTCCCCTTGCTCTCACCTGTCAGTATCTCCTCTCTCCCTGCACTCACCTATCTGTATCTCCTCTCCCCCTGTACTCACCTGTCTGTATATCCTCTTCCCTTGCTCTTACCTGTCAGTATCTCCTCTCCCCTTGCACTCACCTATCTGTATCTCCTCTCCCCTTGCACTCACCTGTCTGTATCTACTCTCCCCCTGCACTCACCTGTCTGTATCTCCTCAGTAGTCACCTGCCCATAACTCCTCCCCTCAGTAGTAACCTGCCCATCACTCCTCCCCTCAGTAGTCATCTGCCCATCACTCCTCCCCTCAGTAATCACCTGCCCTCACTCCTCCCCTCAGTAGGCACCTGCCCATCACGCCTCCCCTCAGTAGCCACATGCCCCTCATTCCTCCCCTCAGTAGGCACATGCCCCTCACTCCTCCAATCAGTAGGCACATGCCCCTCACTCCTCCCCTCAATAGACACCTGCCCATCACACCTCCCCTCAGTAGGCACATGCCCCTCACTCCTCCCCTCAGTAGGCACATGCCCTCACTCCTCCCCTCAGTAGACACCTGCCCATCATGCCTCCCCTCAGTGGGCACATGCCCCTCACTCCTCCCCTCAGTAGGCACATGCCCTCACTCCTCCCCTCAGTAGGCACCTGCCCATCATGCCTCCCCTCAGTAGGCACCTGCCCCTCACTCCTCCCCTCAGTAGGCACCTGCCCATCACTCCTCTCCTTTTAACTCATCTGTATTTTCTGAAATAGGTACAAAAAATTACTGGGCGATGCTCGAAAATGGGAACTTGAACACCACGACATCATTCTGTGCACCTGCGTTACCTCATCCAGCAAAACCCTGACAAATTTGCCAGTGTCTCAGATTATTATAGATGAGAGTGCGATGTGCACGGAGCCAGAGACGCTGGTTCCCATTGTCAGCCACAAGAATGCACAATCCGTAAGTGAGCCTATAGCTGCTGCCCATCATTTTCCGAGCCTTATGGTGTGACTGTCACTCATAGACTTTCTCTACCACAGATTGTTCTGATTGGAGATCACCGCCAGCTGCGGCCCGTGATCAAGAATGAAGTTTGCCGTACTTTGAAAATGGATCGTTCACTGTTTGAGAGATACCAGGAGAGGGCGCTGTTGCTGGACACACAGTACCGCATGGTGAGTGGCTTTTACCTACCATAGAGGCGGATCTCACTACTGCGAAACAGCGCAGTGTTATAAATTTACCTGTAGACACCACTACTGGGTGTTCACTACAAGCAGAGTTCTACTGGTCTCTGTACCAGCTGCCAAAATTAGAATAACATGTCTGTTCTCAGAACACCACCTTGTCCAAATGAGTGTCTGCTCAATTTAATTGAATCAGAGTTGTAGCAAGCAAAGGGGATGGCTGCCCCAGGCTACACACTTAGAGGGGCCCACTAGCAAATTGGCGAACTGATGCTCGAGCAGATCACTCAATACTTCATTGTGATGGCTCTGGGCCCCACCTCATCTGTGACACAGCTAAGGATCCCGCCTCCTCAATGGCATGGCGCAGAGCCTCCTCGGTGGCACCTTTCAGGGTCCTGCCTCCTCAGTGGCACTGTTCAGGGCCCTGCCTCCTTGGTGGCACCACTCAGAGCCCCACCTCATCTGTGGAGCAACAAAGGGCCCCACCTCCTCGGTGGAATGGCTCAGGGCCTCCTTTGCGGCGCCGGCACAGGAGGTGAGTATAGGCTTTATTATTTTATTGGTGCCAAGCATTTAGATGAAGAAGGGGTTGTCATACTAGTGGACAACTCCTTTAATAGATTTTAGCCGCTGAAGCCTTGAGCAAGACGGACATTATAAGTAGCGGATTGTAATAAAGCTCATGTCTCCTGCTTTCTCTCTGTCTCCAGCATTCGGATATCTGTGAATTCCCGTCCAATCAGTTCTACGATGGTCGCTTGCGCACTTCAACCTCAATCACACTACAGCCCAGTCTATTCTACTACCAAAACTACTGCTGCCCCCTGCTGTTTGGGAAGGTGTTTGGACAAGAGCAGAGTCTGACAGTGACCAGTGAAGAAGGGAATATTAACTCAAAAGCAAACACTAAGGAGGCTGAGCAGGCGGTATGTATACATCGCCCCCTGTCCCTTTACTTCGCTGCCTAAAGTGGCCGTCCTGTAGCTACCACTATCGTATATAGCCCATATACTATAAAACTGCTTCTTAACAGGTCTGTGCAATATAATGGTGACCTGAATGGAGTAAAAAGGATTATTCCCAGGGCTATTTAATTTCTAATCCATAATTTGGTATTTACTAGGCTCATACTCGCACAGTTAAATTATAGAATTTGTTCTGACTTTAGCCACCACTAGGGGCAGGAGTGGGGTTCAATTGTTTAACAGGTTTCCCTATTCGTGTTAGGAAACCATGCCCATTTAATTGCCATGACCCTTTTGGTAGCCACACGTATTTTCAAGCACATTTTCCTCAACCAGAAAATACAAGTAACAGTAACGAAAAGTAAAGGTGCTTTACCCTCTTTACCCCACCTCATAGTCTCATTGCCGCCTGTCAAGTATACGCTGTTCCAGTGAAACTGTCAATCACTTACTATAGTGAATAGTATTAAAGGGGTTTTCTACAAGTTTTTAAAATTGGTACCAAAGGAACCCTGCTCAAATTGGAAAGGGTGACCTCCTGTCCACCTGTCACCTCAACTGTCTGCTACACCTAATATTTCACCTCAGAAGCTAGAAGACAAATATGCACAAAATAACATCACACTGTGATCAGACCATATATTATCACTATACCAAATAATACCACATACAGGGAACAAATACCGCCACACCATGACTACATATTACCACCACATAGTGACCAGATATTACAATACTGATCATTAATAAAAACCACAATAGTAATAACACTAATATTACTATCAGTGCCATTATATGTAAATGCTCTGTATATAGTGTAAGTGTACAGGTAATAAATACAGTGATCACTAGTGACATTATACACAGGAGCTCTGTATATAGTGTACAGGAAATACAGTGATCACTAGTGACATTATACACAGGAGTTTTGAATATAGTGTCAGTGTACAGGTAATATAGTGATCACCAGTGACATTATACAGAGGAGTTCTGCATATAGTGTCAGTGTACAGGTAATATAGTGATCACCAGTGACATTATACACAGGAGCTCTGTATATAGTGTAAATGTACAGGTATTAAATACAGTAATCACTAGTGACATTATACACTAGAGCTCTGTATATAGTATATAGTGTATAGTGTACAGGTAAAACTGATCACAAGTGACATTATGCACAGGAGCGCTGTATACACTATATAGTGTACAGGTAATACAGTGATCATTGGTGACATTATACACAGGAGCTCTGTATATAGTGTACAGGTAATAAAGTGATCACTAGTTACATTATACACAGGAGCTCTATATATAGTGTACAGGTAATACAGTGATCACCAGTGACATTATACACTAGAGCTCTATATATAGAGTACAGTGTACAGGTAATGCCGTAATCTCCGGTGAAATTATACACAGGAGCTCTGTATATAGTGTATAGGTAATACAATAATCACTGGTGACATTATACAAAGGAGTTCTGTATATAGTATACAAGTGTGAACTGGAGTGTTCTATATACTGTATAGTGTAAGTAATATTACAGTCATGAAGGTTGTCTCTTTCTTCTCTTTTTATTGTTTATATGTAATTTCACTTACTTTGAACATATGAGTTGCGTTATAAGTTTTTGCATCTTTTTAGCGTCTCGCTTTTCCACTCTACTGAGTACGTTTTTGAATCTATCTAGCGTTCCGGTTTTACGTACATTTTGGGACGCTGCGGCGTTCTGTTTTTCGAGCGAGTCTGTTTTCATCACTAAGAAAATGGCTGTAGCCATGGGCTTTTAATTGGGAGCTGGTGGTGCGCATGCCCGGTGTCGTCCATCGTAGCCATCTTCTCGTGGACCTATCACTTACAAGTGGGGAGTGTTACACTCCTTGTGTTTAGAAGGTGGAGCTCCGCCTCTCACACACGCCCCACTGTGATGGCCTTACTGGATGATGCACTCTGGACACCACTGCGCATGCGCCGATTTCACCGGTTCTACTTCCAGGTTTATGATATTTAAGCACAATGAGACACACTATGGATACACCCTGTTGAAAAAGCCACGCGAAACGCGCGTCCGGGGGGACCGAGTGAGGTGGGGAGGCCATACCTGATCCACAATGGGTAAGCAGCGACTATATGTACATATGAAGATGTGATCATGTATTTTGGGCAATTCAGCCATGTGAGTTGGACATAGTGACTGCATTTGGTCATACGTTTTCTCTATACTTTGAATTGATGCTGCCACCCAAAAGGTTTATTTGAGTGCTCCCCCCCTGACTTGGTCATTGCCGCATTTTCTCCTTTATGTGTCTTCTGCTATATGGCTGTATTGACAATACACCCATGTTTTGTATTTTACATATCTGTATTTGTATATGATTGATTACCTAATAAACCTTTTGAATATTGTTTTCTAAATATGTTTGGGTGGACTTTTTTCCTCCGTGTTTTTGTTTATGTATAGTGTAAGTGTACAGTGACACGTCTAGTTGAAGTAATTTATCTTCACTTTTCTTCTTCATCTTGCGCAGAAGGCTATCACTTCTTCATCTATAGCTGATCGTTTCTTGGACATATTCCCCACTTCCCCCCCCCCCCCCGACTTCAACACTTCACTAGAAGGAAGAAAAAAAAGCAACATAGTGAAGCCCTGCACACTAACAGGACATCCCTCCTCCCCCATTGAAAACAGTATCCTCAAAAGTAAAATATATTATAGCAGTGATAATATCCCTTAATTGGCCCCTACCGTAATTATGTCCCCCACTTGCCACCATAAACCAATTATGTAATGTTCCTCATTCTGGCCTCTATACAGTAAATATGTCACCCATCT
Organism: Ranitomeya variabilis; assembly: GCF_051348905.1. NCBI lineage: Eukaryota > Metazoa > Chordata > Amphibia > Anura > Dendrobatidae > Ranitomeya > Ranitomeya variabilis. The sequence continues at coordinate 582,503,077 of NC_135235.1, forward strand.
TGGCTTATTCCTGTAGTAATGTCCCCCATCCTATAACAATGTCCCCTTTGTGGACCCATCCTGTAATAATATCCCCCATCCTGGGCCCCTTCCTGTAATAATTTCGCCATCATGGGCTCTTCCTGTAATATCCCTCATCCTGGGACCCTTGCTGTAATAATGTCCTCATCCTGGGCTTTTCCTGTAATGTCCCTCATCCTGGGCCTCTTCCTGTAATAATGTCCCCATCTTGGGCTCTTCATGTAATGTCCCTAATCCTGAGCCTCTATATAATAAAGTTCCTCATCCTGGTCCCCACGTGTCCCCAATATTGCCGGCTATCTGTAGCAAAAAAAAAAAAAAGATTCTTCTTTCCTGTCCTCGGGCTTGTGGCGTCCTCTTTCTGCTCCATATACAGTGTGGACGGGCTGGAGCATGGCAGTGCCATCATATGCTGGTGACTTTGCACCGACGTCAGCTGCCAGCCTCTGATAGGCTGGTGGATATTTTAACTGTTTTCTCAATTACGTTTTCAGGTGCGTTTGGCAAAACTTCTGGTCAGTCGGTCTGTTTCTGCTAAAGACATCGTTATCCTGACCCCTTACAATGCCCAGGTGGCATTGGTCACAAAGAAACTGCAAGAACAGGGACTGAGGGAGGTCACCGCCTGCACCATCATGAAGAGCCAAGGTTACTATTAGCCCATTATATGGATATTACGGTATATTAGCGGTGTCTTACAGCAGTATTACATATACCTTTCCTCCACCTGCAGGGAGTGAGTGGCGATATGTCATCTTTTCCACCGTTCGTACGACTTCGGCTGAAGAGTACGATTCTCGACCTACGTACAGTTGGCTGCGGCAATATCTTGGTTTTCTTTCAGACCCAAACCAGATAAATGTGGCACTTACAAGAGCAAAGGAGGGACTGTGTGTCCTAGGTACGGAGAATGCATACATGGCGGAGCACATCACCAATCACAGTATACAAAGCAGAGCACGTCACCGATCACACAGCATACATGGCGGAGCACGTCACCAATCACACAGTATACAGAGCAGCGCACGTCACCAATCACACAGTATACAGAGCAGAGCACGTCACCGATCGCACAATATACAGAGCAGAGCACATCACCGATCACACAGTATACAGAGCAGAGCACGTCACCGATCGCACAGTATACACAGCAGAGCACGTCACTGATCGCACAATATACAGAGCAGAGCACGTCACCGATCGCACAGTATACAGAGCAGAGCACGTCACCGATCACACAGTATACAGAGCAGAGCACGTCACCGATCACACAGCATACATGGCGGAGCACGTCACCAATCACACAGTATACAGAGCAGAGCACATCACCAATCACAGTATACAGAGCAGAGCACATCACTGATCGCACAGTATACAGAGCACAGCACGTCACCGATCACACAGTATACAGAGCAGAGCACGTCACCGATCACACAGTATACAGAGCAGAGCACGTCACCGACCACACAGTATACAGAGCGGAGCACGTCACCGACCACACAGCATACAGAGCAGAGCACGTCACCGACCACACAGTATACAGAGCGGAGCACGTCACCGATCACACAGTATACAGAGCAGAGCACTTCACCGATCACACAGTATACAGAGCAGAGCACAGCACGTCACCGACCACACAGTATACAGAGCAGAGCACGTCACCGACCACACAGTATACAGAGCGGAGCACGTCACCGATCACACAGTATACAGAGCGGAGCACGTCACCGATCACACAGTATACAGAGCGGAGCACGTCACCGACCACACAGTATACAGAGCGGAGCACGTCACCGATCACACAGTATACAGAGCGGAGCACGTCACCGATCACACAGTATACAAAGCAGAGCACGTCACCGACCACACAGCATACAGAGCGGAGCACGTCACCGATCACACAGTATACAGAGCAGAGCACTTCACCGATCACACAGTATACAGAGCAGAGCACGTCACCGACCACACAGCATACAGAGCGGAGCACGTCACCGATCACACAGTATACAGAGCAGAGCACTTCACCGATCACACAGTATACAGAGCAGAGCACGTCACCGATCGCACAATATACAGAGCAGAGCACATCACCGATCACACAGTATACAGAGCAGAGCACGTCACCGATCGCACAGTATACACAGCAGAGCACGTCACTGATCGCACAATATACAGAGCAGAGCACGTCACCGATCGCACAGTATACAGAGCAGAGCACGTCACCGATCACACAGTATACAGAGCAGAGCACGTCACCGATCACACAGCATACATGGCGGAGCACGTCACCGATCACACAGTATACAGAGCAGAGCACATCACCAATCACACAGTATACAGAGCAGAGCACATCACTGATCGCACAGTATACAGAGCACAGCACGTCACCGATCACACAGTATACAGAGCAGCGCACGTCACCGATCACACAGTATACACAGCAGAGCACGTCACCGATCGCACAGTATACAGAGCAGAGCACGTCACCGATCCCACAGTATACAGAGCAGAGCACGTCACCGATCGCACAATATACAGAGCAGAGCACGTCACCGATCACACATTATACAGAGCAGAGCACGTCACCGACCACACTGTATACAGAGCGGAGCACGTCACCGATCACACAGTATACAGAGCAGAGCACTTCACCGATCACACAGTATACAGAGCAGAGCACAGCACGTCACCGACCACACAGTATACAGAGCAGAGCACGTCACCGACCACACAGTATACAGAGCGGAGCACGTCACCGATCACACAGTATACAGAGCGGAGCACGTCACCGACCACACAGTATACAGAGCGGAGCACGTCACCGATCACACAGTATACAGAGCGGAGCACGTCACCGATCACACAGTATACAGAGCGGAGCACGTCACCGACCACACAGCATACAGAGCAGAGCACGTCACCGACCACACAGTATACAGAGCGGAGCACGTCACCGATCACACAGTATACAGAGCAGAGCACTTCACCGATCACACAGTATACAGAGCAGAGCACAGCACGTCACCGACCACACAGTATACAGAGCAGAGCACGTCACCGACCACACAGTATACAGAGCGGAGCACGTCACCGATCACACAGTATACAGAGCGGAGCACGTCACCGATCACACAGTATACAGAGCGGAGCACGTCACCGACCACACAGTATACAGAGCGGAGCATGTCACCGATCACACAGTATACAGAGCGGAGCACGTCACCGATCACACAGTATACAGAGCGGAGCACGTCACCGATCACACAGTATATAGAGCGGAGCACGTCACCGACCACACAGTATACAGAGCGGAGCACGTCACCGATCACACAGTATACAGAGCGGAGCACGTCACCGACCACACAGTATACAGAGCGGAGCACGTCACCGATCACACAGTATACAGAGCGGAGCACGTCACCGATCACACAGTATACAGAGCGGAGCACGTCACCGACCACACAGCATACAGAGCGGAGCACGTCACCGATCACACAGTATACAGAGCAGAGCACTTCACCGATCACACAGTATACAGAGCAGAGCACGTCACCGACCACACAGCATACAGAGCGGAGCACGTCACCGATCACACAGTATACAGAGCAGAGCACTTCACCGATCACACAGTATACAGAGCAGAGCACAGCACATCACCGACCACACAGTATACAGAGCGGAGCACGTCACCAATCACACAGTATACAGAGCGGAGCACGTCACCGATCACACAGTATATAGAGCGGAGCACGTCACCGACCACACAGTATACAGAGCGGAGCACGTCACCGATCACACAGTATACAGAGCGGAGCACGTCACCGATCACACAGTATACAGAGCGGAGCACGTCACCGACCACACAGCATACAGAGCGGAGCACGTCACCGATCACACAGTATACAGAGCGGAGCATGTCACCGATCACACAGTATACAGAGCAGAGCACTTCACCGATCACACAGTATACAGAGCAGAGCACAGCACGTCACCGACCACACAGTATACAGAGCAGAGCACGTCACCGACCACACAGTATACAGAGCGGAGCACGTCACCGATCACACAGTATACAGAGCGGAGCACGTCACCGACCACACAGTATACAGAGCGGAGCACGTCACCGACCACACAGTATACAGAGCAGAGCACGTCACCGATCACACAGTATACAGAGCGGAGCACGTCACCGATCACACAGTATACAGAGCGGAGCACGTCACCGATCACACAGTATATAGAGCGGAGCACGTCACCGACCACACAGTATACAGAGCGGAGCACGTCACCGATCACACAGTATACAGAGCAGAGCACGTCACCGACCACACAGCATACAGAGCAGAGCACGTCACCGACCACACAGCATACAGAGCAGAGCACGTCACCGACCACACAGTATACAGAGCAGAGCACGTCACCGATCACACAGTATACAGAGCAGAGCACGTCACCGATCACACAGTATACAGAGCAGAGCACGTCACCGACCACACTGTATACAGAGCGGAGCACGTCACCGACCACACAGTATACAGAGCGGAGCACGTCACCGACCACACAGTATACAGAGCAGAGCACGTCACCGACCACACTGTATACAGAGCGGAGCACGTCACCGACCACACTGTATACAGAGCGGAGCACGTCACCGACCACACAGCATACAGAGCAGAGCACGTCACCGACCACACAGTATACAGAGCAGAGCACGTCACCGATCACACAGTATACAGAGCAGAGCACGTCACCGATCACACAGTATACAGAGCAGAGCACGTCACCGACCACACTGTATACAGAGCGGAGCACGTCACCGACCACACAGTATACAGAGCGGAGCACGTCACCGACCACACAGTATACAGAGCGGAGCACGTCACCGACCACACAGTATACAGAGCGGAGCACGTCACCGATCACACAGTATACAGAGCGGAGCACGTCACCGACCACACAGTATACAGAGCGGAGCACGTCACCGATCACACAGTATACAGAGCGGAGCACGTCACCGACCACACAGTATACAGAGCGGAGCACGTCACCGATCACACAGTATACAGAGCGGAGCACATCACCGACCACACAGTATACAGAGCGGAGCACGTCACCGATCACACAGTATACAGGGCAGAGCACTTCACCGATCACACAGTATACAGAGCAGAGCACAGCACGTCACCGATCACACAGTATACAGAGCAGAGCACGTCACCGACCACACAGTATACAGAACGGAGCACGTCACCGACCACACAGTATACAGAGCGGAGCACGTCACCGACCACACAGTATACAGAGCGGAGCACGTCACCGACCACACTGTATACAGAGCAGAGCACGTCATCGACCACACAGTATACAGAGCGGAGCACGTCACCGATCACACAGTATACAAAGCGGAGCACGTCACCGATCACACAGTATACAGAGCAGAGCACGTCACCGACCACACTGTATACAGAGCAGAGCACGTCACCGATCACACAGTATACTGTTGTGAATTCCGTTCTCGGGCTCCCTCCTCTGGTCATGAGTGGTACTGTGTGAGTTTGTTCTTGGGCTCCCTCTGTGGCCTTTAGCGATATGGCTGGTCTGTGGCTGGGCTCAGCTGCTTCATTTCCTGCTTTGCTGTTCCTATTTAACTCACCTGGACCTTCACTTGTGGCCTGCTGTCGTTGTATTCAGTCCTGATTCTGATCACTCCTGGATCTTCCTTGTGACCTGTCTCCTACTGGAGAAGCTAAGTCTTGCTTGTTCATTTTGCTCATTATTTCCTTGAAAACGTTTCTCAGTATATGATGAGTTCAGTCCAGCTTGCTTTAATGTGATTTTTCGCTTGCTGGTTAGTTCTGGGGTGCAGAGTGCGCCCCTCACATCGTGAGTCGGTGTGGGGGTTCTTGTATTCTCTGCGTGGTTTGTTTTTGATAGTTTTTGTACTGACCGCACAGATTCCTAGCTATCTTCTGTCTGTCTAGTGTTAGCGGGCCTCATTTGCTAAACCTGTTTCATTTCTACGTTTGTACTTTCCCCTTATCTCACCGTTATTATTTGTGGGGGGCTGTCTAAAACTTTGGGGTTATTTCTCTGAGGCAAGTGAGGTCTTTGCTTTCTCTCTAGGGGTAGCCAGTTTCTTAGGCTGTGAAGAGGCGTCTAGGTTTTTAGGTAACGCTCCACGGCTGCCTTTAGTGTGTGTGGATAGGATCAGGATTGCGGTCAGTATAGCTTCCACATCCCCAGAACTTGTCCTAATATTCTGGTTTACAGGTCAGGTCAGTTTTGTGATCCTACCACCGGATCATAACAGTATACAGAGCAGAGCACGTCACCGATCACACAGTATACAAAGCAGAGCACGTCACCGACCACACAGTATACAGAGCAGAGCACGTCACCGACCACACTCTATACAGAGCAGAGCACGTCACCGATCACACAGTATACAGAGCGGAGCACGTCACCGATCACACAGTATACAGAGCGGAGCACGTCACCGATCACACAGTATACAGAGCAGAGCACGTCACCGATCACACAGTATACAGAGCAGAGCACGTCACCGACCACACTGTATACAGAGCAGAGCACGTCACCGATCACACTGTATACAGAGCGAAGCACGTCACCGACCACACAGTATACAGAGCGGAGCACGTCACCGATCACACAGTATACAGAGCGGAGCACGTCACCGATCACACAGTATACAGAGCACGTCACCGATCACACAGTATACAGAGCAGAGCACGTCACCGACCACACAGTATACAGAGCGGAGCACGTCACCGATCACACAGTATACAGAACGGAGCACGTCACCGACCACACAGTATACAGAGCGGAGCACGTCACCGACCACACAGTATACAGAGCGGAGCCCGTCACCGATCACACAGTATACAGAGCAGAGCACGTCACCGATCACACAGTATACAGAGCAGAGCACATCACCGATCACACAGTATACAGAGCAGAGCACGTCACCGATCACACAGTATACAGAGCGGAGCACGTCACCGATCACACAGCATACAGAGCAGAGCACAGCACGTCACCGATCACACAGTATACAGAGCAGAGCAAGTCACCGATCACACAGTATACAGAGCAGAGCACGTCACCAATCACAGTATACAGAGCAGAGCACGTCACCGATCACACAGTATACAGAGCAGAGCACGTCACCGATCACACAGTATACAGAGCAGAGCACGTCACCAACCACACTGTATACAGAGCAGAGCACGTCACCGATCACACAGTATACAGAGCGGAGCACGTCACCGATCACACAGTATACAGAGCGGAGCACGTCACCGATCACACAGTATACAGAGCAGAGCACGTCACCGATCACACAGTATACAGAGCAGAGCACGTCACCGATCACACAGTATACAGAGCAGAGCACGTCACCGACCACACTGTATACAGAGCAGAGCACGTCACCGATCACACTGTATACAGAGCGAAGCACGTCACCGACCACACAGTATACAGAGCGGAGCACGTCACCGATCACACAGTATACAGAGCGGAGCACGTCACCGATCACACAGTATACAGAGCACGTCACCGATCACACAGTATACAGAGCAGAGCACGTCACCGACCACACAGTATACAGAGCGGAGCACGTCACCGATCACACAGTATACAGAACGGAGCACGTCACCGACCACACAGTATACAGAGCGGAGCACGTCACCGACCACACAGTATACAGAGCGGAGCCCGTCACCGATCACACAGTATACAGAGCAGAGCACGTCACCGATCACACAGTATACAGAGCAGAGCACGTCACCGATCACACAGTATACAGAGCAGAGCACGTCACCGATCACACAGTATACAGAGCGGAGCACGTCACCGATCACACAGCATACAGAGCAGAGCACAGCACGTCACCGATCACACAGTATACAGAGCAGAGCAAGTCACCGATCACACAGTATACAGAGCAGAGCACGTCACCAATCACAGTATACAGAGCAGAGCACGTCACCGATCACACAGTATACAGAGCAGAGCACGTCACCGATCACACAGTATACAGAGCAGAGCACGTCACCGACCACACTGTATACAGAGCGGAGCACGTCACCGACCACACTGTATACAGAGCAGAGCACGTCACCGATCACACAGTATACAGAGCGGAGCACGTCACCGATCACACAGTATACAGAGCAGAGCACGTCACCGATCGCACAATATACAGAGCAGAGCACGTCACCGATCACACAGTATACAGAGCAGAGCACGTCACCGACCACACTGTATACAGAGCAGAGCACGTCACCGACCACACAGTATACAGAGCAGAGCACGTCACCGATCACACAGTATACAGAGCGGAGCACGTCACCGATCACACAGTATACAGAGCAGAGCACGTCACCGATCACACAGTATACAGAGCAGAGCACGTCACCGATCACGCAGTATACAGAGCAGAGCACATCTTATATTTCTTTGCCTTTTAATCATTATTGCATGCTTTATCTCTGCAGGAAATCCTCTCCTACTGAGATGTTCTCGCCTCTGGGATCAGCTGCTGCAGCACTACAGTCAGAACGCGGTAGTTGTAGATTGTACTGACATCAATGTTCGAGCTCCGCGACGTCGCTGAGAGTCTCCGGAAGGGTTGAGAGCACAATCACCAACCAGGTGTCATCACTTTAGAAATGAACTAATGTGTCTCAGGTGTAAATATTCCAGAAATAGTGGAACGTTCTTTAGTAGCCCACAGGCTGATGTAACTGCTTCCTCAAAATTCTATTAATGGAACATTCCTGTGGGGGCAGACAGGGGAATAACTATAGGGGGCTTCAGTGATAAACTTTATACATGTAACTCAGTGCAGGCACTGATAGCATGAAATGGAGTGATATGTGCTGCTACTCTGTGGTCATACATGGAACTGCAGGTTTTAAATTATTAATTTTTTTTTTTTTTTTACATTTTCTGACTTTTTTTGGTACTGGGGTCAGATATTAACAGCCATCTGTACCCTCCACTCCCCCACCATTCATTGTATTCATGTGTGGACCAGCAGAATGGGGGTGAATGAAGCACTTTTCAGATTTGGACCAAAAAATTATGTTGTTACCAGCAGTGAGTCGTCTCCTTACAGTTTTCGAAACTTTTTTATTCTTGTGTAAATATTCCATTACCCAATGATCACCAGTGTATTCAGGATCTGTACATATCTAGCATTAGATTGCTAGCTCCTCAGGTAAACACTGATATTTGCTGACTGCCTTCCCTCTTTTTTTAAGATTTTTATCTATTTATGAACAAATTTTATACATTTTAAAACTACTAAGATTTTAATGTTTTATTGTCCTTTTAGGATGGGGTAAGGAATAGATCTAAAGGAAAAATCCAAACAAAAATGGTACATGTTGACATGTCTGGTGTAGGGTCCGAGGCATGGGGGATACCATGCCACAAGGTGTTCTTTAATCACGTGTCATGCTCTGCCCCCTTGTGGCCTGCAGTAGGCATAACACTGTGTTTGGACAGGTGTGTTCATTTAAGATTTTCTGAGCTCTTTCTGTTTGCGGACAGAGCTATGGTGGTATAAATACATTGTCAGTGGGATTTTTTTAATCTTTTTAATTTATATTTTATAAATTGGAACAATGTTTGTAATTTTAACTAGAATCAAAAGATGAATTGTGAAATAAATGCCCATTAGCTGCAATATATGTTGTCATTTGATCAGTATCATCACTGAAATGTGCCGCCTTATTTCTCACCTAAATATATAACCATATAGTCCCTGCGATTACATCCTCTGCAAGGAAAAGGAAAATGTATAGTCTTAATTAAAAATATCCTATTGTTTTGTGTATACAGTTCTCATGTAGATCTGTGTGTTGCTAAGGTTGCAGACTATAAAAAAACCCTACGGGGCTAATTCATCAAAGTTTTTACACCAGAAAAGTGGTGTAAAAGCTTTGAAAATTTGCACATTTTTTGCGCCAACTGGGAAAATTTGGCAACTTTTGGCTTCTTCATGCCAGTTTGAATAAGCTCTGGGGCAGGGAGGAGTTTGGGCATGCCCACGTCCGCCTGTCAAATTAATCAAAGGTGTCAGCATTTTGTACACCATAAATCCTACTCCAGTGTCTGACTAGAGTATCATTTCTAGAGCAGGTCACGGAAAAGAATTTGGCGCCGTGTACTTTAGCAAGGCTGGTGTAGTGCGAGTGTGCTCTGTGCCAGTCTTGAATCCACCCCAATGTATCACCACACCTTATGGCCTCGAATCATCAATACCGACAATTTTCTTTCCGCTCTTAATGAGGGGGCATTTTGAAGTTAGATGCTCCTGATTCATGAAGATGTGCATTCCTTTTAATATTTCAGAAGCGTCTGGCGAGTGGTGTGAGCTCCATGCACCATGCCAGAAATTATACTCTAGTCCCTGACCGGAGTAAGATCTCTAGCATAGGAAATGCCACAGCTCGCCATGAATTAGACAAGCCACAGCATCACACCCGCTCCGCACCTCAACTCTGCCCAATTTGGTGACAGTGCGAGAAACTGGCATAAAAACGCCAAAAGTTGCAATTTTTGTTACGTAACTCCCGAGTTGCGCAAAAATGTTGTGACTTTTCCTGACTGTTACTACTTAGGTTTAGGAGCTGTAGCCACATAATCTACAGCAAATAGCTGCACTGACGTACAGGTAACACCCTGCTGTAACTGGATTTTAGGCTAATCTTGGCCATTTAACCCTTCAGTTGCCCACTGTTATGGGTTGTCAGTCAGCCAGTGACCTAATAATGGCCCGCAGGACAGCCAAGTACATGGGGGCCGTGATGTCTTCACTGAGCCAAGATGTCAATCTGCACCAAGAACTCAGAAGAAAACTTCAAATGCTGATTAAACAAGAACCAAAATGTGGATTTTTTTTCACCATATCAATTTAATTAGCACAATTTAGCAATGTAAAGACATGGTGCTGTTATACTGACAGGTTCTCTTTAAAATGTAATTTAATTCTTTATTTAACCCCTTCTTGATGTGTGACAGCTGAGCCTGTACCATGCCTGGCATATGCTGGCCGTGTTACACAGCCAGCATCTATCTTTAACAGCAGCGACCAAAGCTAGCTCTGTTCACTGCTGCTTAACAATTTCAGGCTACTTTCACACTAGCGTCGTGCACTGCACGACGTTGCAGCGCAGCGACGCATAGTGTGGAAGCGCCGCACAACGGGGGCAGCGGATGCTGTTTTACATCGCATCCACAGCCCCATTGTGAGGTGCGGGGGCGGGGAAAAGACGCTATCGACGCACAAAAAAACGTTACATGTAACTTTTTTTGTGCCGACGGTCCGACGCAACAGTCGCACTGCGTCGCTAATTCAAGTCTATGGAGAAAAAGCGCATCCTGCAAGCAATTTTGCAGGATGCGTTTTTTCTACAGAACGACGCATAGTGACGTGCAGTGCACGACGCTAGTGTGAAAGTAGCCTAGAGGCCACAGTCAATCACTGACAGCAATATTTAAATATAAAAAAAAATGTATAAAAAGTGTAATCACTTGCTCAATTTTCCTCATTATTAATGAAAAAATAAATAAGCATATTGGCTATCACCTTTTCTGTCTAACAAAGTATCTAATTAATCAGTACAATAAATGCCATAAAGAGGAAAAAAATGCGAAGTTACAAAATTGCAGTTGTTCGGTCACCTCACCACACCTTACTAAACAAAAATGCAATAAAACACTATCAAGATGTTATTTTTTTCCCAAAATGGTAACAATAAAAATCAGCTCTACACGCAAAATAGAAACCTTCACAAAGTTCCATCAACAGAAAAATAAAAAAATGTTTAGGTCTCACTTATCATTCATGTACAAATATTTTTTTTTCCACCAGCACTTATAATTTACAGGACCATTTACAGTTTCCTATGTTACAGGACTGCAATTTATTTGTAAAAATCAGATGCTAGACTGTGGCTCCATATGGCATCCGATTTTTTTGTGCACCCATAGATTCGAATGGGCGAGTCTCATCCGATTTCCAGAGGAAACTAGTGCAGATTCGGACAGTGAAAAAAAAAATTGCTCGTGTGCTCTGCCAAATGGAAGAACATTGGTCCAAGAGCTTTTCACTGACCCAAAATACGGTTGTCTGAACGTGCCCTTACCGTACATTGAACTTGGTAGAAACAAAACCCCAAGAAAACAATGGTGGAATCACGCTTTTTTATCATTTCACCACACATGGATTATTTTTCCAGTTTATTGTAGAGAATTGCAGCACAACCTAATAAATGAATCGAACGGCGCTTCAGTACATGCACAGTGTACCAAAACTAGAGAAAATAAAGTGGCTGCAGTGCATCAGTAAGCTCTCAATAGTAGTGATTAGAGGGGGTGATCAGACCCCTGCAGATCAGTGATTGATAGGACATCATTGCAAGGCTAGATACTACATGGGTTGTACACAGCAGGCCTGGATGCATTCTACTGTGTGGCCAGCAGAGGTCAGCAAAGTTCTGAGTTGTACACAGCAGGCCTGGATGCATTCTACTGTGTGACCAGAAGAGGTCAGCAAAGTTTAAGCACTGATCGGTCTGTAAATAGGTCAGTGCCCCGGCTCAGAGGCAGTAGCTGTATGTGACAGTCTGGCAGTGGGAGGTTTAAATTTAGGAATGTATGTGGGTCACTGCGCCATGTGAGGCCAGGTTTGGTGGGGTACACAACTTTCATGGTGGCTGCACAATTGGGTTTTAGCTTTTCCACAGACTGCACAGAACATACAGTACCTGTCTTGGAGCCAGGGATGATCTAGGACCCATTAGAGAAAGATTCCAGCATCCTCCCCACCGTCCGCCTCCACCGCTGCTAAACACTAAATCCCAATCAGTCTAATGTGTCCTCACTGGAAGTTCATGTCAGCCCTGCGTGACCCATACAAAACAATCCATGGGTATATGCGAGCAGTGCACCCCAATCAGTGTGTGTATAGCGGGCCATGTCATAATGATTCTGCATCCCACATATGAATACCGTATTACAATTATGTTGTCACTGTGTGCATATATTACTTATCCTGTATTATACTCCAGAGCTGCACTCACTATTCTGCTGGTGGAGTCACTGTGTACATACATTACATTACTTATCCTTTACCGAGTTATATCCTGTATTATACTCCAGAGCTGCACTCACTATTCTGCTGGTGTAGTCACTATGTACATACATTACATTACTTATCCTGTACTGATCCTGAGTTACATCCTGTATTATACCCCAGAGCTGCACTCACTATTCTGCTGGTGGAGTCACTGTGTGCATACATTACATTACTTATCCTGTACTGATCCTGAGTTACATCCTGTATTAGGCTGCCGTCACACTAGCAGTATTTGGTCAGTATTTGTAAGCCAAAACCAGGAGTGGAACAATTAAAGGAAAAGTATAATAGAAACACATCACCACTTCTACATTTATCACCCACTCCTGGTTTTGGCTTACAAATACTGATGTAAAATACTGACCAAATACTGCTAGTGTGACGGCAGCCTAATACTTCAGAGCTGCACTCACTATTCTGCTGGTGCAGTCACTGTGTACATACATTACTTATCCTGTACTGGTCCCGAGTTACACCCTGTATTATACTCCAGAGCTGCACTCACTATTCTGTTTGTGCAGTCACTGTGTACATACATTACATTACTTATCCTGTACTGTTTCTGAGCTCCATCCTGTATTATACTCCAGAGCTGCACTCACTATTCTGCTGGTGCAGTCACTGTGTACATACATTACATTACTTATCGTGTACTGTTCCTGAGCTCCATCCTGTATTATACCCCAGAGCTGCACTCACTATTCTGCTGGTGGGGTCACTGTGTACATACATTACATTACTTATCCTGTACTGATCCTGAGTTATATCCTGTATTATACTCCAGAGCTGCACTCACTATTCTGCTGGTGGGGTCACTGTGTACATACATTACATTACTTATCCTGTACCGATCCTGAGTTACATCCTGTATTATATACTCCAGAGCTGCACTCACTATTCTGCTGGTGCAGTCACCGTGTACATACATTACATTACTTATCCTGTACTGATCCTGAGTTACATCCTGTATTATACCCCAGAGCTGCACTCACTATTCTGCTGGTGGGGTCACTGTGTACATACATTACATTACTTATCCTGTACTGAACCTGCGTTACATCCTGTATTATACTCCAGAGCTGCACTCACTATTCTGCTGGTGGGGTCACTGTGTACATACATTACATTACTTATCCTGTACTGAACCTGCGTTACATCCTGTATTATACTCCAGAGCTGCACTCACTATTCTGCTGGTGGGGTCACTGTGTACATACATTACATTACTTATCCTGTACTGATCCTGAGTTATATCGTGTATTATACTCCAGAGCTGCACTCACTATTCTGCTGGTGGGGTAACTGTGTACATAGATTACATTACTTATCCTGTACTGATCCTGAGTTACATCCTGTATTATACCCCAGAGCTGCACTCACTATTCTGCTGGTGCAGTCACTGTGTACATACATTACATTACTTATCCTGTACTGATCCTGAGTTACATCCTGTATTATATACTCCAGAGCTGCACTCACTATTCTGCTGGTGCAGTCACCGTGTACATGCATTACATTACTTATCCTGTACTGATCCTGAGTTACATCCTGTATTATATACTCCAGAGCTGCACTCACTATTCTGCTGGTGCAGTCACTGTGTACATACATTACTTACCCTGTACTAATCCTGAGTTACATCCTGTATTATACTCCAGAGCTGCTCTCACTATTCTGCAGGTGCAGTCACTGTGTACATATATTACATTACTTATCCTGTACTGATCCTGAGTTACATCCTGTATTATACTCCAGAGCTGCACTCACTATTCTGCTGGTGCAGTCACTGTGTACATACATTACATTACTTACCCTGTATTGATCCTGAGTTACATCCTGTATTATACTCCAGAGCTGCACTCACTATTCTGCTGATGGAGTCACTGTGTACATACATTACATTACGTATCCTGTACTGATCCTGAGTTACATCCTGTATTATACTCCAGAGCTGCACTCACTATTCTGCTGGTGCAGCCACTGTGTACATACATTACATTACTTATCCTGTACTGAACCTGCGTTACATCCTGTATTATACTCCAGAGCTGCACTCACTATTCTGCTGGTGGGGTCACTGTGTACATACATTACATTACTTATCCTGTACTGATCCTGAGTTATATCGTGTATTATACTCCAGAGCTGCACTCACTATTCTGCTGGTGGGGTAACTGTGTACATAGATTACATTACTTATCCTGTACTGATCCTGAGTTACATCCTGTATTATACCCCAGAGCTGCACTCACTATTCTGCTGGTGCAGTCACTGTGTACATACATTACATTACTTATCCTGTACTGATCCTGAGTTACATCCTGTATTATATACTCCAGAGCTGCACTCACTATTCTGCTGGTGCAGTCACCGTGTACATGCATTACATTACTTATCCTGTACTGATCCTGAGTTACATCCTGTATTATACTCCAGAGCTGCACTCACTATTCTGCTGGTGCAGTCACTGTGTACATACATTACTTACCCTGTACTAATCCTGAGTTACATCCTGTATTATACTCCAGAGCTGCACTCACTATTCTGCTGGTGCAGTCACTGTGTACATACATTACATTACTTACCCTGTATTGATCCTGAGTTACATCCTGTATTATACTCCAGAGCTGCACTCACTATTCTGCTGATGGAGTCACTGTGTACATACATTACATTACGTATCCTGTACTGATCCTGAGTTACATCCTGTATTATACTCCAGAGCTGCACTCACTATTCTGCTGGTGCAGCCACTGTGTACATACATTACATTACTTATCCTGTACTGATCCTGAGTTACAGCCTGTATTATACTCCAGAGCTGCACTCACTATTCTGCTGGTGGAGTCCCTGTGTACATACATTACATTACTTATCCTGTACTGATCCTGAGTTACAGCCTGTATTATACTCCAGAGCTGCACTCACTATTCTGCTGGTGGAGTCCCTGTGTACATACATTACATTACTTATCCTGTGCTGATCCTGAGTTACATCCTGTATTATACTGCACACAATGGGTCCTGGAAGAGCTGCTACTGAACAGGTAGGATAACTTGCAAGATATGAATTGCTTTATTGATTGCCCCAAGAAGTTGCTAGAAGCATAATCCTATACAGTCATATATAAGAAATAAAGTATTTTAGAAATTAAGGACTGAATTTTATGCAAAAAAGGGACAGAGCTTGGTTACATCAATTATTGTGCTGTAGAAAATGCTTACGAGTAAAAAGGTAATATTAGTATTGTGAGATAATGCGCTCCTGATGGAGAAACGGTAATTGAGAAAAATAAAATCTCAGCCTTAGGCCGGAGTCACTACCATATAATACGGCGGGGTGATATGCGGTAAAACATCGTATAGCACTCGGTCCGGTGTTATACTATGGGGCAGCACAGATCTGTGATTATTTTCTCATGCCGAATCGGCATGCTGCAACCGGCTGCGAGACTTGGCTCATTCGTACCCATACAAGTCTATGGGTCAGTGAAACATCGGACTGCACTCAGATGTCATCCCAGTGCAGTCCAATATACGCTGAGACAGGCCATGGAGGAGATGGAGTTACTTTCTCCATCTCCTCTGCACCTGTGCTGCAATTCCCTCTGTGAGAGGATCGGAGCACAGACCCTCGGCTTCCGGTCGCAGCAGAGCTGGAGCTGATGGTCTCACTAGATGCCATAGAGTGACTCCGGCCTTAGACTTAAGGTGTTTGCTGGTCACAGAATACTGATATCCCACCCACAGGAGAGGTCATCAACATGAGATCAGTGGGGGATCTGCCAGCAGGTACTCAGACCGATCAGCTGTTATTACTCCGAGATGACCTGCAGTACTAGGCATCGGCCACTACACACTGTAAGGGGCTGCGCTTTGCAGATCCTTTCAAAGTGCTTACCTCTGAAGCCGAAGCAAATGACAGCTGATTTGTGGAGGAGCCAAGTGTCGGCCCCCCCAACCAATCGCATATTGATGACCTACCCTGTAAATTGAGCAACCCCTTTAAGTGTCTGAGAAGCTTATTCATAATTTACGGGGGTTTTTAAGTTCCTTTTTGCGTTATATTTGTGGACAGTTTTAGCACCAAATTCTTTAAATTGGCAAACAGTGTTCATAAATTTTACAAAAAGATAAAAAAAAGTGCTTCATTTTGTTCGTTTTTTTTGCAAAATCATGGAAAAATTGGTGACGCTCAAGAAAATCTCTGCGGGCTGGGGGTGAGCCTTTAACTCCAACAGTGATGGCGAACTGAAACAAACAAAAAAAACACTAAAAAGTGACTTAAAAAGGTGCAAATGCAAAGATAAATATGGCACAAACAGAAGAACAAGCATAAAAGCAATGATCCCCTAAATATGTTTTTTTTTTTTTTTTTTTTTTTTTTTAATTCTTCAAATATTGTAATAGTGGTGTAAGTACCATTTTTATAGGACTCCAAATCCATTGTATAAAGTTACATTGATATCTGCAGCCACCACTAGAGGGAGTTTAGGAGCCAAATGTGGTATTATTGAGACAGTATGCAGTTCACTCTGGAGCTCCACCTAGTGGAGGCTGCAGCTTTTTTATGATAAGGATTAATGTGATTATGGCCCATGTTCATATGATCAGACTTACTGGAAGAATAAACATACCAGGGAACAAGGACATTAGCCTGACTGGATCCTCTTGCCCAATAGTCAGTACTAAAAATGACCACTAAGGCTCCAGTTCACCATCATGTTTAGAGGATATTTCATGGGTGCATCATATACATGCCATTACAAAAAAAAATAAAAAAAAATAGAAACCGAATTAACGGTAAGAATAATTCTAGGAACCTTCCACGACGGCATATGGAGGTTGCCTCTTTGCCCTAATGGGGAACAGGAAATGGAGAGGTTAAAAGGCCCTCCCACCTCCCTCTCACCAGTGACTTATAACTGAAAACCATAGCACCGGTTTACCTTGAATCCCAGATTTAAATCCAGGAGTATAGGGAGGGAACTAGCGCCGTCGTGGAAGGTTCCTAGAAACCGAATTAACGGTAAGAATAATTCTATTTTCTCTAGTCACCTTCCACGACGGCATATGGAGGAATACCAACTGATTGGCGCTAGGGAGGGACAATGGCCTGGAGTACTTTCCGGCCGAAGGCTAAATCCTTGTTGGGCATTACATCCAATCTGTAATGCCTGGAGAAAGTATGCAATGAAGACCATGTGGCTGCCCTGCAGATTTGCTCTGCTGATGCACCTGCTCTTTCTGCCCAGGAGACTGAGGTTGATCTAGTCGAATGAGCCTTGATTCCCACTGGAGGAGCTTTGTCTTGAGCAAGGTATGCTTCTGCTATTGCTTTCTTTATCCAGTTGGCAATAGTACTTTTGGCTACCTTTTTTCCCTTATTTTGTCCTGATGGATGGATAAATAGATTGTGGTCAATTCTGTAAGAACTGGTTTGTTCTAAGTAAAACAGTACAGTGCGCCTGACATCCAGCATGTGGAATCTCTCTTCTTTTGAATTTACAGGATTTTGGCAAAAAGAAGGTAGAATAATTTCCTGGGAGCGGTGGAAGTCCGATACGACTTTTGGAAGAAAAGAAGGGTCTAGGCGCAGTACTATAGAGTCATCTCGAATGGATAGGTATGGTTCTCTTATTGAGAGAGCTTGTAATTCTCCCACCCTCCTTGCTGATGTAATAGCCACTAGAAAAATTGTTTTGTAGATTAGGTTTTTCTGGGAGCAGGAGGATAATGGTTCGAAGGGGGGACCTGTGAGCCCCTGTAACACTAGGTTAAGATCCCACAGTGGTACTGTTATTTGCTTCTTAGGGTTCATTCTAGAAGCCGATATCATGAATCTCTTGATCCAGCGATGATTTGCCAGATCCTGATCAAATATTGAACTGAGGGCGGACACCTGGACTTTTAAGGTGCTAGGCCTGAGGCCTATTTCTAAGCCCTTTTGCAAAAAATCTAGAATTTTTGAAATATTCGGGTTGAAGGCATCCGGCACCTCAGGGAGACAAAAGGATGAGAATTTCTTCCAGATTTTATTATATATTGCAATGGTTACAGGTTTCCTAGATTTTTGAAGTGTGGAAACCACTGCTTCTGATAGTCCTCTGGCTCTTAATATTTGGGCTTCAGTAGCCATGCCGCCAGATTCCACTTGTGGGCATCTAGGAGATGGATTGGTCCTTGAGAAAGAAGGTCTTCTTCCATCGGAAAGTGGAACGGCCCATCCACCTGAAGGTCCACTATCAGGTTGTACCAACTCCTCTTGGGCCACAGCGGAGCTACCAATATGGTAGGCGTTTGTTCTTCCCGCACTTTCTGTAAGACTTTCGCCAGTATTGGGATTGGTGGAAACGCATAAGCCAGCCGGAAATTCCACTTCTGGACCAGTGCATCCACGCCTTTGGAGCCGTCCCTGGGGTTCAGCGAGAAGAATGCTTCGACTTTCGCATTTCGGCTGGATGCAAAGAGGTCGATTTCTGGGAGACCCCATTTGTTCACCAGCATCTCGAAACTTCGGTTGCTCAGGCACCATTCCCCCGGATGTATGTCCTGGCGACTTAGATAGTCTGCCTGAATGTTGGACGAGCCTTTCAGGTGAACCGCTGTCAGAGATAAGAGATGTCTTTCTGCCCAGGAGCATAGTCGGGCAGATATATTCTTCAGGCAATTGTTTTTTGAACTGCCCTGATGTCTGATGTGGGCCACCGTGGTCACATTGTCCGAATATATCCGGACGTGATGTTCCTTGATCAGATGACCTCCTACTAGTAGGGCTTCTTCTACAGCTTTTAGCTCTCTGTAGTTGGAAGATTTCTTGCTTGTTGACTGGTCCCAGAGACCTTGGAAAGGGGTGTGATTTATCATGGCCCCCCAGCCTCTCTGGCTGGCGTCTGTTGTAACTGTGGTCAGTGGGACTTGCGTCCAGCTGACCCCTTTTTGTAAATTTTTTGGGGACATCCACCATGCCAGGGAGGCTTTGACACGACCTGGTGTGTACAGTTTTTTGTTCAGAGAACTGGGATGACCATCCCAATTCTGCAGGATATGTGCCTGAAGAATTCTGGAATGGGCCTGGGCCCATGGTACCGATTGAATGCAGGCTGTCATCGAGCCAAGGAGAGACATGCCTTCTCTGATTGTGGGGGATCTGGTGTCCCTGAACGTTTTGACCTTTGATAGAAGGGTTAGACGGTGTTCCACTGGGAGGAAGGACATTTGTCTTGCAGAGTCCAGGAGAACTCCCAGGAATTTCCTGCATTTGGAGGGTCGTAGGTGAGATTTTTCCAGATTCGGCACCCATCCAAGAGATGTCAGGATTTCGAGAGTCTTGGATACATGAGACTCCAGGGCCTGTTTGGAAGGAGCTATTAACAGAAGGTCGTCTAGGTACGGCACTATACAGACGCCTTGCTTCCGGATAAAGGAGATTACCTCCCCCATTATTTTGGAAAATACCCTTGGAGCCGAGGATATTCCAAATGGGAGGACGTTGAATTGATAGTGCTCTATCAGACGCCCTCTCTGTACAGCGAATTTGAGATATTGGCGATGTCTTTGGTGAATGGGGATGTGAAAGTAGGCATCTTTCAGATCGAGAGTGGCCATGAAGGAGTGTGGACCTATCAAGGGAATGGCATTCTTCACTGATTCCATCTTGAATCTTCGGTACTTTATATGCCGATTGAGATTCTTTAGATTTATAATGACACGGGACTTGCCCGATGGCTTGGGAACCAGGAATAAGCGAGAGTAGTGGCCTCGATCCCTCTCCGATTCCGGTATCTGGGATATCGCACCTGACATCTTTAGGGCCCTGAGACCGGACGCCAATTTTGATTGATCTTTCAGGGAAGGTAGGGAGGTGACTTTTAGACCCCGTGGGGGGGAGGAAATGAATTCTATTAGGAGACCCTCTTTGATGACATTGAGGATCCAGGGGCAAGAGGTGATGTTTTGCCACTGGAGGTAAAATTTTGAAAGTCTCCCCCCCACTGGATCGAAGTCACCGTTTCTCCTGTTGAGACTGCTGCTGCTGTTGTTGAGGGATGAGGATGTTTCTCCCCCCTCCCTTCGGGTAACTCCACCTCCCGGACTTGCCTTTCCCTCTCTGAGAGGTTTGGGGCTGAAAGGGACGAAAAAACTTCTTTTTGGGAGTTTTTTGTTCTGGGAGGGCTTTCTTTTTATCGGTTGCTTTCTCCAAGATGTCATCAAGAGAAGGCCCGAAGACATAGTTACCTTTAAATGGTATGGCGCATAACTTGGCTTTGGAGGTGATATCACCAGACCACATTTTTAACCACAGTGCCCTTCTGGCCGAGTTAGTTTGAACTAATGACCTCGCAGCAATTCTGATGGTCTCCATAGAAGAATCTGCTAGGAAACCCGTGGCTCTAAGGAGACTAGGAAGGGAGTCTAACAATTCAGCTCTTGAAGTGCCCTGGGATATATGAGACTCCAGTTCACCTATCCAGCGGAATAGAGCTCTAGCCACGCATGTTGATGCGATATTGGCTTTGAGGGCTACTGAGGAGGTCTCCCATGATTTCTTTAATAGACTATCTTCCTGTCCATCGGATCCTTTAACTGTGACGAGTCTTCGAATGGAAGAGCCGTTCTTTTAGCCACTCTAGCCACCTGAGAGTCAACTTTAGGGACATCCCATTTGGTCAACTCGCCTTCCAAGGGGAATCTATGCTTCATCTCGGATGGAGTACTGAGACGTTTTTCAGGTAATTCCCACTCTTGGTCAATCATATCAGATATATTCTGGTGGATTGGAAACCCCACCCGTTTACCCTTAGTTATGCCACCAAACATCTGGTCCTGAATGGACTGTGGTTCTGGCTCCTCCTCCAGCCCCATAGTACTGCGTACTGCGGCTACTAAGTCCTCAACCCAGTCTGCAGAAAAAAGATATTTTCTGGCTTCAGATGTTATAGAGGATGTAGATTCCTCCTGTTGACCTGAGGATGAGGCATAGGAGAGGTCTGACTCAGATTCAGAATCCTCCTCCTGGATCTTCCGTTTTTTGGCTGGAGAGGATGGTGGAGGGGGTGGCGGAGGGGGTGGGGGGGTAAAGGCTGCTAGGGAGGATTGCACCTCTTGCTTGACCAGAGATCGTATTTCCTCTAGTAAAGAAGGTTGCTCAGCCCTGACAACTTTGTCAGTACAGGTCCTGCAGAGTTTTTTCTCCCATGAAGGTGGCAGCTTAATGGTACAGATGGCACACTTCTTTTTAGTAGTTTTGGGGACAGACCTTTCTCCCTGTAATGAGAGGGGAGAGAGAGTGACTAGAGGATACCCCCAAGTTACTACCTAAGGACCCCTGTCCCTGCGGCACTTACTGTGGCAGGGGCAGCGCTGGGCTCTGCAAGCGCAGGGCAGGTACCGCTCTCCATGACAGGAACAGTCTTACCTGCGACGTTTTCTGGCAGGTTTTATACACAGCGGTATGCACCTGCCCCCAGCGATGTGGATACACCTCTTCCCCTCCATGGTCCAGCGTGGAGGACGCCGTCCTGCACGAGACACCGCCGGCGGAAGTGCCTCCAGGGAGCGCAGAAAGGACCGGAAGTGACGCGCGCGATCACTTCCGGGTTGCCAGCGGCATGTTGGAGGGGAAGGAGACCGGAGAGCTCCAGGAGGACTCCGGTCAGGAACACTAGCCTGCTTTGCCCTCATGGGGGCGCGGGAAGGCTAGGCACAGGTCCCGAGGACACCGCAGCGCGGCCCGACGGGAGCAGCATAGGAGGGGAGGTAAGATACGACCCCATGCTGCCCGGTTACACCAAGTCGACGCTTTGTCAGATGCAGCAGTCACCGGCCACCACTGCATACGAAAGTAAACCTCTCCTGTCCCATGGGGAACAGGAAAGACACTGGTGAGAGGGAGGGCCTTTTAACCTCTCCATTTCCTGTTCCCCATTAGGGCAAAGAGGCAACCTCCATATGCCGTTGTGGAAGGTGACTAGAGAAATATAAATCAGACACTCAGCTGAAAGTTACTCGGACCATATTGAGATAATTGGTGCCAGATGAACCTGGCAGCCTATACTCCTCCTGAAATGGAAGAGTTCATGTGCATAGTACTTGGGACATAAGGGCATATGGTTTTACGGCAAATAAGTGACGGAACCTGCATTCCCTGTCAATCAACTGCTGCACCACCCTCTTCATAAAGGTCTGCAAAACTTGGGTTTGCATCCTTGAGTATCTGAGAATATACTTCATGTCAATACAAAAATGTACAAACATGAAGCATTTTTTTAAAAAAGAGGTTCTGCAGTTTTGGTGTGCTTTATAAGCTAGAATGCATGTTATTGCCTGTGGTTACCAGGACATGGTCAGAGTTGGAGCCCACCTTTGTCATCCTCCAGTCCAGAGACCTGTCTGCAGGATATTTGGGACTTCCTTTAATAAATAGTAGGAGGTGCATCATCCCATATACACAATGGACCACCACTAACACAATGAAAGCCCTTCACCAGGCGACTTCCGCTGTCAGCAACTTTACTCTGCTGACTCCGCACAATCCTTAGTGTGAGAACAGTCCCAGCGTATTAAAGGTTTGGATCAAGGGTCTCGGGTGCTAAAAGGACGGTGTTCCATGTAAAAGGGCACTAGGAGCAGTGAGTTACAGGGCAGGTGTGGTACATGAAGCTCACGGGCACATACTGTCCCATCGCAGGTGTCTTCCTGCCGCTGGGGAAAGTTACAGAATGCGCTTGCTGAAGCAGACAGGTCATATTTAGGAGCAGCCGTCCTGAAGTAATTGGGCTTATGATGCTGTCAGAACCTATCAGACAAACCCCAGTCACAAATCATGCACGCAGCAATATACAGAATAGAAAGGTGGCTCATCATCTTACAGCAGCCCCCAGGCCTCCCCCGAAAAACTGCTTGCATTCCTGACACTTTACAATTTCAGAAATTCACATGTAATCTGCACCATTACCTGCTGTTGTAGAACAGATATCAACATTCTTCATAGGAGGCGGAGGAGAATGTATTAGCTAGGTTCACATTGCGTTAATGTGTGCACGCTAACGGACAGCGTTGCACGGCGAAAATGTCGCAATTAACGCCGTGCAACGGGTCCGTTAGCGTGCCCATTGACAGCAATGTGAAGTTTCCCTCTAGCGCATCGCAAGCGCGTGCCTTTTTTCGGCTCGCGCTAGCGATGTGCCGTTCTTTTGTAGCGCGCCTCGGACGCTGCTTGCAGCGTCCGCGGCGCGCCCGAGGTCCGTTCCCCGCTCTCGCAGATCGGGGATCTGCGAGAGCGGGGACGTTAACGCGACCCCTAACGCGGCCCCTAAAAAAACAGTGCGTTAGGGCAATCCGTTTAGCGCTAGCGGATTGCGCTAACGCAATGTGAACCTAGCCTTAGTTACAGGCTTGTACATAGAGGGCAGCAGTATAGTAGTTATATTCTTGCATATAGGGGTCAGTATTATAGTAGTTATATTCTTGTACATAGGGGCAGTATTATAGTAGTTATTTTCTTGTACATAGGAGCAGTATTATAGTAGTTATATTCCTGTACATAAGGAGGCAGTATTAGGGTATGTTTCCACGGTACGTAAACGCTGCTTGTTTGACGCTGCAGCGTCAAACAAGCAGCGTCCAGATGTTCCAGCATAGTGGAGGGGATTTTATGAATTCCCGTCTCCACTATGCGTGGAAACCCACAAGCGGCGGCCCTGCGACTCCGGACATGCTGCGCGTCTTTTCAGAACGCAGCATGTCCGTACACCTTGCGGGGACGCAGCGTCCCCGCAAGGCATATCACAGGGCCCTATGGCGAGGGGTGCGATGATCCCGGATGTGTACTGTACACATCCGGCACCATCGCGTCCCATTAAGGGGGCGGGGCTTAGCGCCGAGCGGCTTCGCCGCTGCGGCGATCCCGCCGGCGAAACGGACTGTGGAGACATAGCCTTATAGTAGTTATATTCTTGTACATATGGGGCAGTCTCGCATGTGTGATCCCCAGCCTTAGGGCTGTCCCACACGTCCAGATAATTCCGGTACCGGAATAAATCGGTACCGGAGTTATCCGTGTCCGTGTGCCTGGGAACTCACGGAGGCCATACGTGCGGCACACGTGTGCTGCCCGTATGGCGAGTGGGTACCACACGGAGCGTGTGGTACCCACTCTGCATGGTGCTGAAGCTGCGATTCATATCTTCCCTGCAGCAGCGTTTGCTGCAGAGAAAATATGAAGAATAGTGTTTAAAATAAAGATCCATGTGTCCGCCGCCCCCCCACCCCCTGTGCGCCCCCCCGCTGGTCAGAAAATACTTACCCGCTCCCTCGCTGCTTCCTGGTCTGGCCGCGGCTTCTCCTGTATGCGGTCACGTGGGGCCGATCATTTACAGTCATGAATATGTGGCTCCACCTCCCATAGGGGTGGAGCCGACTATTCATGATTGTAAATGATCGGCCCCACGTGACCGCATACAGTAGGAGGCGCGGCCAGACCAGGAAGGAGCGAGGGAGCGGGTAAGTATTTTCTGACCAGCGGGGGGGCGCACAGGGGGTGGGGGGGGCGGCGGACACCTAAATCTTTATTTTTAACACTATTCTTCATATTTTCTCTACAGCAAACGCTGCTGCAGGGAAGATATGAATACCGGCTTAAGCACCAGTGGGGGGGACAGCGCTTACTGTAGCGCTGCCTCCTGCACGCACACGGACCCCAGACGGAGAATGTCCGTGTGAGGTCCGTGTTTTACGCGGACCCATTGACTCTATTGGGTCCGTGTAATACGTGCGCTCCCACGAACACTGACATGTCTCGGTGTTTGGCACACGGAGACACGGTCCGCAAAAAATCAATGACATCTGAACAGATGCATTGATTTTTATGGGTCTACGTGTGTCAGTGTCTCCGGTACGTGAGGAAACTGTCACCTCACGTACCGGAGCCACTGACGTGTGAAACCGGCCTTACTTTCAGTGCAGCAAACTCACTCCAGAAGTTCATTGTGTATCTCTGAATGATCCAATGTTGTCCTAAATGCCTAATGATGATAAATATAATCCACCTGTTTGTAATCAAAGTCTCCGTATAAATGCACCTGCTCTGTGATAGTCTCAGGCCACGTTCACACTTTGCGGTTTTTCCCGCGGATCCGCGGCGATTTTGATGCTGCGGGTCCGCAGCAGTTTCCATTGCGTTTACATTAACATGTAAACCCTATGGAAACCGCAAACCGCAGTGCACATGCTGCGGGAAAAAACGCGCAGAAACGCAGCGGTTTACAACCCGCAGCATGTCACCTTTGTGCAGAATCGCAGCGATTCTGCATCCATAGAAATGCATTGAACAGCTTACTTCCCGCATGGGGCTGTGCCCACGATGCGGGAAGTAAGCGGATAATGTGCGGTTGCTACCCGGGGTGGAAGAGAGGAGACTCTCCTCCAGGCCCTGGGAAGCATAAATAGTGTAAAAAAAAATAAAAATAAAATAAAAAATAATGCTATACTCACCTCTCAGCGCTGCACGCGGCCGGCCGGTCAGAGTTGCTGTGCGAACAGGACCTGCGGTGACGTCGCGGTCACATGACCGTGACGTCACGAAGGGTCCTTCTCGCACATCATCTTTGGAACCGGACCACCGCGTGCAGCGCCGAGGAGATCCGGACATCAGAGGGTGAGTTTAACCAATTTTTAACATTACTATTAATGCTGCATATGCAGCATCAATAGTATAGGCGGAAACCCGCAGCGGAAACAGCGGAACAAACCGCGATAAATCTGCAGGGATAACCGCAGTGGTTTTGCCCTGCAGATTTATCAAATCCGCTGCGGAAGAACCCGCAGAGGTCACCCGCAAAGTGTGAACATGGCCTTAGGGTTCTGTTTGAAGAAAAAGAGAGCATCATGAAGACAAGGAACACAACAGACAGGTCCGTGATACTGTTGTGGAGAAGATTAAGGCTATGTGCACACGTTGCGGATTTTACTGCAGATCTGCAGCTGTTTTCCATGCATTGTACAGTACCATGTAAACGTATGGAAAACAAAATATGCAGTGCACATGCTGCGGAAAAAAAAACACGCACGGAAACGCAGTGTTTTTTCCGCAGCATGTCAATTTTTCGTGTGGATCGTGCAGCAGTTTACACCTGCTACTCAATAGGAATCCACAGGTGTAAAACCGCAGGTGGAATCCGCACAAAAAACGCAGTAAATCTGCAGTGCGGTTTACCAGCGGGTTTTGCAAAAACTGTGCGGAAAAATCCGCAACGTGTGCACATAGCCTAAAGCCGGATTTGGATACAAAATGATTTCCAAAACTTTAAACATCCGAAGGAGCACTGTGCAAGTGATGATATTGAAATGGAAGGAGTATCATACCACTTCAAATCTACCAAGACCTGGCCGTCCCTCTAAACTTTCATCTCAAACAAGGAGAAGACTGATCAGAGATGCAGCCAAGAGGCCCATGATCACTCTGGATGAACTGCAGAGATCTACATCTGAGGTGGCACAGTCTGTCCATAGGACAACAATCAGTCGTACACTGCACAAATCTGGCCTTTATGGAAGACTGGCAAGAAGAAAGCCATTTCTCAAAGATATCCATAAAAAGTGTCATTTAAAGTTTGCAACAAGCCACCTGGGAGACACACCAAACATGTGGAAGAAGATGCTCTGGTCAGATGAGACTAAAAATCGAACTTTTTGGCAGCAATGCCAAATGGTATGTTTGGCGTAAAGGCGACACAGCTCATCACCCTGAACACACCATCCCCACTGACAAACATGGTGGTGGCAGCATCATGGTTTGGGCCGGCTTTTCTTCAGCAGGGACAGGGAAGATGGTTAAAATTGATGGGAAGATGGATGGAGCCAAATACAGGACCATTCTTGAAGAAAACCTGTTGGAGTCTGCAAAAGACCTGAGACTGGGACAGAGATTTGTCTTCCAACAAGACAATGATCCCAAACATAAAGCAAAATATACAATGGAATGGTTCACAAATAAACGTATCCAGGTGTCACGGGGTCTTTCTCCGATACCACACAATCAACAGAGCGAAGGAAGTGTGAACAATCCCAAGACACCTTTATTATAGGCAAAACTAAAAGGTCCATAAACAATCCACCACACTGAGGATACAATAGTCCAGACCACGAATGCAGTTCATTAACAGAATAAAATGTCCAAGGAGATGAGAGTCCAATAATCCAGCAGAGGATATATAAAAAAAAAAATAATAAAAATCCATGTGCTTCCCTTTCTCTCGGACGTGCTGTGTTCACACCATCCTCACCACACAGCAACTGACTTCCCGGCTCCTGTCCTCCCTAGCCCCCCCTTCTGTGCAGGGGTAGTCAAACAGGTTGGGGTGGTTTTCAGGCCTCCCAGACCTGACAAAGGTGCCTCGGGGATTAAGGCACTACAGGGGGTCATCAAGAGGCATAGATACAGTCAGGCTGCAGACAATAAGTGAGCTAATTCAATTATCAGCCTTTTGGAAGGTAACAGACTCTAGACAATATGGGGAATACACAGAATTATACAGGGCAACAAGAGAACACTATGAAAATCAGTAAAAATATAAATATACACAAAATGATACCCACATAACATATCACACCATCACAACCTCTCCCACCTCATAATAGGCGAGCACGCCATGAGGTCTACACAGACCTCTGGCCTGCTCACTTTAGTCCACATTGCTAAATCGTTTATCGTTCCTCCTATATAGGCCTCCCAGACCTGACAAAAGGTGCCTCTGGGATTAAGGCACTACAGGGGGTCATCAAGAGGCATAGATACAGTCAGGCTGCAGACAGTAAGTGAGCTAATTCAATTATCAGCCTTTTGGAAGGTAACAGACTCTGGCTTGTCAAGGTAAGGAAGCTTATTCGCCGGGCAATGCTCCTCTGGGAAATGGCCAAATTAGTTCTCATGCTTCGCACTGACGAGGGCCAATAGCCCGAAACACCGTGTCGGCGAATTGAGATACTGATTTGGCTTTTATCCTAAGTTATATTGCAACAACTCATTAAAGGGTTGATTGTGACTTGTAGGATCGCTACTTCCAACAGGTGGCGCTATAGAGTTCAAGCCCTCTTTTTCTCAGAAGAGCCAACGTGCATATTAAATTTCCCAGAGGAGCATTGCACAGCGAATAAGCCTCCTTACCTTGACAAGTCAGAGCTGGTATGTGTCACTCTCCATAAGAAGAAACGTTACCCCTGAATTTCCACAAAAATTTAAGATAACCAATAAATTTCATTCAGCTTCACAATTGTGTTCCACTTGTTGTTGATTCTTCACCAAAAATTTACATTTGATATCTTTATGTTTGAAACATGATTTGTGGGAAAAGGTTGAAAAGTTCCAGGGGGCTGAAAACTTTTGCAAGGCACTGTATATTCTTGTACATAAGGGGGCAGCATTATAGTAGTTATATTCTTGTACAGAGGGAATTATGCAAAATAAAAAAAAAAATAAACTATCGCTGGATCATTTAAATCCTAGGTCATTTGGGATGCATGTATTTAAAGGGCATCTGTCAGTATGATCAACCTTCCTAAGCAATCTATACAAGCATGTAAGATCATAAAAAGTTGAATAAAATGATACCTGGATATCTGCAATCTGAGGTCTTCGAGAAATCCACATTTTTCTTAATATGTAAATTAGCTGATAATCTGTGTCCGGCCTGTAGATTTTTCCCTGACAATCTGCCTCCAGAGATTATTTGAATGAGTGGGGGAGTTACCCATTTAATGGCTGACAAGTATGCTCTCCTAAGCTAGGCATACAGGAGGCTGCCTGGTTCTGATGAAGAAGTCCACAGCCACACCTTGCATGAATGTGTGAAACTAGCCTTAGGCCCCTTACATAGATCAGTTTTTTGCCATCAGTCGCAATCCGTCGAATTTTGAAGAAAAAAAACATAACGGATCTGGCGACTGATGCCGCCGGATCCATTTTTTTTTTCTCAGACTTGTATTAGCGACAGATTGCAACGGATGGCCTCATGTTTCATCCATCGTTTGGCAGATCCGTTGAAAATGGTTTGTCCAGCGGCCGGAGACAACAGACATAGTAAAGTTTTTTGTGTCAGTCGAAAAAACGGACAGCGACGGGTCCATTGTTTTCTAGAATGGAAGCCTTTGGCACCAGATCTGTCAAATGACAGAATCCTGAGACAGATTCCATTTTTTTTTTTTACCTGACCATGCTGTTTTTTTTTTTTATGATCCAGTTAGCCAGCATAAGTACATGTGGGGGTTGCCAGGGAATGCCCACATGTACTTATGCTGGCTAACAGATGTAAATCATTCAGCTGTGGCAAGAAAAACGAAATCTCCGAGCACTGAAGAATACTCGAAGGACACCCAAGTGTGCTCGAGAAATCTCGAGTAACGAGTATATTCGCTCATCACTAGTTGTGACCCCGTGAGACCTGTAGTCTCAGGACAGATGTTAAATTACTGCTAGTCACACATACCTATACATATTTCGCTACACTAGCAATTACCATCTGACTTTTTTTTTTTTTAAATAACTTTTGCACTTTGCGTCTTTATTTTTGTTCAGTTTGGCTGGTGTATATGGCGGATTGCTTTTTATCTTCTATAATTATTTTACAAATTTATTCGTTTTCCTGGTATTGTTGTCTTGGTGTTGTCTCAATATTTTTATTCATTTTTTTAAAAAAAATTACCGTGATATTTTTAGCGTGGGCACTTTTGTATGTATAGTACTATTTACCGCTATTAATAAAAGGTATTTTAATTTATTTCTACTCTCGTCCTTTTATTTATTTTTTCTGGTTCGGGTGTCTTCTTTGGTTACATCATTTCGAATGGTCTGCCATTCTCTCTTGCACAACGAATGTCTTGTTCACACCAATTTAGCACATATTTCATTAGTGATTGACAGCGGTTATGTTTATTTAGTGTTTTGAATCATAGCAAGATATGCATAGTATTCCTACTCCAATGCATCTCCAATTGTATACATAACAAATAAATGATTCTGTAACATGGCGTACAAAAGTACACACATTACCTACCTGCACAGCAGGTCCCGACATAGAAAACAAGCCATACACATCAGTTTGTACTCCCTTTATTAATCTTCACAAAAGGAAAAAATATATATATTTATATACACATACACACAATCATCTTACATAATCACAATGCCATTCACACATTAGGGAGAGTTACAGTGTAAAAGTAACATAAATACAACATTGTAAACTCACAACCAACGCAAAGACATTTAAAAAATAACAGGTCCTGTCACCAGCGTATGTGCAAAACAAGGGAGAGGACAAAAGGTCCGCAGAGCAGGGGGTGGGAGCACTGGTGGGATCACCTCTTTATAAGAGCTAGAGGGGGGGGTGCTTTGTATTACAGCCCAAGGCTGCAGCAAGGAAGAATCACATCCATCCCAGAAGATAAACCCTACACAAAGCGGATCGGTCACCAGTTTGAGCATGTTTATCTGCCCACATCATGGAATAGTGGCTGCAAAGCTGGTTAAAATGAAAACACTGAGGATGGAAATTTTGATGAATGCTGCTACTATACATCTTCTTTGGATTCAATATGTTTGACCATTTTTTTGGGCTGAGCCTGTCACTATCTGAAGAGTTCAGTCACAAGAGGGGAAAAAAAAAACCAAAACCTGTAGGCAGATTATTTTGGAAAATCCATATTATACCAATATATGCCATTTCTGAAATGCAGATCGGCACTGGAGTATACTTTTTTTTTTTTCCTCTTGGACTGAACAAAATTAAGTTTATTTTAAGCTCTCCTATCCATTGCAGAAATAGTCACATGGAAAGTTTAGGATAAAATGCATGTTAAGCCCAAAGGGGAGTTACCAAAGTTTTATCTCTGGGGCGTTTACTTTTCCTCCTGTATTTAGTTGACCAATCAAAGACAGACAATACCAAACAGTGGCTGGGGGTGAAATGAAAGGAGAGAGAAGAAAAAAAAAAAAAAAAAAAAAAAAAAAAGTACATGCCCTCAGAGACAAATCTCTGGCAACATCCTGTTGGGCTTATCATATCGCCACAATAGAAAGGGATTAATTAAAAACTGTTTTACTCCGATTTGATGCCACTATTCCTTGATGAGGACAGTTTGGCATGCCGAGACTGATAAAAGATCCTATTTAAAAGGGAAGCCATCATCAGAAAATAACTTGCTTAAAATAAAGTTTTTGTTTTACATGTATTTTTTTAAGTTTAGTGTATCGATCGAGAAAAAAATCTTGCAGTTTTCATAATTCTTGTCTTTCCACAAACAGTTAGCAGGGTGTGCATCAGCAGGGGATTGCATTGAAAGAACACTTATTTATTCAGGAGACATTACAGTACGCAGCAATTACAATAGGTGATGTCAGGTCTGACAACATTATCCCCAGCAATTATCTTTGCACACACTCATTAGATGCTTCTTTACAAAAAGAGCCAGGGTTATTTCATTATGGCTATGTACAATTGTTATTTCCTGAAACAGGAAGTTGAGAGTCTAAAACCGCTTCAGTGGTCAATGTGAAAACTGCAAGTTTTTTTTTTTTGGGAGGGGGTTAATAATTTGGGATATAGAAAGGAGGGGGGAAAAAAAAAAAAAATTTTAAGAGCACAAAAATCTGATTTAAACAATAGTTCACTCCCTGATGACATCTTCCCTTTAACCCTTTGGGCTAGTAAGTGATAACACCCCCCCCATCCCGTATCTGAAACAAATGCATAATGATGCCCTGGAGCAAGCAGTCTGAAAAGGGGGCAATGTATGGGGTGGTGTCGCTAAACATGAATTAGAAATCACCCCTGCTGTGTGGCCAGCAGCACCACCAGGGGTCCTGTGCGGGTGTTTCACCTGACAGACTGACTGGCTTAAGGCAAGGGCTACGCTCATCACTACCCACAGCATGGTATTTTTGAATTGTTGCAATGCACGTTGTGGTGTGACTGGTGGTCACGTGGTTAATGGGAGGTATGTGTCACAGGGATGGATGCTCCCTGCGATGCAACGGGTTGCGGGTAACTATGAGAGATGGGAGGGTCTGGCTACCCATATACCTCACCTCTGAGTGGGGGCGCTAACTGTACCCTTTTCCCTGCATGAGTTTGAGGACCTGCAGTGATGTCATGATCACATGACAGTGCATGTGAGGTTACCTCATCTGTGGGTGTGGTTACAAGCTACCTAAAAGAGGTGTGTTTAGCACATGGTAGTGAGTGTTTGGGAGTCTGTCAGTGTGGACAGATTTCCATGGGTTCAGGCGGGACACTACAGAGTGGTCTGTATCTTGAGAGGGAGAAGCCTTTCTGTGTCCGTGGCTTCAGATAGAGCCAGAGTGCTGGACATTGCATAGCCTGTGTGCCCACAGGCCTGAGAAGAGCAGAGCTCTTCTATGGACATTAATGCGGTGTCGGCCTGATGTACGGACTGTTAACCTTTTTGTTGCTGCTTTGATGGTTTATGGAGCAAATAAACCCACTTGGACATTGAAGAGAATGTGCCTCCTGTTTCCTCCTACGCATCTGAGTGAGTAAAATCCTTACAACGTCCAATATGGCTGCTCCAGGAGGCGCTTATCTGCAGCTCCTGCCTTAGTATAAGGGAAGTCATTGTCTTTAGACATTGGGTTTCTATTGACTGTTACTTTGATGGACAGCGCTTGTTTATGTTAACCTAATTCCATCAAAGCCAATTGTGTCAACAGTTTTGAGGCCAAATCTCTTAGCCCCCCACCTTAAGATCAGGGCAAAATTCATCACATAGGAACACCTGGATTAGGGAAATCTAGAAATGCAAAGGATTACCCAGATCCCGGTCTATGTCTATGCAGGAGTTATAGGACTATGGGTAATTAGAGTCTCTCTCCCCAAAAAACGTAGTCCTATTGCATGACACATGGGGTCAGGACCCCATTAAATGGGTTGTCCACTACTAGGCTAACCCCTTCTTGATCAAAATGTTTGACCCTCATAAAATAAAGGTTATACTCTCCTCCCCTGGAAGCACCATTCCAGTGGTGTCAGCACTTGCTTTCCCAGGGCTCTTGTGCGGTTATTGTGACAAGTGACGCCCAATCAGCGCTGGCATCGCTGCCCTGCATTCAGACAAATCGAACATGAAGAGGAAGTTGGGGGGCTGCAGCTGATCTTGGATTTACTCTTCCAGCTCAATTCGACATGAGGCGGGGATAGTGACGCCAGAGCCGATTGACACTGGCTTCACAACAACAGCATGGGAGCCCCAGGAGACGGAGTGCCGACACAAACGGCACCGGCATGGGAGGCGAGTATAAGCCTATTTATTTTAATCAGGGTCAAGTGTGGGGTATGAGAAGTTGTCTTTAAGGGACACAACCTGTTTCTACCCAGAATGTTTCTTTAAACCATCCAGAATTCAGTGCAATATCAAAGTGCTCCCACCATTCACACACCTGCTGCAATGTATTAAAAAGGTGCCCCCCCACTCCCCCAGACTAGAAAAACAGGGCAACTTTTTATTGCTTTTAGAACGTACCAGTGCATCGGTTGCATGTATCGTATCCGGTATTGCAGCTCAACTCCTTGAAGTCAGCGGAGCAGAGCCGAAATACTACACACATACAACTTGTCACCGTTTTGGAAGAAAGCAGACATATTTTTATAGTTCAGGAAAACCCCTTCAATAAACATTAAAAATAATTATAGCAGTGATGAATACGCAGCTCTTGTTGGGAGTCTGTAGAGGATTTGGCTCCCACCAATGCACTGCCCCCAATGATCAGCAGAACTTTTACCTGAGCAGTAGAAAAAAGGAGAATAGGTCAGGGAAAAATAAAAAAATGATGACCCACAGAGACCCAACACTACAAAGTGTACCCCACAGGGGGGCTGTGTGGTCTAGTAAAACATATGGCACAAAATGCAAACCTGGGACAGACAGTGACCCTATAAAAGGAAGTGCCAATTGTAGGAGAGGTCTATGGAAAAGCCTCTTGCAGCACGCAGTAAAGGGAAAGCTTTGTGCTGGGGAAGGAAATCTGGGTGAGACAAGGTCCAGTTGCCTAGGAAAAGAAAAAAAAAAAAAAAAAAAAATTCTCCTTCCCTTTCTGTAGTGATAGATCTCAACCTGGTTCACTGATGCAATGTCATCTCCCCCTCCATCAGACCCTTATAGTAATAGGTGCATAGATTCATTGAGCTCCAGAATTTAGCCCCTTACCTCCCAACAAGAACTTATAGGCAGTGAGCAGTCTGCAGTACAGCCCATCCAGCATGGAAGAAGCAAGGAGGGGGCAACGGTGGTGTCGTGGGCTTAGTTACTAGCAGGTAGTTGGGTGGCAGAAGCAAAACAATAAAATAAGGCACAGCGTTGCAAACAAGTGACAGCAAAGAGTGCAAGCTTCTCCTAATACCCCTTAAGACTACAGATTAAGTCTCCCAGAGTGTGTAGGTTGGGGTTGTCCCCATCTAGTAATAGGCACTTCGGCAGAAGAGGGGGAGAAAAAAAAAAAAAAACCTAGAACAAAAAACTACCCATCATAGCATGCAGAAGTCAAGAAGATGCAGGATGTGGGGGAAGGAGGCACGGGGAAGATGGGGCTCCGTCTACCCACTAGAGATTCCCTGAGACAATAAGTGCAGGAATAAGCAGTGCTGGGCGTAAGACGTTGTGGCCCCTTTCCATCATCCACCCACAGGTGATATGTTTAAAAGGGGGAAGGGATGGGTTATTAGGAGGAAGTAGAGGGATCATGGAATTAAGGACACTGATGGGCCTGCCAACCCCAGTTAAGAAAGCTCCCATCTTAAGATTTACAACTGGAGGAGACAGTCTTAAATGAGGTCTGCGTGAGCAGCCACAGAACAGCTCACCCCATGTAAAGGAGGAGGGGGGTGCATGCACTAAGGAGATGGCTCTTTCAATAGTAAGCCAACAGTTCCTTGAAACCACAAGATGACCAACAAATAAAATGTGTTGCTACAAGCCACAGCCGCTGATGCCCACTAACGTGGAAGGCCGCGATTCATTGCATAGATCGTTAACCTGAAGCTAACGAACAAGCCCTGCTGGTGCGTTCTCCTGGCACTAGTGTTCATCATTGGTTTTAATGCAGTCGTCTGGAAGAGATGACGATGGGGAGGGGGAAGGGGTGGATAACATAGGAACCGCCCTATGGTCAGTAACACAATGTAACTAGCACCAGTGAGTCAACGAGCCATGATTTTACTCTAGAACATATTACAGGTGATCCAGTCTTGAGAGAAATCCAGGTGCAAGCAAGCAGAGGGGGAGGGGAGGACATCGGCGTCTTCAGAAGACAGAACAAAAGTCCTTGATCCCACCTTAAACCTGAGGGAAAAAGAAGAGCGAGTTATATCTGAAATGTTGAAGCTCCCACAAGACCCCTCTCCATGAATGCCCACCCCTCACATTAGGATAATAATGCACTCCTCGATGTCCTGTCATTGAGGCTCTGTACGGATCTGCATAGTGATGTAACAGCCAATGTCAGGGACATTAAAGGGATACTCCCATCTCATTAGGTGAATATGCACAGCTAGGACATATGAACTAAGTGTCGGGGGTCCAACCTCAGGGACTCCCACCTACCTTCAAAGAATGAAGGTGAAGTGTAGGAAACCCCATCCAGTGCCATTCATCCAACTGAGCCACAAATATTCAAAGGCAGAGGACATCCTGAAGAGAACAGACCTGAAGCCGCTCTAAAGCCCCTTCATTAGTCCAGAGTCCCAGGTCAGGACCCTAATGAAAAGGCATCACGTATGAAGAAAAGAAAACTCCTTGTAAGCCAACACGACATTGTGCTCATATCACACCAATGCAATGGCCTTCCATGGAGGCTGGCAAGAGAAATGTGGTCTACATGAAGCCACTAGTAGGAGTTCACTTAATACATTTCTACAGCCACCATTGAATACCATATACTAGCCGGCTGCCAGTAGTGTAGGATTTAGAGCTCTGTATCACACGTGTGCAGCTCTCATGCTGTAATTCTAGTTTTAAATTATGCAATGGCCAAACCTGGTGGACAGAAATAATAATCCACCCCATGAAAACTGTCTGTTCCTACTGCAGGGTGAATTTAGATGCAAGTCTGGATCTCCTTTACACTCATCTCCCACCACTTTATCCTACAAATATCCTGCTAAATAAAAAAAAGGTGAGGGTTCAGGAAATTACTTCAATATCTAAATCTCCAATATCAGGAGACATGGTGTTCCTTTGGAGAACCTGCTCCTGTCCAAACACCATGTGGACTGAGGCTGTACTAGAGGCCTGGGAACAATATCAGAGCTGGATTCCTGTAGGACCATGTGAAGAGCCCCAGGCAGAGCTTGTTCCTTGGGACAACCACATGGAGATAGAGGAAGAATTGGAACCACTGCTTCTGATATACAGTGCAAGGGAAGGGGTAAATATTATCCATTTGTGCCCACGGTACTTGAAATGTTCACAAATCTCCATAGACGTTCGGGTTTGTGGTGATGAAACAGTCCAAAGCCACCCCTCTAAGAGGGTGTATAGTTGGGTCTTACAATTTGTGAATGTCTAACTTCACATAAAGCCCCCGTCCTTTAAGGCTCAATACAGCATTTCAGAACCACACGCTGACCAGCGAAGGCGGCAGCATGACTGCCTTAATGTGTGAGTGACCCACTTCTGAGCTGACCCACGTGACATGATAGGAAAAAAGGTTTCCCAGCACGTGTGGAGGGGGCACCACAGCAGAGACAACATGGCAAAAACACGTGAGGATTAGGGCAGGCAGAGCTGGGGACAAAGTGGGGAGGGGGTCAGTGTGCAGGAATGTGCAGAGATGGCAGCTCTCAGGAAGCAGATGTACACCAACCACAATCTATCCCTCATCCCCCAGGCCCTGGGCAAGTTATATAAGCTGCATTAGTAAAGCATGAATGACTGAGGATGTAGATTTCATAACAGAGCAGCCAACAAAGCTCTGTGGACATGTTCAATAGCGGTGTAGTGCCTCTATAAGCCTCTGGGTGGTGCCAATTCCAAAACATTGCAACCACAACAACTTTTAGGGCAGCCATGTACATAATGCAGGGCCTTCCACACCAGATCCAGCTCATAGCCCCATTAACAATGCAAGGTTTGGACAGCCATCCCATGTGTGGCACACACTAGGGGGGGGGGGGGGATGCTGGCACTTACTAGAAGGGTGCTTCAGGCAGCACATGTGACTTGGTCCATTCGGGTCTCCAGCTCGAACGCGTCTGGCCGATCTTGAGGATTAGCAGCCAACATGTCTTTAAGCAGCTGTCGAATGCCCTCAGACATGGAAGTCCTGCGTTTCTGAGGGATGTGAAGCTCCATCTTTGGGTTCTCTAGCAGCGCTTCCCCTACAGGGACAATCTCACTGCCCTGCTTTATGTAGGTCCCCAGAAGCTCCTTCTTGGTCTCAGCATCCACAAAAGTGATCCGCTCGATCATGGCCCAGATGATGATGCCTAGGGCAAATATGTCCGCTTTTGCTGTGTAGTGTCCCTCCCATACCTCCGGAGCCATGTAGAAATCAGAGCCACAGGCCGATGACAGCCAGTACTTGTTGACATTGACCGTCTTATTCTCGTTGCTTCCTTCCCCGATGCTTTCCTTCCCTTGGGAAGCAAGTCCAGCACAAACTTTACTGAGGCCAAAATCAGCAACTTTGAGCACCGGGAAGCCAGATCGCTCTGTAATCAGGATATTGTCTGGCTTCAGGTCCCGGTGAACGATCTGGTTCTTGTGCAGGAAAGCAATGGCACTTGTCAGCTGCAGCATGAAACTTTTATTGATGGCTGGGTCTGGGCGCCTGGAGAGGACATACTGATTGAGGTCCCCACCTTCACAGAACTCCATGACAAACCATAAGTAACAAGCTTCTTCTGTGCAGCCCAAAATACGTTCCCCTGCAAGAAAAGAAAAACAGAAGGAGAGCAGTCACTACATAGAAAGCCTAAATAAGAAGTGAAGTTCGGTTTAATGCAGAGTTACACCGTACATTATACTGCAGAGCAGCAACCACTCTGCTTAGAATAACAAGCAGAAGTGTGTTGTCAGACACCACTATCAGCAAAACTTAATGCAGGAGGCAATTGGTCTTCCAGAAACAGATTACACTACAGAGCTTTGTGCAACAACTACATGCGAGTTACCAGAACATAATCTGTGTGCAGGAGCAGGGAGATTTCATCTATGAAGTTGCAGAATAGAGATTGGTGCTCTGGAGTATAATGAAAGATAAAAAACGCATCATACACGTCCACTGCCACCCTCTCTCGACATGGACTCTGCTGATAGCAGAGGTGCATAGTAGTCTTCACATATTGGATACGGTATATAAAATTTACATACATAACCTCTCCCCCACCCCAGGGACGTTCCTGTGCTCCTCCTCATGTTAGAGAGACTCAGGAAATCGTTATCATTTGTGGGACTCTTAGGGAATAGCTATTCCCCAGTGACCACTCTCTAATGAACGCCAATTATAGAGAAAGCTCAGCTAGTTCCAAGAGGTGTCAGGAAGAACCATGTAAAAAAATTAAATAAATGCACAAAAGACTGTCCAGTAGACAGCAGCCCACTATGTGACAGATGAGACGCCTTCATGCAACAAGCAGCCTCTGGGGATTCAGATGTTTATGCCTGAGGACGTGCACCCCCCAACACATATTACATAAGACTGTCACCTCGAGCATGGGTCAGA
This sequence comes from Ranitomeya variabilis, assembly GCF_051348905.1. Lineage (NCBI taxonomy): Eukaryota > Metazoa > Chordata > Amphibia > Anura > Dendrobatidae > Ranitomeya > Ranitomeya variabilis. The sequence goes on from NC_135235.1 coordinate 582,542,999, forward strand.
GATTGGACTGAAGAGGATTAAGTGTAGTCATAGAACTTAATCTGGACATCATGTCCAAACAGTGAGCAGACTGCAGAGCAACCTTGAGGAGAAGCAGATCACCAGCCCAAGACAGATGGCATAATCCATTCTTTCCTATGTTGCCTTACCCAGTCCCAGAAATAGTCACATCTGCCAAGTGAGAGTTGCACCAACACTCACTTAAGCCAGAGAAACCCACAAACAGACCCTTCCCCAATATGAATAATACTGATGCGTGCACCAGCTTTCCTTTGGCACGTGCGCAAATCCAAATGTTAAGCAGTGGGCCCAACCCTACATGTACAGTACAAACAACCAATCTCCTGGCACAAATCCTACATAAGACAAATGAGGGCCTCCTGTGCAGCACCTGCATGCAACTAGTCCACACGTGCAGCAGGCCTGAAGACAAAGCCCTGCCCTGCCTGCAAGGGCAACATCAGCCCTGCCACTCACAGCAACGCCAACTGGCAACAGATGGCACAACAAGCCCCAGGGCTAATGCTGGCAATGGACTGCAGTTTTCCAAGAGAATGAGAATTTTCAGTCATCACAAATTGATTAGCTATACAGACTACAACTCTCAGCAGACCAGATTTGTTTCGGAAATAAGATTGGTGTAAGGAACTAGAAACATTTTACGGAAGATTTGCTACAGTGTATCCAGTCTAGGTTTCTCCTGCCTGATAGTTGGCTACATTGTATCAGCCCAGAGTCTAGGCTGCTCAGACCACAACAGAGAATGGATTTGAGTTGAGCACATAAGATTTGCAGGACCCTGGTACAATGGTCAACAGACCAGAGCCCTGCAAATATCTTAATGCCTACAGCATAGCCAGCGCCACTTCTGATTAGCGAGCTCCTGTGACTTCATGCCTGTGCCACAATGGAATGACGTTGTTGAATTTTCTACCAATCAGAAGAGACGCCGGAGGTAGTAGAGGTTTTGCAGGGTTCTGATCCAACTGTCAATGCGACCAATGTGACTGGTGGTCTAGAGCTCTGCAAAGCTTCTAGATCTACTCTACAATGGGTATATTTTGTAGCAAACCTCCAGCTGTGACATGTATTGGGCCATATTATATATATTTATTTACTGGTAGCAAGCGAATCTTAAAAACTGAAGAGTTTATTAGAAACTGGAATGACTGCTTACGGGAGACCAGAATAAAGACAGTTGAGAGCAGCTCTTTGTTAAACTCCCAATAGAAATGAATGGGAGTCATGCAGACATTGTACCACCGTTGTGCTCAGCTGTAATCGGGACACCCAGTCTGACAGATGTCAGACAGTTATGAAAAGATAGGACTTTAATTACCCCTTAAGCCTACAATTTTAAAAACCTGAGTGACCCCTTTAAAAGTAAAGGCCTCTATACCATCACTCAACTCAGTCACTAAAATAACAAAACAAGAAAACAACCAAAAATGTAAAAAAAAAAAAAAAAAAAAATTTAAAGTTGAATTAGTCCTTTAAAAATTCCCAACCCTAAGCCCTCACTTATAGTGTCCTGGCAGAGGTAACCCGGTTCCGGGTGCTCCATAATAGTTACTGATTATCCCATATAGGTCAGAGTTCGATACCTTAGAGCCAAGACTAGCGATCCTCTGCCCACCTATCAGCGAGCCAAATGATCTGAGGCATAATACTCAACCAGTGTGACCAGAGTACTATGTCCATGGAAACAGGCACAATCTAGACCATAGAGAACAGTATTCGGGTATGTGCACTAGATGAGTAAATGCTGCGGGTTGGACGCTGTGTACTTGTGCAATGTCCAAATGTTACAGCATAGTGGATGAGATTTCAAGAAATCCTATGTCCACTATGCGTCCAGAGATGCCTGCGGTTTACCTGCGGAGACGCACATGCGGCGCGTCTCTCCAGACATCAGCATGTCCATTTATCTTGCGGAGAAGCAAGCCTCCACAAGATAAATTTCACCTGAACAATGTACTGGACGCGGTGATTCTGCAGTTCAATGAATACATACGGATTCACTTGCATTCAATAGCCAGCAGCGCTTTGGATGCACCGGACATGTGCTCTATCCAAAGCGCTGCCAATTCCTGATCGTGTGCACCTACCCTTAGTACTGTACATAGGAGGCAGTATTATATTATGTATACAATGTATCCAGTCTGGGAAATGTTTCTCCTGCTTGATAGCTACATTTTATCAGCCCAGAGTCCAGGCTGCTCAGACCACAACTGAGAGAATGGATTCGAGTTGAGCAGAAAAGATTTACAGAACCTTTGTCCAGTGGCCAACCCAGAGCCCTGCAAGTAACTACGGCATCGACAATTCTTATTAGCGGGCTCCTGTGACGTCATGTCTCCGCCACAATGGAATAACGTTGTTGTGGGTTCTACTAGTCAGAAGAGACACCGCAGGCAGAAGTTTGCAGGGTTCTGATCCAACTGTCATGGAAATGCTAATGTGACTGGTGGTCCAGAGCTCTGCAAAGCTTCTAGATCAACTCTACAATGAGTATAATTGTAGCAAACCTGTACATAGGTGGCAGTATTATAGTAGTTATATTCTTGTACATAGATGGCAGTGTTAGGCTATGTACACACGTTGCAGATTCCTGTGTTAATTTTTCAGCGCAGATTTTTTAAAATCCACAGGTAAAATGCACAGCCTTAATAGGAATCCGCAGGTGCTAAAATAAACAGATAAAACGCTGCGGAATCCACACAAACAATTGACATGCAGCAGAAAATACAATGCAACGTTTCCACGCGGTATTTTCTGCAGCATGTGCACTGAGGATTTTGTTTTCCATAGGTTTACATGGTACTGTAAACCTGATGGAAAACTACAGTGAATCCACAGCGTCAAATCCACTGCGGATCCGCAGCCAAATCCGCAACGTGTGCACATCCCTTATAGTAGTTATATTCCTGTACATAGGAGGCAGTGTACGGGTATGTTCACACGTTGCGGATTTGCCTGTGATATTTTCTATGAGCATTCTGCATCTCTTGGTAGAAAACGCTGGTCAAAGTCTGCCCTTTTTTTATGCGGATTTTGTGAGTTTTCACTGCAGATTTCATGCGTTTTTACCTGAGTTTTCCTATAATGGAATGGGTGCAGAAACGCACAAAGAATTGACATGGTCCTTTTTTTAATCCGCTGCGGAATCCGTGCAGAATTTTCAGCACAGCATTTTTATTTTCCCATCGATATACATTGTACTATAAATCACTTGCGATTCTGCACGGAAAAACGCTGCTGATCCGCAGTAAATCTGCAACGTGTGTACATAAGAGGGCTAGCTAGAGGGAAAAAATAAATAAATAAATATATATATATATATCTCTAAGGGGTACTTCCGTCTTTCTGTCGGCAACTTCCGTCACGGATATTAATTCGCCGATTGGTCGCGGCAGCCATGACAGGCAGCTGGCGAGACCAATCAGCGACAGGCACAGTCCGATTAGTCCCTCTCTACTCCCCTGCAGTCAGTGCTCGGCGCCCGCTCCATACTCCCCGCAGTCACGGCTCACACAGGGTTAATGCCAGCGTTAACGGACCGCGTTATGCCGCGGGTAACTCACTCCGTTACCGCCGCCATTAACCCTGTGTGACCAAGTTTTTACTATTGAGGCTGCCTATGCTGCCTCAATAGTAAAAACATCTAATGTTAAAAATAATAATATATATAAAAAAAAACAAAAACAAATTATATACTCACCTTCTGCCGCCTTTCCGACGCTCCGGTGACCGGTCCATGCAAGCAGCAGGTTCCGGTGCTAAGGTTGGTGTGCGACAAGGACCTGCCATGACGTCACGGTCATGTGACCGCAACATCATCACACCCTCGGACCGGAAGCTGCCGCCTGAACCGAACACAGGCGACAACTACAAGGAGCCCCTCGGAAGGTGAGTATATGTTTATTTTTTAACCTGTGACATACGTGGCTGGGCAATATACTACGTCGCTGGGCAATATACTACGTCACTGGGCAATATGCTACGTGGACATGCATATTCTAGAATACCCGATGCGTTAGAATCGGGCCACCATCTAGTAATAAATAAATATATAAATATATATATATATATATCTCTTTTTTTTTTTTTAATATAATTGACTAAGGGGTACTTCCGTCTGTCTGCAACTTCCGTCCCCGGAAATCCTGCGTTGCTGATTGGTCTCGCCAGCTGCCTGTCCTGGCTGCCACGACCAATCAGCGACGGCCACAGCCCGGCCGAGAATTAGTCCCTCCCTACTCCCGTCAGTGCCCGGCGCCCGCTCCATACTCCCCTCCACTCAGCACTCACACAGGGTTAATGACAGCGCTAACGGACCACGTTATTGCCGCGGGTAACGCACTCCGTTAACGCTGCTATTAACCCTGTGTGACCAACTTTTTACTATTGCTGCTGCCTATGCAGCATCAATAGTATAAGATCTAATGTTAAAAATAATAATAATAAAAAAAACAAAAAAACAACCTGCTATTCTCACCTTCCGTCGTCCACCGAGATGCGCACGCCTGCCGACAGCTTCCGTTCCCAGAGATGCATTGCGAAATTACCCTGAAGACTTAGCGGTCTCGCGAGACCGCTAGGTCATCTGGGTAATTTTGCAATGCATCCTGGGAACGAAAGCTGGCGGCAGCCACGCACGCATCGACAGAGCTTCGCTGGACATCGGAGGGTGAGTATATAACTTTATTTTAATTTTAAAAGGGATATGGTGCCCACACTGTTATATACTGCGTGGGCTGTGTTCTATACAGTTGTGGCCAAAAGTATTGACACCCCTGCAATTCTGTCAGATAATACTCAGTTTCTTCCTGAAAATGATTGCAATCACAAATTCTTTGGTATTATTATCTTCATTTAATTTGTCTTAAATGAAAAAACACAAAAGAGAATGTAGCAAAAAACAAAACATTGATCATTTCACACACAACTCCAAAAATGGGCCAGACAAAAGTATTGGCACCCTCAGCCTAATACTTGGTTGCACAACCTTTAGCCAAAATAACTGCGACCAACCGCTTCCGGTAACCATCAATGAGTTTCTTACAATGCTCTGCTGGAATTTTAGACCATTCTTCTTTGGCAAACTGCTCCAGGTCCCTGATATTTGAAGGGTGCCTTCTCCAAACTGCCATTTTTAGATCTCTCCACAGGTGTTCTATGGGATTCAGGTCTACACTCATTGCTGGCCACCTTAGAAGTCTCCAGTGCTTTCTATCAAACCATTGTCTAGTGCTTTTTGAAGTGTGTTTTGGGTCATTGTCCTGCTGGAAGACCCATGACCTCTGAGGGAGACCCAGCTTTCTCACACTGGGCCCTACATTATGCTGCAAAATTTGTTGGTAGTCTTCAGACTTCATAATGCCATGCACTCGGTCAAGCAGTCCAGTGCCAGAGGCAGCAAAGCAACCCCAAAAAAATCAGGGAACCTCCACCATGTTTGTAGGGACCGTGGTCTTTTCTTTGAATGCCTCTTTTTCTCCTGTAAACTATGTTGATGCCTTTGCCCAAAAAGCTCTACTTTTGTCTCATCTGACCAGAGAACATTCTTCCAAAACGTTTTAGGCTTTTTCAGGTAAGTTTTGGCAAACTCCAGCCTGGCTTTTTTATGTCTCGGGGTAAGAAGTGGGGTCTTCCTGGGTCTCCTACCATACAGTCCCTTTTCATTCAGACGCCGACGGATAGTGCGGGTTGACACTGTTGTACCCTCGGACTGCAGGGCAGCTTGAACTTGTTTGGATGTTAGTCGAGGTTCTTTATCCAACATCCGCACAATCTTGCGTTGAAATCTCATGTCAATTTTTCTTTTCCATCCACATCTAGGGAGGTTAACCACAGTGCCATGGGCTTTAAACTTCTTGATGACACTGCGCACGGTAGACACAGGAACATTCAGGTCTTTGGAGATGGACTTGTAGCCTTGAGATTGCTCATGCTTCCTCACAATTTGGTTTCAAGTCCTCAGAGACAGTTCTTTGATCTTTTCTCCATGCTCAATGTGGTGCACACAAGGACACATGTCCTTGTTAACCCATGTCAACTGGCAGCAAGTGTGATTTAGTTATTGCCAACACCTGTTAGGTGCCACAGGTAAGTTACAGGTGCTGTTAATTACACAAATTAGTGAAGCATCACATGATTTTTCGAACAGTGCCAATACTTTTGTCCACCCCGTTTTTTATGTTTGGTGTGGAATTATATCCAATTTGGCTTTAGGACAATTTGTGTTTTTTCATTTAAGACAAATTAAATGAAGATAATAACAAAGAATTTGTGTTTGCAATCATTTTCAGGAAGAAACTGAGTATCTGACAGAATTGCAGGGGTGTCAATACTTTTGGCCACAACTGTACTACGTGGCTGCGTTATATACTGCGTGGCCTGTATTAACGCATCGGGTATTCTAGAATATGTTGCGACCTGTGCTATATACTATGTGGCTGCTATATACATATTCTAGAATACCCGATGCATTAGAATCTGGCCACCATCTAGTAGTATATTCTTGTACATAGGGGGCAGTATTATAGTAGTCATGCTCCAGAGGGTAGTATTATAGTTGCCATGTTCAGTATCCCTTACATTCCTCTACCCTCCTTTGCCCCTCCTGGGAGCCAGCACTAGGACAGTGAGTAGAAGATAGCAGTATATTAGGGCGCTGCAGTACTCACAATCCCATAATACACCACCATTACAGGGCAGAGGTCTGAAATCACAGATCCCCACAGCGGCCTGCTCTGGATCAGGCTCGTCCTGGGGATCTGGTGCCCGTCTCCCCTCTGAGGGCGGTGCTGTGTGCGGCCAGAGGTGCCCGTCTCCCCTCTGAGGGCGGTGCTGTGTGCGGCCAGAGGTGCCCGTCTCCCCTCTGAGGGCGGTGCTGTGTGCGGCCAGAGGTGCCCGTCTCCCCTCTGAGGGCGGTGCTGTGTGCGGCCAGAGGTGCCCGTCTCCCCTCTGAGGGCGGTGCTGTGTGCGGCCAGAGGTGCCCGTCTCCCCTCTGAGGGCGGTGCTGTGTGCGGCCAGAGGTGCCCGTCTCCCCTCTGAGGGCGGTGCTGTGTGCGGCCAGAGGTGCCCGTCTCCCCTCTGAGGGCGGTGCTGTGTGCGGCCAGAGGTGCCCGTCTCCCCTCTGAGGGCGGTGCTGTGTGCGGCCAGAGGTGCCCGTCTCCCCTCTGAGGGCGGTGCTGTGTGCGGCCAGAGGTGCCCGTCTCCCCTCTGAGGGCGGTGCTGTGTGCGGCCAGAGGTGCCCGTCTCCCCTCTGAGGGCGGTGCTGTGTGCGGCCAGAGGTGCCCGTCTCCCCTCTGAGGGCGGTGCTGTGTGCGGCCAGAGGTGCCCGTCTCCCCTCTGAGGGCGGTGCTGTGTGCGGCCAGAGGTGCCCGTCTCCCCTCTGAGGGCGGTGCTGTGTGCGGCCAGAGGTGCCCGTCTCCCCTCTGAGGGCGGTGCTGTGTGCGGCCAGAGGTGCCCGTCTCCCCTCTGAGGGCGGTGCTGTGTGCGGCCAGAGGTGCCCGTCTCCCCTCTGAGGGCGGTGCTGTGTGCGGCCAGAGGTGCCCGTCTCCCCTCTGAGGGCGGTGCTGTGTGCGGCCAGAGGTGCCCGTCGCCCTGGTTCCCCCCCAGCAGTGTCAGATGTTGGGAGTAGCTCCTGGGCTGCCCCTGCCCCCATGCTGGACTCTCCGGGCCGTCAGTGACGCACCCCCGCAGCAGGCCTCAGTCCCCGGCCTGGATTAGTCCTCGGTACCTTTCAGGGAGGTCTCCACCAGGCGCAGGTACAGCTGGCTGCTCTTGTTGCCGTGGCTCATCTTCTGGGCCAGGCCGTTCCTCTGCAGCACGCACTCCTCGAAGCGCACGATGTTCGGGTGCCGGCGGCGGAGGCTGGTCAGGGCCCAGAACTCGGACAGGGCCAGCTCCACGTTCTCCGGGGCATCACAGCGGATCTTCTTCACAGCCACCCGGGCCCCGCTCTTCCGGGCCACGGCCTCGTACACCACCCCGTAGCTGCCGCGGCCTATCTCGGACAATAAACTATACCGAGGCCGCCGGAGCCTGCCGCCGCTCACCACCACCTCCTCTTCCTCCGAGGCCTCGGGCTTGAATGTCCCGTTGACTGGCTGCACGTTGAGGAGGGGGGCGGGGATCCTTTCTCTCAGCGGCCGCACTCCAGGACTTCTCCGGCGCTTTCTTTTAGCGGATTCCATGACGAGCTCCTCTCAGGCCGGAAGCCCTCATCCCTCCTCCGCTCTAGCCTGCGGGGCGCACGTTAAACTTAATCGCTGTGAGGTGTAACCAGGGACAGGCCTCATCTCCCTCCCCAGGTCCGAGCTCTAGCCGGCTCCAGTACACACTGAACACAGGCAGCCAGGGGAAGACCGACTGTACATGAGGACCGTACCATTACTGAAAAACTATAGGGGTATCGGGATAACATCTTTAATCATACCATTAAATCCTTACACACGAGAGTTATTCTATATGTTCTAAATGATCATTACATCAGTCAGTTTATGATCAGCGCACAGAAGAACGAATACGAGAGTGTTCATTTTTACAATCATAATCGACAAACTTCCCATCTTTACAAAGTGGTACGTTCCAATGTTAAAAGAAAGTAAGCATGGAACAAACCAAAAGCTCTAGAAGGGGGTGATAAAAAGACACACGTGATGGTGCCTAAAGTGTTATTAATATCAGGAGTGTGAGGTAAATAAAGAAAAGCGAGGGGTGTGGATAACGCAGTGCACCTGTGCAATGACAGGTGAAGAATCGGTTTGGGAAATTTCGATGTCCCCCCACCTTTTTAGTGACTTTAGTCCGTCCAGGTCACATGACCAGAATGCGCGGCTAATGGGATTTGAGCAGGTGCTTCTTGACTGGCTGCATTTTTTGGATGTAAACAAGATGGTTTTCATTCATGACAGGAAGCAGAAGGCTTGGAAGAGGAAACGCAGTGAAAGTGGTAGAACTTGGCAGTAGTCAATGAGCATAAGACCTTGTGCACATGTTCAGTATTTTACCTCAGTACCTGTAAGCCCAAACCAGCAGTGGTGATAAATACAGGAGTGGTGACGTGTTTCTATAAGGGTATGTGTCCACTTTCAGGATTGCTTCAGGATTTGGTCAGAATTTTACATCAGTATTTGTAAGCCAAAGCCAGGAGTGGGTGATAAATGCAGAAGTGGTGCATATGTTTCTATTATACTTTTCCTCATAGGGTACGTGTCCACGATCAGGATGGCCGGCGGTATCATCGGAGCGGCAAAGCCGCTTGGCTCTAAGCCCCGCCCCCTTCTGGGACGCGATGATGCCGGATGTGTTCATTGTACACATCCGGGATCATCGCCCCCCTCCCATAGGGCCCTGTGTTATTCCTTGCGGCGACGCAGCGTCACCGCAAGAAACACGGACATGCTGCGATCTGAAAAGACGCGCAGCATGTCCGGAGTCGCAGGGCCGCCGCGTGCGTGTTTCCACGCACAGTGGACACGGGATTTCAAAAAATCCCCTCCACTATGCTGGAACATCTGGACGCTGCGTGTTTGATGCTGCGGCCCCACGCAGCGTCAAACACGCAGCGTTTCCTGACCGTGGACAGTTACCCTTATTGTTCCACTCCTTGTGTTTGGCTTACAAATCCTGATGCAATCCTGAACGTGGACACATACCCTTATACTTTTCCTCCTGAGTTTGACTTACAGATACTGAAGTAAAATACTGAGGGTGTGAACATGGCCCAAGTCAGCATGAACGGAGCTGCAGTGCCAGTTTGAAATCCACAAGTCAGTTTGTCTCACACGCTGCGTTTTCTGTGCAGGTTTTCCCCATAGACCTCCTGAGATGTGGGAAATCCACAGGTAAAAGAGACCATCTGCTGCAGAAACGCATCAAAAACGCATAGACTACGCACATGACCGGAGAACAGTTTTGTCAAAGCGAAATGGGAAGTATCAAAAACAAAAGCAGCTTTATTTAAAACATGACACTAAAAAGAGGCAAAAACTGCCCTGTCACAATCGTAACAAAAACGCAAGTAACTGAATATCTGCCAGATCAATAACTCACCGGGAACCTCAGCCTCACACTTCACTAAGTTCTGATCCGCAGCATTGGGGGGTTTGTCCCTTAGGCCGGGGTCACACTTGTGAGTTCAATGCGAGAAACTCACATGTATTTCTATGCAGCCGCACATTCCGGTCCCGAGTGCCGGGTATTGATGCGCGAGCTTCTCGCATTGAACTCACAAGTGTGACCCCGACCTTTGACTGTTGGACAGCACAGTGTATTGTGGGGACTCATCAGCGCCTGTGATTAGGGCAGGGGAGATGTGATGACTTTTGGCTGAGCACACCATGTTGGGCTGTGATTTATGCTCAATTTGAAGTCTGATTAGAAGGAAAGTGCAAGATTGGGTGATTGGAGAGAAATTAACCCCTCGCAGTCATGTATGTAACATGGAAAAAAAAATTCCACTGTTATTTCTTAGGACTGCCATATAGCAATGCAAAATGAATATATATTTAAAAATGATTAATATATTTATCCATTTTAAATCTTTTACCATTGTGTCACTTTGGGGTATTTTCTGTCATATAGGCCCTTCAAAGTCACTTCAAATGTGAGGTGGTCCCTGAAAAAAATGGTTTTGCAAATTTTGTTGTAAATATGAGAAATGGCTTGTCAACTTTTAACCCTTATAACTTCCTAACAAAAAAAAATAATGTTTCAAAAATTGTGCTGATGTAAAGTAGACATGGGAAATGTTATTTATTAATTATTTTGCGCAATATGACTCTGATTAAAGGGCATAAAAACTAAAAGTTAGAAAATTGCAAAATTTTCAACATTTTCACCAAATTTCAATTTTTTTCACAAATGCAAGCCATAGTGAAAAAATCTTTGCCACTATCTTGAAGTTCAATATGTCACGAAAAAACAGTCTCAGAATCAGTGGGATCCATTGAAGCATTTAAGAGTTATATCCACATAAAGTGACAGTGGTCAGAATTGTAAAAATTGGCCTGGTCAGAAAGGGAAAACAGGCTTCGGGGTGAAGGGGTTAATATTCACACTACAATTGTTGTCTTCAGGGGAAGTTATATGACAGTCCCTCTCACACTCTTAGGGCTGTCCCACACGTCCAGATAATTCCGGTACCGGAATAAATCGGTACCGGAGTTATCCGTGTCCGTGTGCCTGGGAACTCACGTAGGCCATACGTGCGGCACACGTGTGCCGCCCGTATGGCGAGTGGGTACCACACGGAGCGTGTGGTACTCACGCGTGTGGTACCCTGCATCGTGCTGAAGCCGCGATTCATATGTTCCCTGCAGCAGCGTTTGCTGCAGAGAAAATATGAATAATAGTGTTTAAAATAAAGATCTATGTGTCCGCCGCCCCCCCACCCCCTGTGCGCCCCCCCCGCTGTTCAGAAAATACTCGCCCACTCCCTCGTTGGCTGTCACTCCTTCCTGGTCTGGCCCCATCTTCTCCTGTATGCGGTCACGTGGGGCCGATCATTTACAGTCATGAATATGTGGCTCCACCTCCCATAGGGGCGGAGCCGACTATTCATGATTGTAAATGAGCGGCCCCACGTGACCGCATACAGTAGGAGGCGCGGGGCAGAGAGGAAGGAGCGACAGCCAACGTGGGAGTGGGTGAGTATTTTCTGAACAGCGGGGGGGGCGCACAGGGGGTGGGAGGGCGGCGGACACATAGATCTTTATTTTAAACACTATTATTCATATTTTCTCTGCAGCAAACGCTGCTGCAGGGAACATATGAATCGCGGCTTCAGCACCATGTGGGGGGGACAGCGCTTACTGTAGCGCTATCTCCTGCACGCACACGGACCCCAGACGGAGAACGTCCGTGTGAGGTCCGTGTTTTACACGGACCCATTGACTTTAATGGGTCCGTGTAATACGTGCGCTCCCACGAACACTGACATGTCTCCGTGTTTGGCACACGGAGACACGGTCCGCAAAAAATCAATGACATCTGAACAGATGCATTGATTTTTATGGGTCTACGTGTGTCAGTGTCTCCGGTACGTGAGGAAACTGTCACCTCACGTATCGGAGCCACTGACGTGTGAAACCGGCCTTAGGCCGGCGTCACACTGGCGTTTTAAACGGCCGAGTGCAATGCGATAAAAAATCGCATTGCACTCGGACCAATGTTAACATATGGGGCAGCTCCCACCAGCCGACTTTTTGTCGGCCGTTTTCTTCGGTCCGAGACAATCGCAGCATGCTGCGATTGTCTCGGACCGATGAAAACTCTGGGCTCACTCGCATCCATATAAGCCTATGGGTGCGAGTGAGACAGCGCACACCACTCGGATATCATCCGAGTGACGTGCGTTATAAGCGGACCCCAGCAATGGAGGAGATGGAGAAATTCATTTCTCCGCCTCCTCCGCAGATGTGCTCCGATCCTCCCTGTGCGAGAGAATCGGAGCACAGACGCATGACACTCGGCTCCTGCTCTGCTGCGAGCAGGAGCCGAGTGTCATTAGCATATCGCATCCGATGATCTCACATCGGATGCAATACGCCAGTGTGACGCCGGCCTTACATCTTCAATCACCGCTCAATACATAGTGAGCATCGGTGGCTGTAACCAGGGGCGGACTGGGCCGGGTGGCAAAGATGCAAATGCCCCCTGGGCCGCTCCCCCAGCAGCTGATCAGGGCCGGCCGCCTGGTGGTGGCTGTAGAGCCGCACATCAAATTGTGCGCGGCCGTGTGCGCTGCACTGTGACGCGGCCGCTGCACTGTGACGCGGCCGTTGCAGTCACAGTCGGCGCACACGTCCACGCCGGGTCCGGGAGCTGTGTGCGTGGCCGTCAGCTTGACGGCTGCACAGCTCCTGCTCCCTCCATGACATCTCTCTATGCTTCCGGGTCAGGTGTCATTGCGCACGCGCCGACATGTCCCGGCCAGGACGCTAGCAGAGAGGCGCTGCAAGGGAGCGAGTGGCGATGTAAGTATGAAAAAAAACTTTTTTTTTTTTTTTTTTTTTTTTAAATGGTGGGTAACTGCAAATGTAGAAGTGGGGAGGGGTGAAAGGAGGCTGCACATGATGGAATTTGGGGGGTTAAAGGAGGCTGCACATGACGGAATTTGGGGGGGTTAAAGGAGGCTGCATATGATGGAATTTGGGGGGATAAAGGAGGCTGCACATAATGGAATTTGGGGGGGTTAAAGGAGGCTGCACATGATGGAATTGGGGGTTAAAGGAGGCTGCACATGATGGAATTTGGTGGGTTAAAGGAGGCTGCACATGATGGAATTTGGGGGGGTTAAAGGAGGCTGCACATGATGGAATTGGGGGTTAAAGGAGGCTGCACATGATGGAATTTGGTGGGTTAAAGGAGGCTGCACATGATGGAATTTTGGGGGGTTAAAGGAGGCTGCTCATGATGGAATTTGGGGTGTTAAAGGAGGCTGCACATGACGGAATTTTGGGGGGTTAAAGGAGGCTGCACATGATGGAATTTGGGGGGGTTAAAGGAGGCTGCACATGATGGAATTTGGGGGGGTTAAAGGAGGCTGCACATGATGGAATTTGGGGGTTAAAGGAGGCTGCACATGATGGAATTTGGGGGTTAAAGGAGGCTGCACATGATGGAATTTGGGGGTAAAGGAGGCTGCACATGATGGAATTAGGGGGTTAAAGGAGGCTGCACATGATGGAATTTGGGGGTTAAGGAGGACTGCACATGATGAAGGAGGAGTTGGGCTGCACATGATGAAGTGGGGGAGTTGGGCTGAACATGATGAAGTGGGGGTAAGGGGGACTGCACATGAAGTGGGAGGTAAGGGGGACTGCACATGATGGGGGACTCGTAAGCTTGCAATCTATGAGGTTGCATAATAACCAATTATATATTGATTGTGGGTGGACCTCTGTATTCAGATGTGTAGTGTACAAGAAAGGGAAAAAGTGGGGAATGTGCTCTGAAAGCGGTGCTCTAGATAACTGTTATTTTATGCAGAGGCGAGTCCAGGCTGGAAGAAGCGACGGCGGTCTGTGCTGCATGAATGAGAAAAGCAAAGATGAAGGACTTCAACTAGAGACGTCACTGGTGAGTCAGTGTATTACCTGTGCACTGACACTATACACTGTATACTATATACAGAGCTCCTGTGTATAATGTCACTGGCAGTGGTGATCACTGTATTACCTGTACACTGGCACTTTTTACAGGGCTCCTGTGTATAATGTCACTAGTGATCACTTTACCTGTACACTGACAGTAAATACAGAGTTCGTGTAAATAGCACTTAGTATTGTGGGTTTTTTTTAAATTAATGATCAGTATTGTAGTATTCAGTCACTATGTGGTGGTAATATGTGGTCTGGTCATGGTGTGGCGGTATTTGTTCATTGTATGTGGTATTATTGGTCATCATGTGGTGGTAATATATGGTCTGGACATGGTACGTTCGTATTTGTTTAGTGATGAGTGAATATACTCGTTACTCAAGATTTCCCGAGCACGCTCGGGTGTCCTCCGAGTATTTTTCAGTGCTCGGAGATTTAGTTTTCAGCGCCACAGCTGAATGATTTACATCTGTTAGCCAGCAAAAGTACATGTGGGGATTCCCTAGCAACCAGGCAACCCCCACATGTACTTATGCTGGCTAACAGATGTTAATCATTCAGCTGCGGCACTGAAAACTAAATCTTCGAGCACTAAAAAATACTCGGAGGACACCCGAGCGTGCTTGGGAAATCTTGAGTAACGAGTATATTCGCTCATCGCTATATTTGTTCCTTGTAAGTGATATTATTCAGTCACTATGTGGTGGTAATGTGTGGTCTGGTCAAGGTGTGACGATATTTGTCCCTTGTACTGTATGTGGTATTTATGGTTGTTTAAAACAAAATGTAAATGTATGTCACTCATTCCCTTAAAGAAAAATCCATAAAAATATATTTATTTTTAATAGTTTAGAGTAGAGTAGGGCCCTGCCGAAAGAGTCTACCATGTCATGGTGTCAACTTAAAAATTCTTTTCGCCAGAACAAAAGCTGCTGGTTATTAATGTGATCTGGTGTTTGATGGGAACTGTTAATATCTGATCGGTGAGGATGTGGTGGAGAAGTTGAGTTTTTCCAAGAATGAGCAGTGGGACAGTGGAGGTGGAGACTTCAGTGTGCTCACTCAGGTGGCGCGATGACATTATTGCCTCATGCCGCTCTGCGGACCGGAAGAGAAAAATATGGGGGAGAACTGGGGCAATCCTACTATATATATGGGGAGAACTGGGGTCATCATTCTAGATATTTGGGGAGAACTGGGGGCCATCATTTTATATATATATATATATATATATATATATATATATATATATATATATATATATACACTATATATGTGGGGCTGTGGGGACCATCATACTATATATGTGGGGCAGTGGGATACCTTCATACTATATATATCATCATACATCATATGGGGCTGTGGGGCCACCATATTCCATATAGGGGGCTATAGGGACATGATACTATATATAGAGGGGAAGCAGGATCATCATACTATCTATAGGAAGCTGTGAGGTACATAACATCGCAATTAGAGAGCTGTAGGGGACCATCATACTATATATAAGGGGTTTTGCTGACATACAATTTGTGGGGAGCTATAGTATATATAGGAAACTTTAAAGCCTCATACTATAAATAGGAGGCAGTTATGATGATACATCATATTGTATATAGGGGGCTATGTAGCCATTTTACTATAGGGAGTTTTGGGGTCCTCAATGTATAATAAAGGGGTATTGGGGGCTGTAGGACCATCATTCTGTATATACAGAGCTGTGTGGGTGCTCAGAGGACATTATTTGTTATGAATGGGCACATTATTAGTTTTTGATAGGGGCACTCGGGATCCTTTTTTTTGGGGGGACAGTGTTACTTTAAGTGAGCACTCAAGGGTATTTATTGCTGGAAGGAGGCACTTGGGATATTATATCCTTCAAAGGCCCATACATGTCGTTGCACAGTAGGGGCATTACTACTTTCTGTGGGATACTTTAATTTTGGGGGGGTGGGAGTAATCCTAGTAATGACACAATTGATAAAATATTGGGGCCAGTGGTCCACACTGCAGGTGCACACAGAGTGGGGAGTTTTTGTAGGTTGGGAATAGATGGGGACGGCGCTAGAAATGTGAGAAGTCAAATGTGCCTTTGTTGTTATCTGTGCAGACGAGTCCTGGCTGGAGAAGTTGTCATGTCGGTCTGGGCCAGATAGAAAAGTGAACGATCCGAATCAGAAAGAACGTCATGTGTAAGTTACTATATATAACTGTACTGTAATCAGTTGTTCTGTGGAACTGGTATCTACCAATATACGGTTACTGTTAGGTTGTAATATTGCTCTTTTTAGGTAACATTTTTTTTTAAATTTAGTAGCAGCTAAATGTGATTCAGTCATAGTAAAGGGTGTATGGTAGTATCATTGGTCTTTGTATAGAATGTAGTTTCATATAGAGGTAATGGTGATAATATAATATTATGTATTCGCTGTGTAGTGGTGACAGTAGTAGGCACTGTGTAGCTGTATTGTTGTGTGTATGTTTGTAAGTAAGCTCCGTTACGGCACCATATCTAAGCAGTAAACTTGGTTCTAGTACTGTATCAATGTAGTAATCTAGATTATGGTACCGTATGTATGCCGTAATCTCGGTTCTGCTCCAGTTTCTATGTAGGAGGCTTGGTTCCATGTAGTAGACTTATTAAACTCAGTTTTGCTCCCTTATTTCTGTAGTAAGCTCGGTTCTGCTCCCATATCTCTGTAGTAAGCTCTGTTCTGCTCCCATATCTCTGTAGTAAGCTCTGTTCTGCTCCCATATCTCTGTAGTAAGCTCTGTTCTGCTCCCATATCTCTGTAGTAAGCTCTGTTCTGCTCCCATATCTCTGTAGTAAGCTCGGTTCTGCTCTCATATCTCTGTAGTAAGCTCTGTTCTGCTCCCATATCTCTGTAGTAATCTCTGTTCTGCTCCCATATCTCTGTAGTAAGCTCTGTTTTGCTCCCATATCTCTGCAGTAAGCTCGGTTCTGCTCCCATATCTCTGCAGTAAGCTCCGTTCTGCTCCCATATCTCTGCAGTAAGCTCCGTTCTGCTCCCATATCTCTGCAGTAAGCTCGGTTCTGCTCCCATATCTCTGTAGTAAGCTGGGTTCTGCTCCCATATCTCTGCAGTAAGCTCCACTCTGCTCCCATATCTCTGTAGTAAGCTCGGTTCTGCTCTCTTATCTCTGTAGTAAGCTCGGTTCTGCTCCCATATCTCTGTAGTAAGCTCTGTTCTGCTCCCATATCTCTATAGTAAGCTCTGTTTTGCTCCCATATCTCTGTAGTAAGCTCGGTTCTGCTCCCATACTGCTGTAGTAAGCTCTGTTCTGCTCCCATATTTCTGTAGTAAGCTCTGTTTTGCACCCATATCTCTGTAGTAAGCTCGGTTCTGCTCCCATATCTCCGGAATAAGCTCGGTTCTGCTCCCATATCTCTGGAGTAAGCTCGTTTCTGCTCCCATATCTCAGTAGTAAGCTCGGTTCTGCTCCCATATCTCAGTAGTAAGCTCGGTTCTGCTCACATATCTCTGTAGTAAGCTCAGTTCTGCTCCCGTATCTCTGGAGTAAGCTCGGTTCTGCTCCCATATCTCAGTAGTAAGCTCGGTTCTGCTCCCATATCTCAGTAGTAAGCTCGGTTCTGCTCCCATATCTCCGGAGTAAGCTTGGTTCTGCTACCATATCTATACAGCAAGCTCTGTTCTGTTCCCATATCTCTGCAGTAAGCTCCGTTCTGCTCCCATATCTCTGCAGTAAGCTCCGTTCTGCTCCCATATCTCTGTAGTAAGCTCCGTTCTGCTCCCATATCTCTGTAGTAAGCTCGGTTCTGCTCCCATATCTCTGTAGTAAGCTGGGTTCTGCTCCCATATCTCTGCAGTAAGCTCCACTCTGCTCCCATATCTCTGTAGTAAGCTCGGTTCTGCTCTCTTATCTCTGTAGTAAGCTCGGTTCTGCTCCCATATCTCTGTAGTAAGCTCTGTTCTGCTCCCATATCTCTGTAGTAAGCTCTGTTTTGCTCCCATATCTCTGTAGTAAGCTCGGTTCTGCTCCCATACTGCTGTAGTAAGCTCCGTTCTGCTCCCATATTTCTGTAGTAAGCTCTGTTTTGCACCCATATCTCTGTAGTAAGCTCGGTTCTGCTCCCATATCTCCGGAATAAGCTCGGTTCTGCTCCCATATCTTTGGAGTAAGCTCGTTTCTGCTCCCATATCTCAGTAGTAAGCTCGGTTCTGCTCACATATCTCTGTAGTAAGCTCAGTTCTGCTCCCGTATCTCTGGAGTAAGCTCGGTTCTGCTCCCATATCTCAGTAGTAAGCTCGGTTCTGCTCCCATATCTCAGTAGTAAGCTCGGTTCTGCTCCCATATCTCCGGAGTAAGCTTGGTTCTGCTACCATATCTATGCAGCAAGCTCCGTTCTGTTCCCATATCTATGAACCAGCCTGTTTTTAAAGCCTGTTATCTCTGCTACTTTTATGCAGTGGCCAGAGATTATTAGGGAAAAGGAGGGCCACCGCAACTGAAGGGCCACTGCCTTGTGATTGCCCCCCAGGCTGAAAAATGCCAGCCAGCCCCTGGCTGTAACCACGCCCTGACACTGGCTGACAGTTTGTTCTGCACTGTTAGGCTATGTGCACACGTAGAATGGTCCTCTGCAGATTTTTTCCCAGCGGATTTGATAAATCCGCAGGGCAAAAACACCGCGTTTTTACTGCGGATTTACCGCGGTTTTTATGCAGATTCCACTGCGGTTTTACACCTGCAATTTTCTATTATGGAGCAGGTGTAAAACCGCTGCGGATTCCGCTCAAAGAATTGACATGCTGCAGAATGTAAACCGCTGCTTTTCCGCGTGTTTTTTTCCGCAGCATGGGCACTGCGTTTTCAGTTTCCCATAGGTTTACACTGTACTGTAAACTCATGGGAAACTGCTGCGAACCCGCAGCTGCAGATCCGCTGCGGATCCGCTGCAAATTCCGCAACGTGTGCACATAGCCTCATACTCCTGAGCAGGCTGTCAGTCAGATGGCTGTGTGCTATGAACCACAATTTTGCAAATCAGTTTCCATTTTTCCCTAGAATATATTGCCTAATCCAAAGGAAGACACATGGATGCCCCCTATCTCCTTGTCTACTCTCCTCATCGTTGAAATTTCAACAGCAAGAAGAAAAATTTGTGCAATTACAAAAATCAAAGGATTTTTAGACGTAGTAATAATATACAGATAATGGAGATGCTGTAGGCCATGGTAGCACATTTAGACCACATAGGCTGCTCACAATAACATGGGCAACATGTGGCCTGGTGTTGTGATGTTAAAAAAAAAACCTTTGGACACTTTAGAGAAAAGGCAGCACTACTGTTTCCTAAACCAAATCAATGTAATGATGAGCTGTAAGGCTATGTGCACATATTGAGTATTTGATTACAGAAATTTCTGCTACCTTTTTCATCTCTAGGAATTTGTTGGCAGTAAAAAGGTAATGGAAAAACCCTCATTTTTTTATGCGTGTTATGTGTTTTGTACAGCAATTAATACTTTTTGAGCTAAATAAATATATTAGTTTTGTGGTGTAATTTCCATGTTAAACCCCTTCTGTTTCATGCTTATTTGCCCCGTTCCAAGCTAAAAAATACCAGCCCTCAGCTGCCCCAGAAATGACCCTTCATATTTTAAGCTCCAATTCTGGCACTTAGCCCAGTCTTTTCCCCATGCACTGGTGCAGGCGCATCGGGGTAATGGGATTAGGGCAGGGGTGGGGAACCTTTTTCCAGCTGGGGGCCATATGGAAATTTCTACCATCATTCGGGGGCCACATAAAAATGATCACTTTGAAAATGACCCAGGTATATTTAGTCAAACAATTAATTACAGTAACTCACCCTAGGGCTCATTTCCACTTGCGAGAAAAACGGACAAGTGCAATCTGATAAAAAATCGGATTGCACTCGGACCAATGTTTTTCAATAGATGACATCTCATTTGCGATTTTTTTTCTCAGCCGAAATCGGCCTGAGAAAAAAATCGCAGCATGCTGCGATTTGCTGCTAGTCTCTGGCGAGACTCGCCAATGCAAGTCAATGGATGCGAGAAAAAAAACGCATGGAATACGGACCATCCGTATTCCATCCGTTTTTTACGGATACCTTACCATTCTGTGTCATAGAACACTGTAAATGGTCCTGTAAATGACTGTATAAAAATAGTTGCAGAGAAAAAAAAAGGATTGTAAACGGAAGTCATACGGATGTAAAACGGATGGTGCGATTAAAAAAAATCGCATTGAACTCGCATGACAAACGCATAGTTTTCATCCCTTTTTTTCGGTCCAGATTACGGATCGTCTTTTTTCTCGCAAGTGGAAATGAGCCCTTAATGTGACGACTGGAGCTGCTTCTCTTTGGTGCAGCTGTGATGTTGGGGATACTGATCATGTTGCTTCTCACAGCTGCTTTTTCAGGGGTGGCACGAAGATCACGGGGGCACAGAAATCACAGGGGGTTCACAAAGATCAAAGGAAGGCACATAGCTCGAGGGGACAGGTCACGGGGCACAGATCACATGGAAGCACAAATATTACACGGGGTACATAGGGGGGCATATGGATCACAGGGGGCACATAGATCACAAGGGGGCACATAGATCACAAGGGGGCACAAAGCTGGGAGCCACAGAGATCACAGGGATGCACATAGCTGGGGGGCGCAGAGAACACAGGGAGGCATATAGCTGGAGGGCACAGAAATCACAGGGGTCATATAGCTGGAGAGCACAGAAATAACGGGGGTCACAAAGATCAAAGGAGGGCACATAGATGCATGGAGCTGCACAGAAATCATGGAGGGGCACATAGCTGGGGGGCACATAACTGGTGGGGACAGAGATCACAGGGGGCACAGATCACATGGGAGAACAAATAGTGCAGGGGGGTACATAGCAGGGGGGCACAGGAATGCACATAGCTGGGGCACAGAGATCACAGGGGGGCATATAGCTGGAGGGGCAGAGAGATCACAGGGGAACAGAGATCACAGGGGTACACATAGCTGGGGGGCACAGAGATCACAGGGGGCATATAGCTGCAGGGGGCAGAGAGATCACAGGGGTAACAGATAACTGGGGGGCAAAGAAATCACAGGACGCACATAGCTGGGGGGCACAGGGATCACAGGAGGGGCACAGATGACATGGGGGCACATAGCTGGGAGGCACAGAGATCACAAGGGCACATAGTTGAGGGGCACAGGGATCACAGATGGGGCACAGAGATGACATGGGGCACATAGCTGGGAGGCACAGAGATCAAAGGGTGGGCATATAGCTGGAGTGCACAGAAATCACAGGGTACACAGCGGGGGGCACAGGGATCACAGGAGGGGCACAGAGATCATATTGGGGCACATAGGTGGGGGGCACAGAGATCACAGTGGGCACATAGCTGAGGGGCACAGAGTTGCCAGCACAGAGATCGCTCTGGACTCTCTGGCAGCAGCTCCTCTTTCGGACCGGGACAGGAGTGGTAACCCCGCCCACCCCAATGACAATGTGCAGGACAGGCAGCGTACTGTGATGAACGCTGCGTGCCCTGTACTTGGAGTTAAAGGGCAGGCAGGATGCGGCTGCTGCCCGGACATTGCAAACTCCAGGAACCTTCCGGCGGGTAGCATGAAAAGCCACCACAGGCTGGAGGTTCCCCACCCCTGGATTAGGGGTTGGTGTCAGCAGCTGTCGCTGACCTCAAGTCCTAGGTTTAGTAATGAAGAGGTGTCAGCCAGACACCCTCATTACTAAACCTGTAAGTAAAGGGTTAAATAAACACTAAGAATAAAACACTTTATTTGAACTAAAACAGACAATCGGATTGCACTCTGACCAATGTTAATCTACGAGTCCCTGCTCATCTGCTATTTTTTTTCTCAGCTAAATTCGGAATGAGAAAAAAATTGCAGCATACTGCGATTGTCCTCGTATATCGGACGAGACTCGCCAATACAAGTCATGCCAGACTAATCTAATTTCCTCCTATGATGGAATCACTGACTGGGTGGATCAAGGAAATGTGGCAGATACAGTATATCTCGACTTCAGCAAAACATTTGATAAAGTATCTCTTACTATCCTTGTAGAAAAAATGATCAAGTACAGGATTGACAAGGTGGTATACGTCTTGTTCTGCCCGTGCCGATATTTTTATATCGGAAAAACAATAAGACCGCTAATTACGAGATTTAAAGAGCACTATAACTCGATCACAACAGGTAAAGGTTGTTTAAGGCTAATCCAACATATGAAAGAAAAGCATAACGCTAATCCTGATCTGCTTAATTTTGCTGGCATAGAGATCATAAAGTATCCCATCCAGGGAGGTGATCAAAATAAAATATTATTACGAAAAGAAGCCATATGGATTCTTAATACAAATGCTCAAGGGCCAATTGGCCTAAATGATAGACTTGACATGTCGGTATTTTTATAATGAATTTTTGTAAGGTAAAGTATTTATTTGAAGAATAATGTATATTACTGTAACCTTTATAGTTGTAAGTCTGTATAGGGATTGCTTATTTATATTCAATGCACAATAAGAGATAACAAGGCGGCACTAGAACCATACAAGTTCCCCAGCGTTTGGCTGATAACGAACCTCTGAAACCGCAGGTCTCACAACAGCTATGGGCATCTGGTGCTCAGCATAGGAAAAAACAGCGCTGTAAATCCAAATGCAAGTGGAGAAATAAAAAATGCGGCACTCACCCAGTTTTGCTGTGTGACACGTAGTATTTATTACTGACAAGCTTTAAAATCCATCAGGACTGCGGGAACATACTGAGGGTGCGGTAAATGGAGTACGGCCGACGGCCGTTTCGCACTACAAGTGCTTCGACGGGTCCAGGTAAAGGATTACAATACGTCATTTCCTCTTAAAGGTTTTCAGACGAATTAACATACGAATCAAATCAAATGTGACATACAAGTGAGAAATTAATAGTGAATGTGACGCAAACAAAATAGTAATCCATTTACAGACCTGCAACTATAAAATGTTACAATAACATTTCTTATTTTAGTATTATCAATATATCTTATTATAGTATTATCAAAATATTAACTCTCAATTATTATCAGCATAGACTAAATTCTATATTGAACTATATACCTTTACTATAAAAATGCTATGAAAATGCTATAGAAATTCTATAAAAATGTTATAGAAATGCTATAAAAATATATATACTATAAGAATGCTATAGAAATACCGACATATCCAGACGATCATTTAAGCCAATTGGTCCTTGAGCATTCGTATTTAAAATCCATCTGGCTTCTTTTTGCAATAATATCCTATGATGATCGCCTCCTTGTACAGGATATTTCACAATCTCTATGCCGGCAAAACTAAGCAGATCAGGATCAGCATTGTGCCTTTCTTTCATGTGCTGAATTAGTCTGAGACAACCTTTGCCTGTTTTAATCGAATTATAATGTTCCTTGAACCTTACAATTAACGGTCTTATTGTTTTCCCGATGTAAAAATATCGGCATGGGCAGAACAAAACGTACACCACAAATTTACTTTTACATAAAATTAGATCTTTTACGTTATATGTAATAGAGCCTATCTGAATCTGATTTTTTATCAAATGGAGATGGCAAAACCTACAGTTGCCGCATCTATGATTACCGACCGGTGCGTTACTGGTTAGCCAAACGTTTCTTGGAACTGACACTCTATTGTGTACCAAAAGGTCAGATAAATTATGAGCGCTTTTGTATGCAAATTTTGGAGCTCCTATATATAGTTGTGACAGATCTTTATCAGATTGCAATATGTGCCAGTTTTTTCTTATAGACGCATGAATAGCGTTGTCCAAATTCGTATGTTTAAAGCAAAATGAAAAACTTTCTGCTTTGCTATTGGCCTCCAACCGATTTACATTTATTTTCTTTCTTTTCAGAAAGTCTTGTTGTGAACACTTTTTAATCTTATCCTCAGCTTCTTTTAATATCTGTGGCGGATAGCCTCTTTTTATAAAGCGAGACTTTAATTCATCAATTTATTCATTAAACATTTTGTTATTGTTATTAATCTTATGGTATCTCACCATTTGGCTATAAGGGAGCCCCCTCTTTGTACGTGAAGGATGTGCGCTATTAAAGTGCAATAAGTTATTTGTTGCGGTTTGTTTTTGCTTCAGTATCTTGTCAAGTGGAAGGGTTATGGCCAGGAGGATAATTCTTGGGTTGTTGCCTCTGATGTTCATGCTGACGATTTGGTTCGTGCCTTCCATTTGGCTCGTCCGGATCGGCCTGGGGGCTCTGGTGAGGGTTTGGTGACCCCTCCTCAAGGGGGGGGTACTGTTGTGAATTCTGTTGTGGGCTCTGCTCTTGGGCTCTCTCCGGTGGTTATAAGTGGTAGTGCTGCTGTTTGTCCTTCACAGCAGTCATCAGGTGCTTCCACTTTGGACGGGGCTATTTAGTCTGGCTTCACCCTTTAGTGAGTGCCAGTTGTCCATTGTTTTTCTGGAGGATTCACATCTCTGCTTGGTTTCTCCTGCTGGATTGTCCAAATCATCAAAGATAAGTCCTGGCTTTGTTTTTGCAGTCCACATGCGGTGGACTTTATAGTTCAGTGAATTGCTATGTTTTTTCTTGTCCAGCTTGTCTGTGTAAGGATTTATTCAGCCAAGCTGGAAACTCTGGAGTCGCAGAGTTACCCTCCATGCCTTTAGTTAGGTGTGGAGATTTTTGTATTCTCTGTGGTGGATTTTTGTAGTATTTTAATACTGACCGCACAGTACTCTGTCCTGTCTTTTCTTTCTAGGTAGCGTGGCCTCCTTTGCTAAATTCTGTTTTCAGTCTGCGTTTGTAATTTCCCTCTCCTCTCACAGTCAATATTTGTGGGGGGCTGTCTTTCCTTTGGGGATTTTCTCTGAGGCAAGATAGTTTTCCTGTTTCTTTCTTTAGGGGTAATTAGTCCTCCGGCTGTGACGAGGTGTCGAGGGAGTGACAGGAACATCCCACGGCTACTGTTATGGTTACCCCAATGACCATGGGACAAAAATGCAAAACGGACTAGCTCTCGGGTGATGGAAACTAAGGTCGACCGTGACCTGAACCTGACCCAACACTTACAGTAGCCGGGGGATGTACCTACGATGCCCTAGACACCACGCGCCAGCCGGAGATCTAACTACCCCTATAAGAGGAATATACAGGCCTGCCTTACCTCCAGTGAGGAACCCCAAAAGATGATAGTAGGCCCCCACAGATATTGACGGTGAGTTCAGAGGAAATGACATACGTAGGATGAACAGCAGATTTAGCACAGTGAGGTCCGCTTACTAGATAGCAGAAGGACAGGAAAGAGTTACTTCACGGTCGACCTAAAAATCACTATTCAAAAACACCATCCAGAAATTACTTTAAACTCCAGTGACAACTCATGCCACTGGAGTAGTAATTTTCTGTCCACAAGAGCTTCCAGCACTGAAGAGTCACATTGCAGATAGCTGGACAAAAATAGCAAAACAAGAAACAAAATTCAACTTAGCTGAACTGGAACTTGAGGCAGGTGAATGCAACAGAATGCTACTAGCACATTGTTGGCCGGCATGTGACTAACAGCCAAGCAGCCTTAAATAGGAAACTCCCCAAGAGGGTGGCGACAGGTAATCAGAGATGGAGGAAGGCACATAAGAGACACTACCATAACAGACCACCGGGGGAGCCCACAAACCGAATTCACAACAGTACCCCCCCCTTAAGGAGGGGGCACCGAACCCTCACCAGAACCACCAGGGCGACCTGGATGAGCACTATGAAATGCACGAACCAAATCGGGAGCATGAACATCGGATGCTGTCACCCAAGAATTATCCTCCTGGCCATAACCTTTCCACTTAACCAGATACTGAAGTTTCCGTCTGGAAACACGGGAGTCCAAGATCTTTTCCACCACATACTCCAATTCACCCTCAACCAACACAGGAGCAGGTGGATCAGCAGAAGGAACAACCGGTACCTCATACCTCCGCAATAATGACCGATGGAAAACATTATGGATATTAAAAGATGCTGGGAGGTCCAAACGAAAGGACACAGGATTAAGAACCTCCAGAATCCTATAAGGGCCGATAAACCGAGGCTTAAACTTAGGAGACGAGACCTTCATAGGAACAAATCGAGAAGACAGCCACACCAGGTCCCCAACACAAAGACGAGGACCAATACGCCGATGACGATTAGTGAACTGTTGAGTCTTCTCCTGGGACAACTTCAGATTGTCCACAACCTGTCCCCAAATCTGATGCATCCTATCAACCACAGCATCCACTCCAGGACAATCCGAAGACTCCAATTGACCGGACGAAAACCGAGGGTGAAACCCTGAATTACAAAAAAATGGAGAAACCAAAGTGGCAGAACTAGCCCGATTGTTAAGGGCAAACTCTGCCAATGGCAAAAAGTCAAGCCAATCATCCTGATCAGCGGACACAAAACACCTCAAGTAAGTCTCCAAGGTCTGATTAGTACGCTCAGTCTGGCCATTAGTCTGAGGATGGAATGCAGACGAAAAAGACAAATCGATACCCATCCTGGCACAGAACGTCCGCCAAAATCTAGACACAAACTGAGTACCCCTGTCAGACACTATATTCTCAGGAATACCATGCAAACGCACCACATTCTGAAAAAATAGAGGAACCAACTCAGAGGAGGAGGGCAATTTGGGTAAAGGTACCAAATGAACCATCTTGGAAAAACGGTCACAAATCACCCAGATGACAGACATCCTACGAGAAACCGGAAGGTCAGAAATAAAGTCCATAGAGATGTGCGTCCAAGGCCTCTTAGGAATAGGCAAGGGCAACAACAACCCACTGGCCCTAGAACAGCAGGGCTTGGCCCGAGCACAAACATCACAAGACTGCACAAACATGCGCACATCTCGAGACAAAGAAGGCCACCAGAAGGACCTAGACACCAAATCCCTGGTGCCAAAAATTCCAGGATGACCTGTCAACGCGGAAGAATGAACCTCCGAGATAACTCTACTGGTCCAATCATCAGGGACAAACAGTCTACCAGGCGGACAGCGATCAGGCCTATCCACCTGAAACTCCTGCAAAGAACGCCGCAGGTCTGGGGAGACAGCTGACAATATCACCCCATCCTTCAGGATGCCGGTAGGTTCGGAATCACCAGGCGAGTCAGGCTCAAAACTCCTAGAGAGGGCATCCGCCCTCACATTCTTGGACCCAGGCAGATATGACACCACAAAGTTAAATCGGGAGAAAAACAACGACCAGCGCGCCTGTCTAGGATTCAGACGCCTGGCCGACTCAAGATAAATTAGATTCTTGTGGTCAGTGAGGACCACCACCTGGTGTCTAGCACCCTCAAGCCAATGACGCCACTCCTCAAACGCCCACTTCATGGCCAGAAGTTCCCGATTTCCCACATCATAATTTCGCTCAGCGGGCGAAAACTTTCGGGAGAAAAACGCACATGGTCTCATTACTGAGCAGTCAGGATCTTTCTGCGACAAAACTGCACCTGCTCCGATCTCCGAAGCATCCACCTCAACCTGGAACGGAAGTAACACATCAGGTTGGCGCAACACAGGAGCGGAAGAAAAGCGGCGCTTAAGCTCTTGAAAGGCCTCCACAGCCGCAGAGGACCAATTAGCAACATCAGCACCCTTTTTGGTCAAATCAGTCAAAGGTTTAGCAATGGCAGAAAAACCCGCTATAAATCGGCGATAGAAATTAGCAAAACCCAAGAACTTTTGCAGACTCTTCAAAGAAGTAGGTTGCATCCAATCACAAATAGCCTGGACCTTGACAGGGTCCATCTCCATAGATGAAGGGGAAAAAATATATCCCAAAAAGGAAATTCTCTGAACTCCAAAACTACACTTTGAGCCCTTTACAAAAAGAGAATTAGCTCGCAAAACCTGAAAAACTCTCCTGACCTGTTGAACGTGAGATTCCCAGTCCTCCGAAAAAACAAGAATATCATCCAAATACACAATCATAAACTTATCCAGATATTCACGGAAAATATCGTGCATAAAGGACTGAAAAACGGAAGGGGCATTTGCGAGACCGAAAGGCATTACCAAATACTCAAAATGGCCTTCAGGCGTATTAAATGCGGTCTTCCACTCATCCCCCTGCTTAATCCGCACCAAATTATACGCACCACGTAGATCGATCTTAGTGAACCACTTAGCCCCCTTTATACGAGCAAACAGATCAGTCAGTAAAGGTAACGGGTACTGGTATTTAACTGTAATCTTATTCAAAAGTCGATAGTCGATACAAGGTCTCAATGAACCATCCTTTTTACCTACAAAGAAAAATCCTGCCCCTAGTGGAGACAACGAGGGGCGAATATGACCCTTTTCCAAGGATTCTCTGATATACTCCCGCATAGCAGTATGTTCAGGTACAGACAAATTAAACAAGCGACCCTTAGGAAACTTACTACCGGGGATCAATTCAATAGCGCAGTCACACTCTCTGTGGGGAGGGAGAGAATCAACTTTAGGCTCTTGAAAGACATCATAAAAATCTGACAGAAATGCTGGGATCTCAGAGGGAGTAGATGAAGAAATAGGAACCAAAGGTGCATCCCCATGAATACCCCGACATCCCCAGCTCAACACAGACATAGATTTCCAGTCCAAGACGGGATTATGAATCTGTAACCATGGTAATCCAAGCACTAAGACATCATGTAGGTTATATAATACAAGGAAACGAATAATCTCCTGATGGTCTGGGGTAAGACGCATAGTCACTTGTGTCCAATATTGTGGTTTATTGCTAGCCAAAGGTGTAGAATCAATACCCTTCAGGGGAATAGAAACTTCCAACGGCTCCAAATCAAACCCACAACGCTTGGCAAAGGACCAATCCATGAGACTCAGAGCGGCGCCAGAATCCACATAAGCATTCACAGTCACAGATGATAAGGTACAAATCAATGTCACGGACAAAAGAAATTTTGACTGCAAGGTACCTGTAGAAAAAGATTTATCAACCTTTTTATCAACCTTATTTATACGTTTAGAGCATGCTGATATAACATGAGCTGGATCTCCACAGTAGAAGCACAATCCATTTTTGCGCCTGTAATTTTGACGTTCGCCTCTAGACAAAACACGATCGCATTGCATATGCTCCAATGCCTTTTCAGAGGTCACCGCCAAATGGTGCACAGGTCTTTGCTCAGAAGACACCGCCATATGGTGCACAGGTTTTTGCTCAGAAGATACCGCCATATGGTGCACAGATTTGCGCTCCCGCAAACGCCGATCAATCTGGATAGCCAATTTCATGGCATCATTCAGACCTGTAGGCACAGGGAACCCCACCATGACATCCTTCACGGCATCAGAGAGACCTTCTCTGAAATTAGCTGCTAAAGCGCACTCATTCCATTTAGTAAGCACCGACCATTTACGGAATTTCTGGCAATATATCTCAGCTTCATCTTGCCCTTGGGAAAGAGCTATCAAGGCTTTCTCAGCCAAAATCTCTAAATTAGGTTCTTCATAAAGCAACCCCAAAGCCTGAAAAAACGCATCTACATTTAACAACGCAGGATCCCCTGGCGATAATGCAAATGCCCAACTTTGTGGGTCGCCGCGCAGTAGAGAGATAACAATTTTAACTTGTTGAGTCTGATCACCAGCAGAGTGAGATCTCAGAGACAAAAACAATTTGCAATTTTCTCTGAAACTCAAAAACCGGGATCTGTCTCCGGTAAAGTATTCAGGCAGAGGAATCTTAGGTTCAGACATTGGAGCACGTATAACAAAATCTTGTAGGTTCTGTACTTTTGTCGCAAGGTTATTCAAACCCGCAACTAAACTCTGTGGATCCATGTTTCAGATGGGTGTAACCCAAGCATTCAGAGGTTAAGAGGAGAGGAGAAAAAAAAAAGGCTGAAGACTGCAGTTTAAGCAAGGAATACAAATGATCAAACTAAGGTGCACTTTCAAACACAGCAAAAAAAAAAAAAAAAAAAAAAAAAAACCTTTTCTTCTCCTTCCTACTTTAGTGCATATTTTAACACATAGATTTTTTATAGGCCGGCCAAACTGTTATGGTTACCCCAATGACCATGGGACAAAAATGCAAAACGGACTAGCTCTCGGGTGATGGAAACTAAGGTCGACCGTGACCTGAACCTGACCCAACACTTACAGTAGCCGGGGGATGTACCTACGATGCCCTAGACACCACGCGCCAGCCGGAGATCTAACTACCCCTATAAGAGGAATATACAGGCCTGCCTTACCTCCAGTGAGGAACCCCAAAAGATGATAGTAGGCCCCCACAGATATTGACGGTGAGTTCAGAGGAAATGACATACGTAGGATGAACAGCAGATTTAGCACAGTGAGGTCCGCTTACTAGATAGCAGAAGGACAGGAAAGAGTTACTTCACGGTCGACCTAAAAATCACTATTCAAAAACACCATCCAGAAATTACTTTAAACTCCAGTGACAACTCATGCCACTGGAGTAGTAATTTTCTGTCCACAAGAGCTTCCAGCACTGAAGAGTCACATTGCAGATAGCTGGACAAAAATAGCAAAACAAGAAACAAAATTCAACTTAGCTGAACTGGAACTTGAGGCAGGTGAATGCAACAGAATGCTACTAGCACATTGTTGGCCGGCATGTGACTAACAGCCAAGCAGCCTTAAATAGGAAACTCCCCAAGAGGGTGGCGACAGGTAATCAGAGATGGAGGAAGGCACATAAGAGACACTACCATAACAGACCACCGGGGGAGCCCACAAACCGAATTCACAACAGGCTACTTATAGTTGCGGTGTTAAGTTCAGGGTCTGCGGTCAGTATAGAGGCCACCTACTCCAGAGCTCGTCCATGCTGCTCCTAGGCCACCAGATCATAACAGTACAACTGGCCAACAATGAGTTAACCGCATCTCAAAAGAAGGGAAAGAAAGTGCTGAGCCATTTTTTTTCTGTACTCCGTTGTGTTTTTTTTTCCCTCTTCACCTCTGGGTGGCTCAAGAGTTAGGCGCTGACATGGATGGTCAGGGACTTGCTTCTCGGGTGGATCAACTTGCTGCTAGAGTACAGGGTATTTCTGATTATATCGTGCAGACTCCTGTTTTAGAGCCTAGAATTCCTACCCCCGATCTGTTTTTTGGGGACAGGTCCAAATTTTTGAGCTTTAAAAATAATTGTAAACTGTTTTTTGCTCTGAAGCCCCGTTCCTCTGTTGATCCCATCCAGCAGGTTAAAATTGTCATTTCTCTGTTGCGTGGTGACCCGCAGGATTGGGCATTTTCCCTGGAATCTGGGAATCCGGCCTTGCTTAATGCAGATACCTTTTTTCAGGCGCTTGGTTTATTGTATGATGAACCTAATTCTGTGGATCATGCTGAGAAAACCTTGTTGGCCCTGTGTCAGGGTCAAGAAGTGGCAGAATCATATTGCCAGAAATTTAGAAAATGGTCTGTGCTTACTAAGTGGAATGAGGATGCTTTGGCGGCAATTTTCAGAAAGGGTCTTTCTGAATCTGTTAAAGATGTTATGGTGGGCTTCCCCACGCCTGCAGGTCTGAGTGATTCTATGTCTCTGGCCATTCAAATTGATCGGCGCTTGCGTGAGCGCAGAGTTGTGCACACTATGGCATTGTCTTCCGAGCGGAGTCCTGAGCCAATGTAGTGTGATAGGATTGTGTCTAGAGCTGAACGCCAATGATTCAGACGTCAGAATAGGTTGTGCTTTTACTGCGGCGATTCTGCTCATGTTATTTCTGATTGCCCTAAGCGTGCCAAGAGAATCGCTAATTCCGTTACCATCAGTACTGTACAACCTAAATTTCTGTTATCTGTGACCCTGATCTGCTCATTATCGTCATTCTCTGTCATGGAATTTGTGGAATCAGGCGCCGCTTTAAATTTGATGGACTTAGAATTTGCCAGACGTCGTGGTTTTCCCTTACAGCCTTTGCGGAGTCCTATCCCTTTGAGGGGTATTGATGCTACACCATTGGCTAAAAATAAACCTCAGTTTTGGACACAGTTAACCATGTGTATGGCGTCAGCCCATCAGGAAGATTGTCGTTTCCTGGTGTTGCATAATTTGCATGATGCTATTGTGCTGGGGTTTCCATGGTTACAGCTACATAATCCGGTGTTGGATTGGAAATCTATGTCTGTGACTAGTTGGGGTTGTCAGGGGGTTCATGATGACATTCCTCTGATGTCAATTTCCTCCTCCCCCTCTTCTGAAATTCCTGAGTTTCTGTCAGATTTCCAGGATGTTTTCGATGAGCCCAAGTCCAGTTCCCTTCCACCGCATAGGGACTGTGATTGTGCTATTGACGTGATTCCAGGCTCTACGTTTCCTAAGGGCCGACTTTTCAACCTGTCTGTGCCTGAACATGCCGCCATGCGGAGCTATGTAAAGGAGTCTTTGGAGAAGGGGCATATTCGGCCATCTTCTTCTCCATTGGGAGCAGGGTTTTTTTTTGTTGCCAAGAAGGATGGCTCCTTGAGACCCTGTATTGATTATCGCCTCTTGAATAAAATCACGGTCAAATTCCAATACCCTTTGCCTTTGCTTTCTGATTTGTTTGCCAGGATTAAGGGGGCTAGTTGGTTTACTAAGATTGACCTTCGAGGGGCATATAATCTTGTTCGTATTAAGCAGGGTGACGAACGGAAAACTGCGTTTAATACGCCTGAGGGCCATTTTGAATATCTTGTGATGCCATTCGGACTCTCTAATGCCCCATCTGTATTTCAGTCCTTCATGCATGATATTTTTCGGAATTATCTTGATAAATTCATGATTGTATATTTGGATGATATTTTGATTTTTTCAGATGATTGGGAGTCTCGTGTGAAACAAGTCAGGATGGTATTTCAGGTCCTTCATGATAATGCCTTGTTTGTGAAGGGGTCTAAGTGCCTCTTTGGAGTACAGAAGGTTTCTTTTTTGGGCTTCATTTTTTCTCCATCATAGAAATGGATCCGGTTAAGGTTCAGGCCATTCATGATTGGATGCAGCCCACATCCGTGAAGAGCCTTCAGAAATTTTTGGGCTTTGCTAATTTTTATCGCCGTTTCATTGCCAACTTCTCCAGTGTGGTTAAACCCCTGACCGATTTGACGAGGAAGGGCGCTGATGTAGCTAATTGGTCCTCTGAGGCTGTTTCTGCCTTTCAGGAGCTTAAGCGCCGATTTACTTCTGCCCCTGTCTTGCGTCAGCCGGATGTTTCTCTTCCTTTTCAGGTTGAGGTTGACGCTTCTGAGATTGGGGCAGGGGCCGTTTTGTCTCAGAGGAATTCTGATGGTTCCTTGATGAAACTGCAGCGCCCCAGAGTCCTGGTCGTTGCAGTACTGTGGCTCCGCCACTATGGGGAGCTATGGTGCGTCCGATGGCACTGAAGGAGTTCATCTGACCAGGTATCACAGACACCAATACATTTCACAGCCGGGCCTCCGGGGGGAGCTAAGGGTGCTATTCATTAGGCCACTCCCCACCATAGTGGGTAAACTGGGGGTCAGGCAGGAAGTTAGATCAGAAAGCTGACTGGGTTGGAACCAGGCAACACCTTGTGGCAGAGGGTGTTGTAGGGGAAGATACAGTAGGGTCTCTGTCAGGGGTGGGATCCTGACAGAGGCTTGGCAACGAGAACGAACGTAACGGGACCGTGCCTGCTCCGGGTAGCGGCGGTGCCCAAGAAAGGATTAGAAGAGAGATAGATTGTGCTGAGTGAGAAACGGGATCACGCAAAGGAGAAATACCAGTAGGAGTCGTGCTGTAAGACCGAAGCAACATCCTACTGAGGCGCAATACCGGTGGCCGGAACGCCGAGGGAGTAGAACAACATTCAGCTTCAAGCAATACTCCAAACAGCGGCAGGACAGTCAGTCTCAGGCGGGCTGTCTAACTCAAGTCACCTATGAAGTCTTGGGAGGCAATTGTGGGAGAGGGGCGTCTCTAGGGTCCCGGAAGAACTCCAGGCCTACCCGTCAAACGGGTGCCGTTCCTACCCGAACCTCAGGGAGGGACGGAGGATTAGCAGAACATCATCTAGTCGAGTTGTGAGGGAACATCAGAAACAGACACAACAGTTATGGGGTACTTTCCGTAAGCACAGCAGGGAAGGACTACAACACATAGCGCTAGGGGGAAGGCACAGATTTCCTCCTGTGAAGAGAACTCTGGAAGTGTCATTGGACCGGCCGGACTTGCGCAGCCTGGTGAGCCATATTCTAGATTGAGGACCCAGAGATCTTCAGTAAAGAGGTAAAGAGACTGCAACCTGGTGTCCTCATTATTTACCGCGACCTGCACCCCACAACTGCACCGTTACAACACCCCTTATTGCACCGGACGTCCCCCACTGACAGACAGGGCCACGGACCGGGTCTAGCCACCGTGACAACCCCAGGACTGAGATCCCAGAGGCCCGGCTCCGGGTACCCCTCGGCCCTGCGGCGGTGTGGGGGCGCTCCAAAACCGTGTGCCTTCTTTTCTCGAAAGTTTTCGCCTGCGGAACGCAATTATGATGTCGGCAATCGTGAGTTGTTGGCTATGAAGTGGGCATTTGAGGAGTGGCGACATTGGCTTGAGAGGGCCAAGCACCGTATTGTGGTCTTGACCGATCATAAGAATCTGATTTACCTCGAGTCTGCCAAACGGCTGAATCCTAGACAGGCCCGATGGTCCCTGTTTTTCTCCCGTTTTGATTTTGTTGTCTCGTATCTTCCGGGTTCTAAGAATGTTAAGGCTGATGCCCTCTTTAGGAGTTTTTTGCCTGATTCCCCTGGGATTCTTGAGCCGGTTGGTATTCTGAAGGAGGGGGTGATTCTTTCTGCCATCTCCCCTGATTTGCGACGGGTTCTTCAGGAGTTTCAGGCTGATAAACCTGATCGCTGTCCAGCGGGGAAACTGTTTGTTCCTGACAGATGGACTAGTAAAGTGATTTCTGAGGTTCACTGTTCTGTGTTGGCTGGCCATCCTGGGATTTTTGGTACCAGAGATTTGGTTAGTAGGTCCTTTTGGTGGCCTTCTTTGTCACGGGATGTGCGTTCTTTTGTGCAGTCCTGTGGGACTTGTGCGCGGGCCAAACCTTGCTGCTCCCGCGTCAGTGGGTTGCTTTTGCCTCTGCCGGTCCCTGAGAGGCCTTGGACGCATATTTCTATGGATTTTATTTCGGATCTTCCTGTTTCCCAGAGGATGTCTGTTATCTGGGTGGTCTGTGACCGGTTTTCTAAGATGGTTCATTTGGTACCTTTGCCTAAATTGCCTTCCTCTTCTGAGTTGGTTCCGTTGTTTTTTCAGCATGTGGTTCGTTTGCATGGCATTCCGGAGAATATTGTGTCCGATAGAGGTTCCCAGTTTGTTTCTAGGTTTTGGTGGTCCTTTTGTGCTAAGCTGGGCATTGATTTGTCTTTTTCTTCCGCATTTCATCCTCAGACAAACGGCCAAACCGAGCGAACTAACCAGACTTTGGAAACTTATTTGAGATGCTTTGTGTCTGCCGATCAGGATGATTGGGTGGCTTTCTTGCCATTGGCCGAGTTTGCCCTTAATAATCGGGCTAGTTCGGCTACCTTGGTTTCACCCTTCTTTTGTAATTCTGGGTTTCATCCTCGTTTTTCTTAAGGGCAGGTTGTCTTCTGATTGTCCTGGGGTGGACTCTGTGGTTGACAGGTTGCAGCAGATTTGGGCTCATGTTGTGGACAATTTGGTGTTGTCTCAGGAGGAGGCTCAGCGTTTTGCCAACAGTCGTCGGCGTGTGGGGTCCCGGCTTTGGGTTGGGGATTTGGTCTGGTTGTCTTCTCGTCATGTTCCTATGAAGGTTTCTTCCCCGAAGTTCAAGCCTCGGTTTATTGGTCCTTATAGGATTTCTGAGATTATCAATCCAGTGTCTTTTCATTTGGCGCTTCCAGCCTCTTTTTCCATCCATAATGTTTTTCATAGATCTTTGTTGCGGAAATATGTGGTGCCCGTTGTTCCCTCTGTTGATCCTCCTGCCCCGGTGTTGATTGATGGGGAGTTGGAGTATGTTGTGGAGAAGATCTTGGATTCTCGTTTTTCAAGACGGAGGCTTCAGTATCTTGTCAAGTGGAAGGGTTATGGCCAGGAGGATAATTCTTGGGTTGTTGCCTCTGATGTTCATGCTGACGATTTGGTTCGTGCCTTCCATTTGGCTCGTCCGGATCGGCCTGGGGGCTCTGGTGAGGGTTTGGTGACCCCTCCTCAAGGGGGGGGTACTGTTGTGAATTCTGTTGTGGGTTCTGCTCTTGGGCTCTCTCCGGTGGTTATAAGTGGTAGTGCTGCTGTTTGTCCTTCACAGCAGTCATCAGGTGCTTCCACTTTGGACGGGGCTATTTAGTCTGGCTTCACCCTTTAGTGAGTGCCAGTTGTCCATTGTTTTTCTGGAGGATTCACATCTCTGCTTGGTTTCTCCTGCTGGATTGTCCAAATCATCAAAGATAAGTCCTGGCTTTGTTTTTGCAGTCCACATGCGGTGGACTTTATAGTTCAGTGAATTGCTATGTTTTTTCTTGTCCAGCTTGTCTGTGTAAGGATTTATTCAGCCAAGCTGGAAGCTCTGGAGTCGCAGAGTTACCCTCCATGCCTTTAGTTAGGTGTGGAGATTTTTGTATTCTCTGTGGTGGATTTTTGTAGTATTTTAATACTGACCGCACAGTACTCTGTCCTGTCTTTTCTTTCTAGGTAGCGTGGCCTCCTTTGCTAAATTCTGTTTTCAGTCTGCGCTTGTAATTTCCCTCTCCTCTCACAGTCAATATTTGTGGGGGGCTGTCTTTCCTTTGGGGATTTTCTCTGAGGCAAGATAGTTTTCCTGTTTCTTTCTTTAGGGGTAATTAGTCCTCCGGCTGTGACGAGGTGTCGAGGGAGTGACAGGAACATCTCACGGCTACTTATAGTTGCGGTGTTAAGTTCAGGGTTTGCGGTCAGTATAGAGGCCACCTACTCCAGAGCTCGTCCATGCTGCTCCTAGGCCACCAGATCATAACAGTACAACTGGCCAACAATGAGTTAACCGCATCTCAAAAGAAGGGAAAGAAAGTGCTGAGCCATTTTTTTTTCTGTACTCCGTTGTGTTTTTTTTTCCCTCTTCACCTCTGGGTGGCTCAAGAGTTAGGCGCTGACATGGATGGTCAGGGACTTGCTTCTCGGGTGGATCAACTTGCTGCTAGAGTACAGGGTATTTCTGATTATATCGTGCAGACTCCTGTTTTAGAGCCTAGAATTCCTACCCCCGATCTGTTTTTTGGGGACAGGTCCAAATTTTTGAGCTTTAAAAATAACTGTAAACTGTTTTTTGCTCTGAAGCCCCGTTCCTCTGGTGATCCCATCCAGCAGGTAAAAATTGTCATTTCTCTGTTGCGTGGTGACCCGCAGGATTGGGCATTTTCCCTGGAATCTGGGAATCCGGCCTTGCTTAATGCAGATACCTTTTTTCAGGCGCTTGGTTTATTGTATGATGAACCTAATTCTGTGGATCATGCTGAGAAAACCTTGTTGGCCCTGTGTCAGGGTCAAGAAGTGGCAGAATCATATTGCCAGAAATTTAGAAAATGGTCTGTGCTTACTAAGTGGAATGAGGATGCTTTGGCGGCAATTTTCAGAAAGGGTCTTTCTGAATCTGTTAAAGATGTTATGGATGTTATGGTGGGCTTCCCCACGCCTGCAGGTCTGAGTGATTCTATGTCTCTGGCCATTCAAATTGATCGGCGCTTGCGTGAGCGCAGAGTTGTGCACACTATGGCATTTATTCAGCCAAGCTGGAAGCTCTGGAGTCGCAGAGTTACCCTCCATGCCTTTAGTTAGGTGTGGAGATTTTTGTATTCTCTGTGGTGGATTTTTGTAGTATTTTAATACTGACCGCACAGTACTCTGTCCTGTCTTTTCTTTCTAGGTAGCGTGGCCTCCTTTGCTAAATTCTGTTTTCAGTCTGCGTTTGTAATTTCCCTCTCCTCTCACAGTCAATATTTGTGGGGGGCTGTCTTTCCTTTGGGGATTTTCTCTGAGGCAAGATAGTTTTCCTGTTTCTTTCTTTAGGGGTAATTAGTCCTCCGGCTGTGACGAGGTGTCGAGGGAGTGACAGGAACATCCCACGGCTACTTATAGTTGCGGTGTTAAGTTCAGGGTCTGCGGTCAGTATAGAGGCCACCTACTCCAGAGCTCGTCCATGCTGCTCCTAGGCCACCAGATCATAACACGTACCCACACACTCTCATACACACACACACTCTTAGGGCTCATACTCACATGCGAGAAACTCGGACAGAGTCTCGCATGTCAATACCCGGCACTGTACCCGGCACTCAGGAGCGGAGCTCCAGTGTCGGGTATTGACGTGTGAAACTTGTCCGAGGTGCTCGCATGTGAGTAGGAGCTCTTACACACACACACAAACTCATATAGACACACACACAATGCCATGCGGCTGCCCTCGTGGACTACTAACACCATGGCCCATTCCCTATACACAGCAAATGACAGATCTCTAATCTTGAGCAGCTCAGCTTCTGCTCCTCATTGGAGCGCTGCTCACCATTCTTCACGCCGGCCGCTGCGTCCCTGCCTCTTCTGCCCCGCTCCACATTGCCAGCAGCAGCAGAGTGATGAGGTCGCAGCATGATGACCTCATCACTCTGCTGCACGCTAGGCCACGGCACGGGAGCAACCGTGATGCTCTGCTCTGTGCCGGATATCATGCATTCAAATGTATTCACGTCTCCGGCGGCCCTGAACAACTGCCTGGGGACTGGCCCAGGGGAAAAAGCAGCATCCCTGCCACCGGCCCAGCCTGCCACTGCCAGCCTCCCCTGTTCCCCAGTATAAAACAGCTCCAGCCTCCCCAGTATATAGCAGCTCCACCCTCCCCTGTTCCCCAGTATATAGCAGCTCCAGCCTCCCCTGTTCCCCAGTATATAGCAGCTCCAGTCTCCCGTTCCCCAGTATATAGCTGCTCCAGTCTCCCCTGTTCCCCAGTATATAGCTGCTCCAGACTCTCCCCTGTCACCAGTATATAGCTGCTGCAGACTCCCCCCTGTCACCAGTATATAGATGCTCCAGACTCCCCCCTGTCACCAGTATATAGCTCCTCCAGACTCTCCCCTGTCACCAGTATATAGCTGCTTCAGACTCTCCCCTGTCACCAGTATATAGCTGCTCCAGACTCCCCCTGTCACCAGTATATAGCTGCTCCAGACTCCCCCGTCACCAGTATATAGCTGCTGCAGACTCCCCCCTGTCACCAGTATATAGCTGCTCCAAACTCCCCCGTCACCAGTATATAGCTGCTGCAGACTCCCCCCTGTCACCAGAATATAGCTGCTGCAGACTCCCCCCTGTCACCAGTATATAGCTGCTGCAGACTCCCCCGTCACCAGTATATA
This sequence comes from Ranitomeya variabilis, assembly GCF_051348905.1. Lineage (NCBI taxonomy): Eukaryota > Metazoa > Chordata > Amphibia > Anura > Dendrobatidae > Ranitomeya > Ranitomeya variabilis. The sequence continues at coordinate 582,582,528 of NC_135235.1, forward strand.
GCTGCTGCAGACTCCCCCCTGTCACCAGTATATAGCTGCTTCAGATTCCCCCTGTCACCAGTATATAGCTGCTGCAGACTCCCCCTTGTCACCAGTATATAGCTGCTGCAGACTCCCCCCTGTCACCAGTATATAGCTGCTCCAAACTCCCCCCTGTCACCAGTATATAGCTGCTCCAGACTCCCCCGTCACCAGTATATAGCTGCTCCAGACTCCCCCGTCACCAGTATATAGCTGCTCCAGACTCCCCCCTGTCACCAGTATATAGCTGCTCCAGACTCGCCCCTGTCACCAGTATATAGCTGCTCCAGACTCCCCCCTGTCACCAGTATATAGCTGCTCCAGACTCCCCCCTGTCACCAGTATATAGCTGCTCCAGACCCCCCCCTGTCACCAGTATATGGCTGCTCCAGACTCCCCCCTGTCACCAGTATATAGCTGCTCCAGACTCCCCCCTGTCACCAGTATATAGCTGCTCCAGACTCCCCCGTCACCAGTATATAGCTGCTCCAGACTCCCCTGTCACCAGTATATAGCTGCTCCAGACTCCCCCATCACCAGTATATAGCTGCTCCAGACTCCCCCGTCACCAGTATATAGCTGCTCCAGACTCCCCTGTCACCAGTATATAGCTGCTCCAGACTCCCCCCTGTCACCAGTATATGGCTGCTCCAGACTCCCCCCTGTCACCAGTATATAGCTGCTCCAGACTCCCCCATCACCAGTATATAGCTGCTCCAGACTCCCCCGTCACCAGTATATAGCTGCTCCAGACTCCCCCCTGTCACCAGTATATGGCTGCTCCAGACTCCCCCCTGTCACCAGTATATAGCTGCTCCAGACTCCCCCCTGTCACCAGTATATAGCTGCTCCAGACTCCCCCATCACCAGTATATAGCTGCTCCAGACTCCCCCGTCACCAGTATATAGCTGCTCGAGACTCCCCTGTCACCAGTATATAGCTGCTCCAGACTCCCCCCTGTCACTAGTATATGGCTGCTCCAGACTCCCCCATGTCACCAGTATATAGCTGCTCCAGACTCCCCTGTCACCAGTATACAGCTGCTCCAGACTCTCCCCTGTCACCAGTATATAGCTGCTCCAGACTCCCCCGTCACCAGTATATAGCTGCTCCAGACTCCCCTGTCACCAGTATATAGCTGCTCCAGACTCCCCCCTGTCACCAGTATATGGCTGCTCCAGACTCCCCCCTGTCACCAGTATATAGCTGCTCCAGACTCCCCTGTCACCAGTATATAGCTGCTGCAGACTCTCCCCTGTCACCAGTATATAGCTGCTCCAGACTCCCCCCTGGCACCAGTATATAGCTCCAGACCCTCCCCTGTCACCAAACTCCCCCCCCCCCCCCCCATCTTCAGCTCTATGAGCAGTGAAGTTTATCAATGCAGTTTGGCACTTTTGAACTGAAGACTCAACTTCAACTTTGGGCTGTGTTAGTAATGTGATCCTTCCTTATTTAGCATTGGTGATGCAGCAGATAAATGGAAGCAACGTAGTAACTTCGGTTACTATATCTTTAAGAAGCTTCAAGTTGTGCACACAATGCCGTGGATAGCTGTAATCTGAGAAGGGGGGAGCGATGATGCAGCACTGAGCCAGGAAGGATGATAAGGTAAATGCACCGCGTGTGCAGAGCCAGGGACGCTCTGGCTGGAAGCGTCCCTGGAAACCAAGGAAATCCAAGATGGACGGCGGCAACTGGAATGAGTATGACCTCACAAGGTACGGAAGCCTGGAAATACCAAATATTCAACCCATTTCATGGGTTGTCTGACGAAGGGAGGGAGGGAAGGGGAGGTTAAAAAACAAAAAAAGTTCTTCTTTGTCTTGGTGCCGCCCCCTGCAGCCTCCCGCCCCTAGGCACGTGCCCTCCAGTGCCTAGTGGCAAATACGGCCCTGTCTGTGACTGCTCTGTGCCAGGGCAGAACGGCGACTGGCACAACAGTCAGGTAAGTACCAACTATCTGCCTATTAGTGATTAAATACATTTTTTGTTTTTTGTAAAGTCTCGGATATCCCTCACTGATAGCAGCCAAGACTGTAAGTGCAGAGATTTCTGCACGTGGATCATACCCCATACTGAAAAAATTTAGATTTTTTTTAAATTTTGTTTCCATTGTTCATTTGCAGATCATCTATATGTCTATCCATCCTGTGATTTGTAAAACTCCTCGACTTTTCCTTCTTGATGTTGCAATTTCAATGTTGAAGATTGTATTTGCAATTGACCCTTTGGCTATGAAACTCAGACAGGCTCAGCAGTACAGAGGGATAAAAATAGGCTCTATAGAGAATCATGTCGGCCGCTATACTGACAATCTAATTCTGTTCTTGTCAAATTGCACAGTGTCTTTGCCACAAGCAGTGGAATTAACGCATTTGGACAATGTTTGGTGCTTCATATCAACTGGGAGAAAACCATGTTTATGTATTTGAGATCCAATGATTGGATAATTGGGGAGTAATTTTGTACGTTACAAATTCTGAGTCATTTCAGTTAGGGATTATACACAACCAGGGCCGCCATAAGGGCATTATTACCCTTACTGGCTTATGGGGCCCGGACCAAGACCCCTCTTTTTGCTGCTGCTCAGCAGACACCAGGGGCAGGATCTCAGCAGACACCAGGGGCAGGATCCTGCGGTTCAATAACTGAACATGCATCCGAGGATGAACACTCAGTTAAAATCTATTGCCGTGCAGGAAGGCTTCCCATACGGCAATAGTTAACAGCCGTCAGCCAATCATAGGCCGACAGCTGACATCGGCGCGCACGTCGCCAGCATATGATATCACTGCCATACACCAGCATTTCCACAACTCAAAATGCATGAGGAAGTGGACGCCACTTCACTATGGCCAGGTAAGGAGAAACTTTTTTTTTTTACTTTTCTTTGTACTGAGCGTCGCAATGTGGGGACAGGATGGGAGATCTTATGGGCCTGGATGGAGACACATGGGGTAGAACAGGAGATCATATGGGTCAGGATAGGAGATCATATAGGGCAGGATGGGAGATCATATGGGACTGGATGGGAGAACATATGGGTCAGGATGGAGAGCCATAGGGCAGGATGGGAGAACATATTGGATAGGATGACAAATGGGGCACTATGGGAGAACATACGGGACAGGATGACACATGGGGTAGGATGGGAGAACATATGGACAGGATGACATAATGACATATGGGGCAGGATGGGAGAACATATTGGACAGGATGACATATGGGGCAGGATGGGAAAACAGCACAGGATGACACATGGAGCAGGATGAGAGATCATATGGGAAAGGACGACACATGGGGCAGGAGGAGAGATCACAGGGGACAGGATAACACATGGGGCAGGTTGGAAGAACATATGAGGCAGGGTTGAGACACATGGGGCAGGATGGGAGAACATATGGGGCAGGATGGAGACATATGGGGCAGGATTTAGACATATGGGGCAAGATGGAGACATATGGGGCAGGATGGGAGAACAGATGGGGCAGGATGGGAGAACAGATGGAGCTGGATGGGAGAACATATGGGACTTTTTTCTTCATCTAGTATTGTGTAGAAGTAAGAAAAATTGGGGAATGCACTTTTGAAGCGGTGCTCTAGATTTGCTATTTTCTACTGACACGAGTCCTGACTAGAAGAAGTAACGGTATTCTGCACTGGATGAAGAAGAAAAGCGAAGATGAAGGACTTCAACTAGAGATGTCACTGGTGAGTCAGTGTTTTAACTGTATACTGACACTATACACTGTATACAGAACTACTGTGTATAATGTCACTTATGGTAATATTAGTATTGTTTTTTAAATGATAACCAGTATAGTAATATTCAGCCACTGTGGTGGTATTATGGGGTCTGGTCACAGTGTGGTGGCATTTTTCTCTTGTATGTGGTATTATTCGGTCACTATGTGGTGGTAATATGTGATCTGGTCATGGTGTGATGTTATTTGTTCCTTGTATGTGGTATTATTAGTCATTTTAAAAAATGTATGTGACATATTCTCTTAAAGAAAAATATACTAGTGGATATTATAAAAAATGTTTAATAGGATAAAGTAGAGTAGGGCCCAGCCAAATGAGTCTTTGTCGTCGTGGCAGGCTGAAAAAATGTTTTGGCCAAAACAAAAGCTGATGGCTATGTAGGTGATACTGTGTTTGATGGGAACTGTTAATGTGTGATTGGGAGAACGTGGTCCTGAAGTGAAGTTTTTCCAACAGTGAGTGGTGGGACTGTGGAAGGTTCGAGTGGTGGAGGCGCAGCTGGGGTAGAGCCTGGACGGAGTCTGAAAGGGAGGCAGAAAATTTTCCCAGTATGGAACCCTGAAATTCCAGGTGGCAGCCCTGTGCACAATTATATGATCTCAACATCTCCCCTGTGTTGATAGTTCTTAAAGTACCATGTACCCCGATGAATGTAGTTTGTCCAATTTCCCAGACATTCATTAAATCTTTAAACTCTTGGATGATTTTTGCATTTTGGCAATAGTCCCCCCATCTGTCCCATCTAAACTTAACTGGCAACGTCGCGTGACCAAATGTCAATGCTGGATTGGCCTTACCAGACACTTACCTCTATTACTTGGCTAAGATTTTTGAAATTCTGGATTTCAGAAGACGGTTCTCTTGAACTTAGGCTCAAATTTGCAGATCAAAACCGTGTGGGCTACCTTAGAAACGCCACAGATTTAAGAAACTCTTTTTACCCATACATGTACTAGCGGTCCAGGTGTGGAAGGCAGTAAGGGAGCTCATTAAACTGCTAGACATTATTGCAGAGTCTCCGATTTGGGATAACCTTCCCATTCTGCAACTAGTGTAAGATAGCAAAAAGCAGATATGCATTACTGAGATGGTTTTTATGTTGCCAGTATTTTAGGTCTGAGATTTAGGAGCAACCAAAGGAGCGTGGGTGGGAAAGGCCGCTCCTATACTCCAGTCTGGATCTTACAGGCCTAATAATAGCCAGCTGGTAATAGCTCAGAAGTTTGTGTTGTGTTGGAGCTGAAGAAAGACTGTTCATGGTGGATAGTCTGTACTAGAGTCTAGGGACCCGTGGATGTTCCAGGGTTCGTCCGAAATGTAGTTCAAAGTTCTGTTCAGCCTCCGAACTTGACCCCGAACCAGAACCCAATAGAGGTCAATGGGGACCTGAGGTTTGGTGCTTTAACCCCTTCATGACCCAGCCTATTTTGGCCTTAATGACCTTGCCGTTTTTTGCAATTCTGACCAGTGTCCCTTTATGAGGTAATAACTCAGGAACGCTTCAACGGATCCTAGCGGTTCTGAGATTGTTTTTTCGTGACATATTGGGCTTCATGTTAGTCGTAAATTTAGGTCGATAATTTTTGCGCTTATTTGTGAAAAAAATGGAAATTTGGCAAAAATTTTGAAAATTTTTCAATTTTTACATTTTGAATTTTTATTCTGTTAAACCAGAGAGTTATGTGACACAAAATAGTTAATAAATAACATTTCCCACATGTCTACTTTACATCAGCACAACTTTGGAAACAAATTTTTTTTTTGCTAGGAAGTTATAAGGGTTAAAATTTGACCAACGATTTCTCATTTTTACAACAAAATTTACAAAACCATTTTTTTTAGGGACCACCTCACATTTGAAGTCACTTTGAGGGTTCTATATGGCTGAAAATACCCAAAAGTGACACCATTCTAAAAACTGCACCCCTCAAGGTGCTCAAAACCACATTCAAGTAGTTTATTAACCCTTCAAGTGTTTCACAGCAGCAGAAGCAACATGGAAGGAAAAAATTAACATTTGACTTTTTAGTCACAAAAATGATCTTTTAGCAACATTTTTTTTATTTTCCCAAGGGTAAAAGGAGAAACTGGAACCCAAAAGTTGTTGGCCAATTTGTCCTGAGTACGCTGAATCCTCATATGTGGGGGGGAACCACTGTTTGGGGGCACGGCAGGGCTCGGAAGGGAAGGAGCGCCATTTCACTTTTTGAATGAAAAATTAGCTCCAATCTTTAGCGGACACCATGTCGCGTTTGGAGAGCCCCTGTGTGCCTAAACATTGGAGCTCCCCCACATGTGACCCCATTTTGGAAACTAGACCACCCAAGGAACTTATCTAGATGCATATTGAGCACTTTGAACCCCAAGGTGCTTCACAAATTGATCCATAAGTATGAAAAAGTACTTTTTTTTTCACACAAATTTTATTTTAGCCTCAATTTTTTTCATTTTTACATGGGCATCAGGATAAAATGGATGCTAAAATTTGTTGGGCAACTTCTCCTGAGTACACCGATACCTCACATGTGGGGGTAAACCACTGTTTGGGCGCACGGCAAGGCTTGGAAGGGAAGGAGCGCCATTTCACTTTTTGAATGGAAAATTAGCTCCAATCTTTAGCGGACACCATGTCGCGTTTGGAGAGCCCCTGTGTGCCTAAACATTGGAGCTCCCCCACATGTGACCCCATTTTGGAAACTAGACCACCCAAGGAACTTATCTAGATGCATATTGAGCACTTTGAACCCCAAGGTGCTTCACAAATTGATCCATAAGTATGAAAAAGTACTTTTTTTCACACAAATTTTATTTTAGCCTCAATTTTTTTCATTTTTACATGGGCATCAGGATAAAATGGATGCTAAAATTTGTTGGGCAATTTCTCCTGAGTACACCGATACCTCACATGTGGGGGTAAACCACTGTTTGGGCGCACGGCAAGGCTTGGAAGGGAAGGAGCGCCATTTCACTTTTTGAATGGAAAATTAGCTCCAATCTTTAGCGGACACCATGTCGCGTTTGGAGAGCCCCTGTGTGCCTAAACATTGGAGCTCCCCCACATGTGACCCCATTTTGGAAACTAGACCACCCAAGGAACTTATCTAGATGCATATTGAGCACTTTGAACCCCAAGGTGCTTCACAAATTGATCCATAAGTATGAAAAAGTACTTTTTTTTCACATAAATTTTATTTTAGCCTCAATATTTTTCATTTTTACATGGGCATCAGGATAAAATGGATGCTAAAATTTGTTGGGCAACTTCTCCTGAGTACACCGATACCTCACATGTGGGGGTAAACCACTGTTTGGGCGCACGGCAAGGCTTGGAAGGGAAGTTGCGCCATTTCACTTTTTGAATGGAAAATTAGCTCCAATCTTTAGTGGACACCATGTCGCGTTTGGAGAGCCCCTGTGTGCCTAAACATTGGAGCTCCCCCACATGTGACCCCATTTTGGAAACTAGACCACCCAAGGAACTTATCTAGATGCATATTGAGCACTTTGAACCCCAAGGTGCTTCACAAATTGATCCATAAGTATGAAAAAGTACTTTTTTTTCACACAAATTTTATTTTAGCCTCAATTTTTTTCATTTTTACATGGGCATCAGGATAAAATGGATGCTAAAATTTGTTGGGCAATTTCTCCTGAGTACACCGATACCTCACATGTGGGGGTAAACCACTGTTTGGGCGCACGGCAAGGCTCGGAAGGGAAGGAGCGCCATTTCACTTTTTGAATGGAAAATTAGCTCCAATCATTAGCGGACACCATGTTGCGTGTGGAAGGTATGTAGTGTATGTCAAGTTGGTGTGTGTGGTGTAGTATTCACCACACACACCAACCTGACATACACTATACCAAACTACACACCAACCTGACGTACACTACGCCATACACACCAACCTGACACACTACGTCAGGTTGGGATGTGTGGTGTAGTGTCAGGTTGGTGTGTGGTGTAGTGTACGTCAGGTTGGTGTGTGTGGTGTAGTGTACACCATACACACACACCAACCTGACGTACACTATACCACACCACACACCAACCTGACGTACACTACGCCATACACACCAACCTGACACACTACGTCAGGTTGGGGTGTGTGGTGTAGTGTACGTCAGGTTGGTGTGTGGTGTAGTGTACGTCAGGTTGGTGTGTGTGGTGTAGTGTACACCATACACACACACCAACCTGACGTACACTATACCACACCACACACCAACCTGACGTACACTACGCCATACACACCAACCTGACGTACACTACGTCAGGTTGGGGTGTGTGGTGTAGTGTACGTCAGGTTGGTGTGTGGTGTAGTGTACGTCAGGTTGGTGTGTGTGGTGTAGTGTACACCATACACACACACCAACCTGACGTACACTATACCACACCACACACCAACCTGACGTACACTACGCCATACACACCAACCTGACGTCCACTACGTCAGGTTGGGGTGTGTGGTGTAGTGTACGTCAGGTTGGTGTGTGGTGTAGTGTACGTCAGGTTGGTGTGTGTGGTGTAGTGTACGTCAGGTTGGTGTGTGGTGTAGTGTACGTCAGGTTGGTGTGTGTGGTGTAGTGTACACCATACACACACACCAACCTGATGTACACTATACCACACCACACACCAACCTGACGTACACTACGCCATACACACCAACCTGACGTACACTACGTCAGGTTGGGGTGTTTGGTGTAGTGTACGTCAGGTTGGTGTGTGGTGTAGTGTACGTCAGGTTGTTGTGTGGTCTAGTGTACGTCATGTGTGGTGTAGTATACACCCCACACACCAACCTCACGTACACGCCACACACACCAACCTGACACGCTACGTCAGGCTGGTGTGTGTGGTGTGGTGTACGTCAGGTTGGTGTCGCATAGTGTACGTCAGGTTGGTGTGTGTGTGGTGTATACTACACCACACACACCAACCTGACGTACACTACACCAAACATCAACCTGACATACACTATACCACACTCACCAACCTGACGTAGTGTGTCAGGTTGGTGTGTGTGGCGTAGTGTACGTCACGTTGGTGTGTGGTGTGGTATAGTGTAATTCTGAAGCATTCATTCAAACACAGTCCAGGTTTGTCAGGACACGTTTCACATTGGAAACGAGTTGTTTTTCTTGTCCCCCTTTTATAGCACACTCGGCACCTTTTTCTTATCCCCTCTCTGGGAAAATGTTGCCCTGGTACAATACGGGAAGCTTGAGTTCCAGAGGTGCTGGGGCCCGCTCCTTCCTCGCCTCCAAACATCAGGGCCTTTATCACCGCCTCCTGGAACTGAAGGAAGGTGTTGTTGGTCTGGCCTGCACATCGTGATAGCACGTATGCGTTATACAGTGCCATTTGTACGATGTGCACAGCCAGTTTTTTATACCACACCTTCGTTTTCCGCATGGCACTATAGGGCTGGAGGACTTGATCAGAAAGATCAACTCCCCCCATGTGTTTGTTGTACCCCAGGGCACAGTCCGGTTTTTGGACCTGTACTGGGGTACCTCGAACGGTGGTGGCCGTGGTGCCAGGACCATGGATTGTGGTCAAGAAAAAGACGTCCCTTTTGTCTTTGAACTTGACCACAAGCATGTTGCCGCTACATTGGGCCCGGCTCTCACCCTTTGGGAGAACCTGCTCAATTAGTGACAAAGGGAGACCCCTCTGGTTTCTCCGCACGGTACCGCAAGCGACGGTAGCTCTGGCAGAGAGGGATTGAAAGAGTGGGATGCTTGTATAAAAGTTATCAACGTACAGATGGTAACCTTTATCAAGCAGTGGGTGGACCAAATCCCACACTATTTTCCCACTCACCCCCAGAGCGGGTGGACATTCTGGGGGCTGGATCCTGCTGTCCTTTCCTTGATAAACTCTAAAGCTGAGAGTGTACCCTGAGGTACTCTCACAGATCTTGTAGAGCTTTATCCCGTACCTTGCCCGTTTGCTGGGCAGGTACTGACGGAACTGAAGCCGCCCTTTGAAGTGGATGAGGGATTCATCCACACAAATTTCCCTTTGGGGAATGTACACTTCAGCAAACTTGTTGCTGAAGTGTTCGATGATAGGCCGAATTTTGAACAGTCTGTCAAAATTCGGGTCATCGCGGGGAAGAATGTCAGTGTTGTCCCTAAAATGGAGAAATTTATGAATCGCCTCAAAACGTTTGCGATTCATAACCATGCCATATATTGGAGTTTGATATAAAATATCAGTACTCCAGTATTGGCGAATTTCTGGTTTCTTCACAATCCCCATGTGAAGGACCAGTCCCCAATATTTCAACATTTCTGCAGAGTCAACGGGACTCCAAGCAGAAAATGATGAAACCGGGTTTTGGGAAAAAAATTGCATGGCGTACAAATTTGTTTGCTCCACCATGAGACTGACGATTGACTCCGAGAAAAAGACTTTGAAAAAGTCTATTTCCCTGAGGTTGGCAGTCTCAAATTGGATTCCTGATTGGGGAATGAAATCAGGAATCCGTGGAGCAAAATTTTCAGGGACGGGGGTCCAGGTGGGGGCACTAGTGCTAGGTTGGGCGTGACTAGCACTAGGTTGGGGGTTACTTACCCTTGGCTGTGTGTCTTCTCCCCTGGGCTCCGGCTCTCCTCCGCTGGGCTCCGGCTCTCCTCTCCTGGGCTCCGGCTCTCCTCTCCTGGGCTCCGGGCGATTTCTCGTCCTGCGACATCTTGGGGGTGGCGAGTCCGAGTCACTAGAGGAGGAAGAGGGGGAGGAATACAAAAAAGTGGGGTCCTCTCCCTCACTATCAGCTTCGGAGGCAAGAAAGGAATATGCCTCCTCAGCTGAGTACAGCCTTTGTGACTGGGATGACTGGGATGAGCGGGACATTGTGTGTGTGGTGTGTGTGCGTGTGTAAAAAAAATCTAAACTTTATTATAGTGTTGCGTGTGCGTGTGTATGTGCGAGTGTTTGGTGAAACTCTTCTGCAGGGGGGGCTGTCAGGCGCGGGGGGGGAGGAAGGGGCTGAGGAGATGCAGCGTCAGATGGAGATGGAGCTGGCAGCAGCGATAAAGGGGGGTGATCAGGTGGACAGGGGGGCAGGGGGTGATCAGGGGGGCAGGGGGTGATCAGCAGGGCAGGGGGTCATTAGAGGTGATCACTGAAGAGGGTGATCACCAGGTGAGGAGGGGCTGACAGGCGCAGGGGGCGGTAGAAGAGAAATTAGCGCGACAGCCGCAGATGATAAAGGAGTGCAGGGGGTGATCAGGGGGGTGGGGGGGCAGGGGGTGATCACTGAAGAGGGTGATCACTAGGGGAAGAGGGGCTGACAGGCGTGGGGGGTAGGAGAGGAGAAAATGGAGCACGCAGCAGCAGGTGACAAAGGGGGGCAGGGGGTGATCAGGTGGACGGGGGGGGCAGGGGGTGATCAGGTGGGGCAGGGGGTGATCGTGGGGGGGGCAGGGGGTGATCGGGGGGGGGGGCAGGGGGTGATTAGCGGTGATCACTGACTAGGGTGATCACCAGGGGAGGAGGGGCTGACAGGTGCAGGGAGCGGTAAAAAGATCAATAAGAACGGCAGGGGGGGGGGGGCGATCACCGGAGCAGGGGGTGATCAGGGGGGAAGGGGGGAGGAAGCGGAGGTTGGGGGGAGTGGAGGACAGGAGAGGGGAGGTACCTGTCCTCCGCAGCAGCGGCGGTGCTGGCAGTGGCAGTGGGGGAGGCGGTGGCAGCGGCGGCGCTGACACTAAAGAAGTGTGCAGCAGCGGCGGCGGCGATCGCGGCATCTGGGGGGGCAGGTGACTTGTCAGGCACGTCGCTCCTCAGCTTCCACGGATGGGATGAAGCTGAGGAGCGAGGCAGACGTTGTTTTTCTCCGCCCCTCCACATCTAATTGGAGGGCTAGCGTCACATGGACGCTAGCTCCAATCAGATCAGAGGGGGGTGAAAAAAAGGTCGCCAGGAGAGATCGTAGCCCCGGGGGGGGCAAAGCCACCCCCCCTGGGGTGAAGTATAGGTCCCCCTGCACCTGCGGGTCGGGTGACCTTTCATTAACCCCGGTCACCCGACCCGCAGGAACGCAATCCTTCTGTGACACAGCATATGCGTCACAGGTCGGATTGGCACCGACTTTCATGACGCATACGCTGTGTCACAGGTCGGGAAGGGGTTAAAATGGCTGTAAAATAGTCATAGTAAGGACTAGTGGGCTGTAAAAGTAAGCAAAATGTAGGTGTGAGGCAGTGAGGGGATCATATGTGAGGGTCGATATGTATCCCCCAGGATGCTGACAGAGTCCTATTAAAACCGCTGGCGTGCCTTGTGTTCACAGCAGGACACCTGTGAGTCACAAGGCAAAATAAAAGAAAGCGTGGATTGGGTCCAAGTAGTGACTCAATGAGATTTTTAGGAAAACCTGTTAAGCGCTTTTATTTTTAAAGGGATTTGCAGGTTTTGTAGTGGGGCGAATCCCTCTCACCATTCCGGGTTTTGGAAGTGGCCCTATGGCCACAATTCCATTTAAATCTGTCAGTTTTGCCTTGGGTGTGTCAGTTTTGGAGTTTGCAAGCTGCAGAGCAGGTGTCTCTGTGCAACCCAGAACTGTGTGAAGCTAACACAGAGCCAGAGACTTCCAGGCGGCTAACGAACCCAAAAGACACGGCGGTGCCATTGTCCACGGCAACAGGTTTTGAGTTCTGGACTGTGTTTACGGAAACCCGTGTGCAATGCAGAGGACATCACTCCTATGTGTGAATTGTTTGGACATTTGCTTTGAACTTTACTGTGGTCCCTGCCTATCTGTCGCACTGCACCAACCCCGCTGCACTACATAGGTAAGAGCAGGACAATTCCCCTTCAAACAAATGTGGATAGGAAAATTACTTACAATAACATAGAACAAAAAAATAAAACAAAAAAAAACAAATCTAGAACCAGGAGGCAGAGGTCTCAGTGGAGGAGGAGTTGGAGTAGGTGGAGGTGGGCGTGGCTGTGTAGGTGGAAGAGGAGGTAGCCTACACTGATTTTCTTTTTCTTTTATTTGGGGAAGCCCCAAAATTAAATGAATGGCAAATAGAAAATAATTATGGCTGGTATAGTTATCTAGTCAGCCAAAGGTACATGCAAGTCCTGTGGGATCCATGCCTGGTTCATTCTAATGAATGTTAGCTTCCCAAAGGTGACGGTGGACAGGTGGATGTTCCTGTCTGTGTTCTAACACCCCCTGCTGTGGTAAACACATGCTCTGGCAGTACTGTATACTTGCCCAGCACCTCCAAGGCATAAAGGGAAATCTCAGGCCATGCGTTCAATTTGGAGACCCAGAAGTTAAATGAACCAGACCCATCACTTTGTACGTGGAGACGTGTGGAAACGTATTCTTCCACCATGTTGTTGTAATGCTGCCTCTTACTCTTGTGCCATCACCTCATCCTTCATCGCCTGAAGTGTTTCTTAAATAACAGGCATTGAAGTGGTAAAGTAATGCTCATGATGGTATCATCAGTGCTGACCATGTTAGTGGAGTATTCGCAGCAGCGCAACACGGCACACACATCCAACATGGAGGCCCAATCTTTGGTGGTGAAGTGGTGTTATACCGCAGAGCGATTCAGCCATGCATGTTCCAGCTGAAACTCCACTATTGCCCGCTGCTAGTCTTAAGGTACCGTTACACTAAACGACTTACCAACGATCACGACCAGCGATAGGACCTGGCCGTGATCGTTGGTAAGTCGTTGTGTGGTCGCTGGGGAGCTGTAACACAGACCGCTCTCTCCAGCGACCAACGATCAGGGGAACAACTTCGGCATCATTGAAACTGTCTTCAACGATGCCGAAGTCCCCCTGCAGCACCCGGGTAACCAGGGTAAACATCGGGTTACTAAGTGCAGGGCTGCGCTTAGTAACCTGATATTTACCCTGGTTACCATTGTAAAAGTAAAAAAAAATAACACTACATACTCACATTCTGATGTCTGTCACGTCCCCCACCGGCATCCACAGGGTTAAAACTGCTTTCGGCAAGAGCGCTGCAAATATGCATGCGCTCCGGCCGAGAGCTTCCCTGCACTGAATGTGTCAGCACCGGCAGTAACAGCGGTGACGTCACCGCTGTGCTCTGCTTTACGGCCGGCGCTGACACATTCAGTGCAGGGAAGCTCTCGGCACCAACGCGTGCATATTAGCAGCGCTCTTGCCGAAAGCAGTTTTAACTCTGTGGACGCCGGGGGACGTGACAGACAGAATGTGAGTATGTACTGGTTTTTTTTTAACTTTTACAATGGTAACCAGGGTAAATATCGGGTTACTAAGCGCGGCCCTGCGCTTAGTAACCCGATATTTACCCTGGTTACAAGTGAACCCATCGCTGGATCGGCATCACACACGCCGATCCAGCGATGACAGCGGGTGATTAGCGACCAAAAAATGGTCCTGATCTTTCCCATCGACCAACGATCTCCCAGCAGGGGCCTGATCGTTGGTCGCTGTCACACATAATGAGATCGTTAGTGGGATCGTTGCTACGTCACCAAAAGCGTGACGTTGCAACGATATCGTTAACGATATCGTTATGTGTGACTCAGCCTTTACAGTCTTTCCAGCATATGTAAGGTGGAGTTCCACCTTGTTGGTACGTTGCATATGAGGCGGTGAGCAGGAAGGCAGAAGTGACGCTGCAGGTGAGAATGTCAAAAGCACGCACAAACTGGCCACACTTTCAGAAGCAGCTCTGACATATGTGGGCAATTTTTAAGGAAACAAACATGGGTCCAGCTCACCGTAATAGATATCCTTAGGTGTTTGGAGCGCAATAAACACTGCATCAGAACATAGCACATTTACATAAACAGGAGAAAATCCATCTCATTGAACTTGTGAACAAACGTCTTTCTTAATTCACCAAAAGTGCTCAGTAGAGGATAAAACAGAATCAGCAATGCAAGTTACTTGATATGGAACATCAAGTAACTTGCATCGCTTATTCTATTTTATCCTCTACTGAGCACTTTTGGTGAATAAAGAAAGTTGTTTGTTCACAAGTTCAATGAGAGGGATTTTCTCCTGTTTATGTGAATTTTTAAAGAAGCTCTGCATCACCAAATACAGCACATACGCCAAGCAAGGGACACGCGTCAAACTGGCCCTGCCCAGAGCTGCTGTATGCAGGTGAACTATTTGCAACAGCAGCGACACAGGAGGAACAACAATCTACTTTTATTTGCTTAACAGAATTATATGAATAGAGGATTACTAGCAGCACGTTATCCTGACAAAGTCTATCAGCTCTATCTGGGCTGCTCTAGCGTAAGCTGGACTCTGTCTGGCTCGCAGCCCTCCCTCAGCCCACGCCCCATTCCGTAAATCTCTGCTGAAAGTGACACGTCTCGTCCGTTCACAGCCCAGGCTCAGGTCTCTGGCTCTAGCTGGATATCCACAGGGTTTCTTCGTTTTTTGACCCTCGACAAGGGTCTCTTTGGTTCGTATCAATGGGTGCTGGTCCTCGTTTTTTGACCTGCGTCACCTGGGTTGGGAACCTTGACCGGTGTCGTTCGGGTCTTCGGTGCTTGACCGTCGTCTGAGTCTGGGCCTTGCTGGTCCACACGGCTGCAGCCAACTGTCACAGCTGCTGAGCCTGGAGGTGCAACAGGACCAGCTGTCACTTTTCTCCTTTTGGCTCAGTGGCCTTTTATATCCAAAGCTGGCTTTGTTGCCGTCACCTGGCTGAGCACTGGCTAATTCCATCCCTCCTTCAACTTCTCTTCTTCGGATCCATTCTGCAGGGTTTTGTTAAGGCCTGGAAAACGCACAGCATTGCAGCATTTTATTCCCTGTGCTCAGTTCTCCTATATTGCTATGAGCTGCTTCCAGGCTGGTCTTAAGGTTCTGTGGCACCAACCACTCATCTGGCTGCTGTTTGATCCCCATCCACAGCTCCTGCTTGGTGTGGGATTGATCCCCCAAACAGATGACTTTCAAAATAGCCTGCTGTCATTTTCCCCTGGATGTGCTGAAGTTGGTAGTGCAGGTCTTACTGAGACTGGATGAGGAGGTGGTGGAGGAAGTGGAGTATCCCTGTAGCAGCTACACCACCATCACCAGCAGAAGTAATACGAGTGCCACCATGGCCACGTCCATGTCCCCTATTTGATGCTCTCCTCATTATTTTAAGTGGGTTTTTTACACACACTACTCCCACAGACACAGGTGCAGGGTATAACAATTTGTTCTTACGCACCGTACTCCCACAGACACAGGTGCAGAGTATAACAATTTGTTTTTACGCACAGTACTATAACAGACACAGGTGCACAATTAAAAAGTGGCTTAAAGGCACACTACTTCCACAGACACAGGAGCAGAGTACACACAGAGGCTTTTTGACACAGTACTCCCACAGACATGGGTGCAGAGTACAAAGAGACCTTTTGGATCAGTACTCCAACAGATATGGGTGCACAGTACACACACAAAGGCTTTTTTGCAGAGTGCGCACACACAGAACCTAACACTGTCCCTCACTCCAGCTGTTTCCTGTCCCTACGCAAAATGGCGGCTGCACCCGTGATTCACCATTTATACAGATCAGAAAGAACCTATAGAAAGAGTTAGTCTTCCAATCAAATTTTGTATAAAAAGTAAATAATGTTATTGAAACACATGATTGAAAACATTTTTTTTAATAAAGGAGATGCAAACGAACAGAACAAAAATGGAAAACCAGATTTATTCAGGCCAGGTCAGGTGATGCGCCGGCCAATCACAGCCTTTCAATAAACTTTATTCAGCATTGAACCCAAACAGAAAAATTAGCTTCTGGGAAAGTTCGTGTTCGGGGTTAATTCCTGGACAATAAGTGTCTGGTACGAACCCCAAACTTTACAGTTCAGGTTCACTCATCCTTACTACACACTGAAGAATGCCTGTAAAATCAAGCTGGTAAGACCGCTTGATTTACTTTGCCTTAGGCCGGCGTCACACTCAGCGTATGAAAATACAGTCCGTATTTTACGGCCGTAATACGCAGAAATGTTCCAAAAATAGTGATCCGTATGTCATCCGTAGGCAGGGTGTGTCAGCGTATTTTGCGCATGGCATCCTCCGTATGTAATCCGTATGGCATCCGTACTGCCATATTTTCTCGCAGGCTTGCAAAACCGACATCTAATGGATTTATGTGCTCAAATGTTCGTTAAAACATATATACAGTATGTATATATATATATATATGTCATTGAGACACACACACATATATATATATATATATATATATATATACAGTGCCTACAAGTAGTATTCAACCCCCTGCAGATTTAGCAGGTTTACACATTTGGAATTAACTTGGCATTGTGACATTTGGACTGTAGATCAGCCTGGAAGTGTGAAATGCACTGCAGCAAAAAAAGAATGTTATTTCTTTTTTTTTCTTTTTTTAAATTGTGAAAAGTTTTTTCAGAGGGTCATTTATTATTCAACCCCTCAACCCCCCAGAATTCTGTTTGGTTCCCCTAAAGTATTAAGAAGTAGTTCAGGCACAAAGAACAATGAGCTTCACATGTTTGGATTAATTATCTCTTTTTCCAGCCTTTTCTGACTATTTAAGACCCTCCCCAAACTTGTGAACAGCACTCATACATGGTCAACATGGGAAAGACAAAGGAGCATTCCAAGGCCATCAGAGACAAGATCGTGGAGGGTCACAAGGCTGGCAAGGGGTACAAAACCCTTTCCAAGGAGTTGGGCCTACCTGTCTCCACTGTTGGGAGCATCATCCGGAAGTGGAAGGCTTATGGAACTACTGTTAGCCTTCCATTGCCTGGACAGCCTTTGAAAGTTTCCTCCCGTGCCGAGGCCAGGTTTGTCCAAAGAGTCAAGGCTAACCCAAGGACAACAAGGAAGGAGCTCCGGGAAGATCTCATGGCAGTGGGGACATTGGTTTCAGTCAATACCATAAGTAACGTACTCCACCGCAATGGTCGCCGTTCCAGACGAGCCCGTAAGGTACCTTTACTTTCAAAGCGTTATGTCAAGGCTCGTCTACAGTTTGCTCATGATCACTTGGAGGACTCTGAGACTGACTGGTTCAAGGTTCTCTGGTCTGATGAGACCAAGATCGAGATCTTTGGTGCCAACCACACACGTGACGTTTGGAGACTGGATGGCACTGCATACAACCCCAAGAATACCATCCCGAAAGTCAAGCATGGTGGTGGCAGCATCATGCTGTGGGGCTGTTTCTCAGCCAAGGGGCCTGGCCATCTGGTCCGCATCCAGGGGAAGATGGATAGCACGGCCTACCTGGAGATTTTGGCCAAGAACCTCTGCTCCTCCATCAAGGATCTTAAGATGGGTCATCATTTCATCTTCCAACAAGACAATGACCCAAAGCACACAGCCAAGAAAACCAAGGCCTGGTTCAAGAGGCAAAAAATCAAGGTGTTGCAGTGGCCTAGTCAGTCTCCTGACCTTAACCCAATTGAAAACTTGTGGAAGGAGCTCAAGATTAAAGTCCACATGAGACACCCAAAGAACCTAGATAACTCGGAGAAGATCTGCATGGAGGAGTGGGCCAAGATAACTCCAGAGACCTGTGCCGGCCTGATCAGGTCTTATAAAAGACGATTATTAGCTGTAATTGCAAACAAAGGTTATTCCACAAAATATTAAACCTAGGGGTTGAAGAATAATTGACCCACACTTTTATGTTTAAAATTTATAAAAATTTAACTGAGCAACAAAACTTTTTGGTTTGTAAGATTTATGCATCTGTTAATAAATCCTGCTCTTGTTTGAAGTTTGAAGGCTCTAACTTATTTGCATCTTATTAAACCTGCTAAATCTGCAGGGGGTTGAATACTACTTGTAGGCACTGTATATATATATATATATATATATATATATTGTAATATTTTATTATACTGGTAATCCACCTGAAGACCCTCGTTCTGTAACAAAGGTAAAATAAAAAAACAATATCCCATACCTTCCGTCGTTCAGGTCAAGTCCCACGAAGTAAATCCATCTGAAGGGGTTAAATCATTTTACAGCCAGGAGCTCTGCTAAAGCAGTGCTGTGCCTGTAAAAACCCCGGGGAATGAATGGAAAGTAGGGTGACCTGTAGTTACCTTGAGTTGCGGTGATGCGCCCTCTGCTGGATGTCCTCATGAACTGGAGCCTGGGAAAAGTTCCCACGCTCGAGTTCATATGAGGACATCCAGCTCCTGGCTGTAAAATGATTTAAACCCTTCAAATGGATTTACTTCGTGGGACTTGACCTGAATGATGGGATATTGTTGTTTTTTTATTTTACCTTTGTTACAGAACGAGGGTCTTCAGGTGGATTACCAGTATAATAAAATATTACAACAACCTGTGTCTTTATTTCATTAAAATACTTTTAAATAATGTGTGTGTGTTTTATTAACCATTTGGTACTATTAGATTAATAATGGATAGATGTCATAATTGACACCTCTCCATTATTAATCTGGCTTAATGTCACCTTACAATAGCAAGGTGACATTAACCCTTCATTACCCCATATCCCACCGCTACACGGGAGTGGGAAGAGAGAGGCCAAGTGCCAGAATAGGCGCATCTTCCAGATGTGCCTTTTCTGGGGTGGCTGGGGGCAGATGTTTGTAGCCAGGGGGGCCAATAACCATGGACCCTCTCTAGGCTATTAATATCTGCCCTCAGTCACTGGCTTGACCACTCTGGCGGAGAAAATTGCGCGGGAGCCCACGCCAATTTTTTCCGCCATTTAACCCTTTATTTTACCAGCTACAGCGCCCAAATTTTGCACATACACACTACTAACATTAGTAGTGTGGACTATGCAAAAAAAAAAGGGATACGAGATGGTTTACTGTATGTAAACCATGTCTCATATCCTGTCGGGTTTGTGAAGGAGAAGGAAAAAGCCGGCGTATTTCTCGCAAGTCACGCTGCTGGTCCGTGTGTAATCTGTATTTTTCTCGCCCCCATAGACTTTCATTGGCGATTTTTATGCGCAATATGGTGACAAACGCAGCATGCTGCGATTTTCTATGGCCGTAAAAGACCGTATATTACGGATGCGTAATATACGGCAGATAGGAGCTGGGCCATAGAAATTCATTGGGCCGTTTGCAATGCGTATTTTACGGACGTAGTTTATGCGCTCATATGTCCGTAACACTCGCTAGTGTGACGCCGGCCTTACTCAGAGAAAGACAAAACCTAAGATAGAAGCAAAATTAGCCTATACCCTGCTGTAAGTACTGTAAGTAAAAAGCACATACCGTTCACCTTGGCACTGATAGGATATCTTCTACTCTTTTTTTTTTTTTATCAAAAACGAAGTACCCTATGTTATTTATATGCACTATTATTTTTTACTTACATACAGCATTTTATATGCTCATTTTGTTTCTATCTTAGGTTTTGTCTGCTTATTGGCCAGTGTGAACACACTTCTACACATTGCATGTATTCCAATTTATAATCCATTTTTTTTGTTGGTCTTATTCATAGAAAAGACTATTTTATTATTAATTGGTGTTGAAGAAAGGACTTTGTGGTTATTCATTTGTGCTGGAGATAGGCTATTTTCATTTTGGAGCTATAAAGTTTATGAATGATAAAAGACTTTATTCAGCTTTGATATAAAAACTTTGTGCGAATCCAAGCCACTACTAGAGAGTCAAACGCCACACACTAGTTAAGTCACAAAACTCTCAGTTCTGGATGTCCTGCGGTACAACTACTTTTTCGAAACTTGAAAACAAGTTTATCCCAATGTAATATTCAGAGCATGAGACACCCTACCATCTATGCCGTCTATCCTCTCAGGGCAAGCGTATGGAGCACTAATACTCCATGTTTTTTATACTGTGTGCCGGTGGATGCGGTTATTTGTGTACGATTACTGACAATAGTAAAAAAAAAGTTTAGGAAGCGTAGGGGGGCGGACAGGTTTCATTAATTTCACCAATGTGACGTTGTTATGGCCGAAGGTTTCTGGGCCGCAGTGCAAAAACTTCACCTGATCATATCTTTATAGGCTCTCTGCTTTTAAACATCAGTAATTCTGGATACTGTTAGTTTTGAGGTCTCGTTGTAATTTGCCATGTCTGAAACCCCTGTAAGGACGTCACTGTAATCTCCAATGTGCTGGGGAGAGTGTGTAGGGCACATAATCGGCTGCTGAGGAGCACGTTACATAACCAAGCAGATAGTAGGAGCGGGGTGGAGCATTTCTGATGTCCTGAGGTGACATGTGCAGACAGGCGCATACTCGTCGTGATTTAATTTAACGGAATGAACATTTTCATGAGTGGCATATTCACACAAGGGAAATTTCACACTGACTCTGAGCCGTAATCTGCATTCACAGAGTAGAGTAATCACACGCAGGTTAGCACCATCGAATTGGGGATCCGCATTGCATGAATAACTGCAGATATCTGGTAGAAATCTGAGGGTCAACCTCATTTTTAATATTTATTAAAAAAAAAAAAAATACGGCAACTAAGGTTATGTTCACACTGGCATATTTTGAGAAGGTCAAAAGAAATGAGATTTTCAAGCAAAAAGAAAACACTTTTTTGGGGAAGAGGAGATTTTCTTTTGCAGAAGCAGTTTTGGAAGAGATTTTTTTTATTAGCCTTTTGATTGGACAGTACCTAGTTTGGAGCGAATTCTATCACGTTATACTTTAAAGAAATTACATGCACTTTTTTCCCCCATCAGGCACTTTTCAGAACCTCTTCCGAAAAAAAAAAACAGTGTCCTTATACAAGTTCCTAACATAACTTGCTAATTTTTACCGTCGTTTCATCGCTAATTTTTCTAGCGTGGTTAAACCTTTGACGGATTTGACCAAGAAGGGTTCTGATGTGACTAATTGGTCTCCTGCGGCCGTGGAGGCTTTTCGGGAGCTGAAGCACCGGTTTTCTTCAGCTCCAGTCTTATGTCAGCCAGATGTCTCTCTCCCCTTCCAGGTCGAGGTTGATGCTTCTGAGATTGGAGCAGGGGCTGTTTTGTCGCAGAGAAGCTCTGATGGCTCTGTGATGAAGCCATGTGCTTTTTTTTCAAGAAAGTTTTCGCCTGCCGAGCGGAATTATGATGTTGGTAATCGGGAGTTGTTGGCTATGAAGTGGGCATTTGAGGAGTGGCGACATTGGCTCGAAGGAGCTAAACATCGTGTGGTGGTCTTGACGGATCACAAAAATCTGATTTACCTTGAATCTGCCAAGCGCATGAATCCTAGACAGGCTCGTTGGTCGTTGTTTTTCTCCCGTTTCAACTTCGTGGTCTCATACCTGCCCGGTTCGAAGAACGTGAAAGCTGATGCACTTTCTAGGAGTTTTGTGCCTGACTCTCCGGGAGTTTCTGAGCCGGCTGGTATTCTCGGAGAGGGAGTTATTTTGTCTGCCATTTCCCCAGATTTGCGACGAGTGCTGCAGAAATTTCAGGCGGATAGACCTGACCGTTGTCCACCAGAGAGACTGTTTGTCCCGGATAGATGGACCAGCAGAGTTATTTTCGAGGTTCATTCTTCGGTGTTGGCGGGTCATCCTGGGATTTTTGGTACCAGAGATTTGGTGGCTAGGTCCTTCTGGTGGCCTTCCTTGTCGCGGGATGTGCGTTCCTTTGTGCAGTCTTGTGGGATTTGTGCTCGGGCTAAGCCTTGCTGTTCTCGTGCCAGCGGTTTGCTTTTGCCTTTGCCTGTTCCGAAAAGGCCTTGGACGCACATTTCCATGGATTTTATTTTGGATCTTCCAGTATCTCAGAAAATGTCTGTCATCTGGGTGGTGTGTGATCGTTTTTCCAAGATGGTCCATTTGGTGCCCTTGCCTAAGTTGCCTTCTTCCTCCGATTTGGTTCCTCTATTTTTTCAGAATGTGGTTCGCTTGCACGGCATTCCTGAAAATATTGTCTGATAGAGGATCCCAGTTTGTGTCCAGGTTTTGGCGGACTTTTTGTGCTAAGATGGACATTGATTTGTCTTTTTCGTCGGCCTTCCATCCTCAGACTAATGGCCAAACCGAGCGAACTAATCAGACGTTGGAAACTTATTTGAGATGTTTTGTTTCTGCTGATCAGGATGATTGGGTGACTTTTTTGCCTTTGGCCGAGTTTGCCCTTAATAATCGGGCTAGTTCTGCTACTTTGGTTTCGCCTTTTTTCTGCAATTCTGGTTTCCATCCTCGTTTTTCCTCGGGTCAGGTTGAGCCTTCTGACTGTCCTGGGGTGGATTCTGTGGTGGATAGGTTGCAGCAGATTTGGAACCATGTGGTGGACAATTTGAGGTTGTCACAGGAGAAGGCTCAGCGCTTTGCCAACCGCCGCCGCGGTGTGGGTCCCCGACTTCGTGTTGGGGATTTGGTGTGGCTGTCTTCTCGGTATGTTCCTATGAGGGTCTCCTCTCCTAAATTCAAGCCTCGCTTCATCGGTCCTTATAAGATCTTGGAAATCCTTAACCCGGTGTCTTTTCGTTTGGATCTCCCAGCATCGTTTGCCATTCATAATGTGTTCCATAGGTCTTTGTTGCGGAGGTATGTGGTACCTGTGGTTCCTTCTGTTGAGCCTCCTGCTCCGGTGCTGGTCGAGGGCGAATTGAAGTACGTGGTGGAGAAGATTTTGGATTCTCGTATCTCTAGACGGAGGCTGCAGTATTTGGTTAAGTGGAAGGGCTATGGTCAGGAGGATAATTCCTGGGTTGTCGCCTCTGATGTTCATGCGGCCGATTTGGTTCGTGCCTTCCACGCGGCTCATCCTGATCGCCCTGGGGGTCTTGATGAGGGTTCGGTGACCCCTCCTCAAGGGGGGGGTACTGTTGTGAACTCTATTTTTGGGCTCCCTCTAGTGGTCACAAGCGGTACTGTGTAGTGTTGTCTTTCTGCAGGTTGCAGCATCAGCTGGTTCGTTATCCTTGGTTGGTTTCCTGTTTAGCCCACCTGGATACTCAGTTCCTTGCCTGCTATCAATGTATTCAGTGCTCTTCAGATTCCTTGTGTCTACCTTGCTCCCAGTCTCTCCAAGACAAGCTAAGTTTTTGTTTGATCATTTTTTGATTATCAGCGTTCATTATGTTTTTAGTCCAGCTCGCTAAAATGTGATTTCCTCGCTTGCTGGTTGCTCTAGGGGACTGAGTTTCTCCCCCCACACCGTTAGTTGGTGTGGGGGTTCTTGAAATCTCAGAGTGGATATTTTGTAAGGGTTTTTTACTGACCGCAAAGATTCCCTTTTCTATTTTCTGCTATCTAGTATTAGTGGGCCTCATTTGCTGAATCTGCTTTCACCCCTGTGTATGTGCCTTCCTCTTACCTCACCGTTATTATTTGTTGGGGGCTTCTATATCTTTGGGGATTATTTCTCTGGAGGCAAGAGAGGTCTTTCTTTCTCTCTAGGGGTAGTTAGTTCCTCAGGCTGGCTCGAGACGTCTAGGATTTTTAGGCACGTTCACCGGCTACTTCTAGTGTGTTTGGATAGGTTCAGATTTGCGGTCAGTCCAGTTTGCCACCTCCCTAGAGCTTGTCCTATGTTTGTTACTTAGCTGGAGTAATTTGTGATCCTCAACCACTAAGGATCATAACAGACACCCAACCCCCGCTTTTCACTGCCAGGTCCTCCTACAGTGCCACTTACTCTGACACCCCTCCCTCACTTATCACTGCTGGGTCCTCCTACTATGCCGCCCACTCTGGCACCTCACCCTCGCTTATCACTTCAAGGTCCTTCTGTAGTTCCACCCACTCTGACAACCATCCCCTGCTTATCACTGCCAGACCCTGGTGGTGATGCTTCAGAGTAGAGGTTGAAAAAGCTGATGGTGATGATGTGTCTGGGGGGAGGGAGTCAAATATTTGCAATGTTGCTCTGGCTCTTCTAGTTATGTTCCTATAAAGAAGTGATAATGGTAAATTGGGCAGGGGAATTCGGTAGCCTTTAGCACATGCTGTCCCTGATCACAAGGAAAAACGTTGCAATCAGCCTTCTCCAAGCTCAAAGTTGCTCATAATAGAGAACAATAAATTGCATCAACCAATCTTGAGGTGCATTTTCAATGGCCGTTATCTTGAACGAACCTTCCTATTTTGAACACTCAATTCTCGATAATTGGCCAATGTTAAAATCATTGTTCTCGGGAGCACAGTGACTTATGTAAAGAAGATATGTGCTGCCGAGAACAATGGCAGACTATGTGCGCAGAATGATCTATTAAGATGCTGAGTGCAATAGAAAGATGGTCAGCCTATATAAAAAAGCTAAAAACTGATTACGAAAGGGCAAACCCCACCCTTAGCTATGGTCTCCCAGTCTAAATTGGTTGCATAGAAAATGCATTCAATATTACCTACAGGTGTAATGTCTCTGTAGGCTATACACATGGTTAAACCAGTGGATCAGAACAAATCGGTAACTGCACAGCATCAATAACCCATAGCATGGCGGTGTCAGCTGCAGACTTGTGGCCTTATGGTCCCCGTGTACATCAGAGTAGCGCAGAGTTAAAAATATTCTTCTGCAAGGTCTGCGGGAACGTCTGGTCCTCGAGGGAAGATGTGACGTCAGCAGAGACATTCTCGCCTTGTCAGATTTCGGAGTGAAGAACCTTGTTATTGAGAAATGTTGAGCAGCATGTAATGTTTCTATGAGCAGAGGAGTGAGTGACATGTGCGGCACTCCATAATATAGGGCATGACTGATTTGTGATGGATGTAGAACCCCTCCTGAGTTACACAGCAGCACATTCCCTCTGTAACCTGCAGAGTGTCTCTCTCTTTCTTAATGGTGGGTGCTTCTTGGTCTGATGTAAGATTTTTTTTCCTTTTTTGTTCTCCCTCCCTCCCCAAACATGAGTGAGATGCTGCAGTTCCCTCCTCTCCATTCTCTATTGGATTACTCTTGCTTTATTTTATTTTTTGATAACACAAATAGGGGTGCAAATATTTAAGTCACATCCAAGTCCTGGCGTCTGATGGCCCTCAAGGTTCTGTAAGCCCCAAACCAAGTTATGTCACATAAAATAGTTAATAAATAACATTTCCCACATATCTACTTTACATCAGCACAATTTTGGAAACCTACCTTTTTTGTTAGGAAGTTATAAGGGTTAAAAGTTGACCAGCGATTTCTCAGTTTTTTCGACAAAAATTACAAAACCTTTTTTTTTTAGGGACCACATTACATTTGACACCATTCTAAAAAGTGCACCCCTCAAGGTGCTCAAAAACCACATTCAAGAAGTTTATTAACCCTTCAGGTCCTTCACAGGAATTTTTAGAACGTGGAAGGAAAAAATTAACATTTAACTTTTTTTTAACAAAAATGTTACTTTAGACCCCAATTTTCAACTGTGAAAATTTGCATTTTGACAAGAGAAATTGCACCATAAAAATTTGTTGTGCAAATTATTCTGAGTACGCCGATACACCATATGTGGGGGAAAACTACTGTTTGGGTACATGGCAGAGCTCAGAAGGGAAGGAGTGCCTTTGACTTTTTGAATGCAAAATTTGCTGGAATAATTAGTAGACACCATGTCATGTTTGGAGAGCCCCTGATGTGCCTAAACAGTGGAACTCCACAAGTGACACCATTTTGGAAACTAACTCCATTTTGGACACCAAATTTTTCCAACACAAATGTTATTTTAGCCCCCAGTGTTTTTCCTGTTACAAGGGTAACAGGAGAAAATAAAACCCAAAAGTTTATGTGCAATTTCTCCTGAGTACTCCGATACCCTATATGTGGTCGAAAACTATTTTGAGGCACAGTGCACAGTTCAGAAGGGGAGAAGTGCCATATTGGAGTTCAGATTTTGCTGGACTGGTTTGAGGGTGGGTGCAATGTCACATTGGCAGAACACCTGAGGTGCCAGAACACTAGAACCCCCAATAAGAGACACAATTTTACAAACTACACTCATCAATGAATTCATCTAGGGTGCAGTGATCATATTGACACCACAGGTGGGTCACAGAATTTTACATCATTGGGCAGCGAAGAATAAATAATTACATGTTTACAATCAAAATTTAGTTTTAGGCCCAGAATATATATTTTTACACTGGGAAATGGGTACAATGGCACCAAAATTTGTGCCATAATTTCTGCTGAATGTAGAAATACCCTATGTATGAATGTACAGTACTGCTTAGCCAAACTGGAGGAACTCGGGAGGGACGGAGAACTATTTGCCTTCTAGAATAGTTTGCAGACTCCATATACAGACCTCCTAAATGCTAGAAGAGCAGCATCCCCCTCAAGTGACCCCATTTTGGAAATTATACCACTTTAGGAATTTATCTACAGGTATAGTGACAATTTTGACTCCAAGGGTGTTTTGCAGAAACAAGCAGCAGTGGATGTTGCTGAGTGCAAATTGCAAACTGCAGTTGTAGTGACCAGTACGTTGTAGTGACCAGTATGTTGTAGCGACCAGTACATTGTAATGATCAGTACATTATGCCTAGCTCATACTTCTAGAGACACGCACCTGAAAAATCGCTACAGTCATTATTACAGTATACCAAAGCATGTGGACGCTAATTGTAGTTTAAGCACATTGTGAGGTTCAGAAGGGCGGGGGGGGGCATTTGGATTTGGGAGTGTAGAATTTGCTGAATTTCTTTTGTGGGGGCAAGGAGCTGTTTTACTTTTCCAAAGCCTTTGTGCTACCAGTAGCGTGGAAGCGCCCAATATTTCTATTGACAGATGACGGACCTGAGTGGGGACGTATTTTGTGGATTTAGTTGAAGCTTTTATTGGGAACATTTACATAACGCTTGGGATCACATTTATTCTGTGCTCTACGCTGAGCACTTACTTTAGGGTTTCGATCTAAATCTCCAAGTGATGTGATTCAGATGAAAACGCCGAAGGATTCATTAACTATGTTAAGGCAGCAGAGTTACCTCTGTTCAGCAGTAACTTTTTCAGAAGTGCACAAAACTGAAGCGGACTGCTTTTTATGCACACCTAAAAAGAGGGATACCGTTGAATTATAGGCCAGACTACATCCACAATGTCTCCATCTGCCTCATTATAGGGAATCTTCTGCCAGGGGGTTCCGTCTGAATTACGTATCTCAGAGATTTACACAGAATGTGTAAGCGTTCAGCGTAGAGCGCAGGATAAATGTGAGCTGAGTGTTAGGGCTCGCTCCTACTTGTGATTAAATTGCACGAATGCAATCTTATAGTTCTGTTAGCATTTGTGGGTTTTTTGCTGCTCCTATCGGATCACGAACGGACAGGAAAAAAAATTGCAGCATGCTGCAATTGCATGCTGAATTTGCATTGCACGCATCCATATAAATCTATGATATCCGAGTGCACTGAGATTCATGCCAAATTAATTTCTCTGTCTCTTCTGCAGCTGTGCAGGAGCCGAGTGTCATTAGCATATTACATTGTCATTAGCATATCCCATTTGATGCTCATGCATCAGATGTGATTTGCTAGTGGGACCACAGTCTTACTGCAATCTTTGGGAGGCAGAATGAACAAATCAACAACACGCGAATAATTGGTTTTATTTTTTACGCTGTTCCTTGTGCTGTATAAGTGATTAGAAGACTTTATTCTTTGGGTCGGTGCGATTACAGCAATACCAGCCGTGGCTGCTGTCACACACGAAAAGATTTTTTTGCAAAAACTGTTTTTTTGCATCGTCATATTTTGAGAGCTATAATTTTTCCATATTTTGGCTGACACCGTCATAAGAGGGGTTGTTTTGTGTGGGAAGAGTTGATTTTTTTTTATCACTTTCTATTCCGATTTTTTCGGTGGCAGAATTAACGAAAACCAGCAATTCAGGAATTGTTTTTAAGGTGCTTTTTTTAATGCCGTTCCTTCTAGTCAGTACGATTACAGCTATTTGATCGCATTTTATTCCACTGTTTGTTCAGCGGTATGGCTTTGCTATGCTTTAAAAACTGTCAGCATTGCACTGACAGACAAACTTGCTCTGAGCATAGTGTTAGCAAGTTTGCTAGCTTTGGTGACCCAGATGTCATCATGGCCCCTCAGAATGATATCACGGGGACGCCGATCAGAAAGCAGAGGGTGCAGCCTCCATCTGCTTGCCTGCTAAATACTGCAATCTGTGCTCTGTGCACGCAAAATTGCCATGATGTATCCATACTTTCAAGGTTGGTAAGTACCAGGCAACTTGTATGTATGGATAGGTCAAAAGTCGTAAAGGGGTTAATGCACCCCATAGTCCTCCATATAGTATACCGCACTCCTCATAGGCCTCTATATAGTTTAATGCACTCCCCATAGGCCTCCAAATAGTATAAAGCATCCCATAGTGTTCCTTACACTATAATGTGGAGCGCCCGCCAGAGCCGTGGGGTACACGGAACCGGGCCAGTACTTAAATGGATATGTCACAGTGGCAGTGGCCTGGTCCGTGGCCCTGGGTGTCCAAGTAAAAGGGAAAGGTCTTTAAAGGGGTTATTAGAAATAAGAATGTTCGTGACGCCACCTGTGGTATTCGGTCAGAGGTGACCGACGCTGCTTAAAGGGGTCTTCTGGGGAGTGATGGCACTGCAACAAGGATGGTATGGCTTCCCACAGGTGAAGCTGGGTCCCCAGGGCTCCTAGAGTGATAGATAAGGATGGTGTAGAAAGAAACAGAGGACACAGGGTTGCAGTCTGTTTACCTCTTTACTGGTGTAAGGCAGTCACAGTACAGGGCACCGGATCACAGGTACTCGTATGGTCCGGCCTCTTGGAAGCGATTCAGGAATCCCCCTAGCTAGGTGGGTTGGAAGCCTTCCACTACGCGCTGTATTGTAGTCCCTTGCTGCCTTAGGCCTCACACAAGGTCCTCAAATTCTCTCTGTCCCCCTTGTTGGTAGGACACTACCCGCATGGCAGGTAACTCGAGCTTTTTTTACATGGGTCTCTCAGATGATTCCAGGCTCTATCTGTTACGGTACCTTCAGTTGTTAATGGTGGACAGGCAACTTGCAATCGGCTGTCCGCCGGTTTCTGCTGTGGGGCATACAATCCCACACAGCCACGGTCTTCCGGCCACTGATTCCTGCGCTTCAGCGTGGAGGAAGCTCAGTCACAGCTTCTCTCCATCTCCTCACTCTCCTTTGCTTCTCTTCCCCTTTCAGTCTCCTGCAGACTGCTGTGTTTCTCGATCTTCCTTCCAGGAGCTGTAGCACTACTGGACTGCATTGCCCCAGCTTTCCTTTCTCAGACTCTCTCTGTCTGCTTCCTCTCTCCTCTGTCCCTCTGACAGACTGACCTCACAGACTCCCTCCGACAGACTGACTAACTCCTCCTCCAAACCAGAATATATCTAGGGAAGCTCCCCTGAATCTGGGTCTCAAGCTCCCCCTTCTTGCCTGGAGTCAGAACAGTGTTGCATGCACTGGTTACCTGTTAAAGGGATCCTTCCTCGCTTGCAAGCATGGCATCACCCTCCCTGAAAGGAAGGCAACACCATTGTAACAGCCGGTTACCTGGGGTGTTAAAAATGCACTCCTCATAGGCCTCCATTTAGTATAATGCACTCTCCATTGGCCTCCATATAGTATAAACTCCCCATAGGCCTCCATATAGTGTAATGCACTCCCCATAGGCCTCTATATAGTATAATGTACTCCTCATAGGCCTCTATACAGTATAATGCACTCCCCATAGGCCTTTATACAGTATCATGCACTCCCCATAAGCCTCCATATAGTATAATGCATTCCCCATAGGAATCTATATAGTATAATGCACTCCCTATAGTCCTCCATACAGTACAATGCATTCCCCATAAAAAAAGAACAAAACAATACTCACCTCTCCTTCTCGTTCCCTCGCTGCTCCGAGCGCCCGTACATCTCAGCATAGAAGGCACCATGTGCTGACGTCATCGTTCCCGCTGTCAGTGTCTGCATAACTAACGTCAGACACTGAAGGGGAATGATGGGAGAGGAGTGTGTCGCTCTTTGTCTCATCATTGCTTTCAACTGAATCGGCATTCAGCCGATATAGTTGAACTTGCATTGACGCGTGGGAGGCTGGTGCTGGTACCGGGCCCTCCCTCCTGTTCAAGGGCCCAATAGCGGGCGCATGGCAGTGCAGGGAGATCGAGTCTCCCTGCTCTGCCGCAGAGTGTAACTAACCAAACCAGAGCACATATTTCAACAAAGAAGCAACAAGGGGCTAATCACTACTAAATAGTGCAAGACAGCCCCAGGCCTACAAAAGAGGCCACCCACTCCATATTAATGATAAGAACAAAGAGAATAAAGGAGTATACTGGGTATTAAGATTTATTAGATATACAATATATAAATACACGCATAAATTACAAAGATATAGAGCATATATAAAAGCTACATACAAGATGCATAAAGGATGAGAGCAGAATTTTCCCTAGGTGAACGGAGCCCAAATAATCAGTCAGTCTGCACAGCACCGCAGACTAGTGCTATATACAGCAGCAAGACACCATATGGCTAATGTGGAACCGGAATAGAGGGACCCCCAACGCGCGTTTTGCTTAGATAGTAGGCTGCTTTCTCAAGGGGATAAGTAGCAGGGCCGAGAAGGACCTTAAAAAGGGCCGGACTCTGAACATGTGACGTCTCACATGTCAAGAGGCGGCCAATAGCAGGCGGCAACAACGGTGCATGCGCGGATCAGATCGCAGGTCCTGCAGCCAGCAGCGGCGTCCAGCGTCACAGCGTGTGAGCGGGGAAAGCCCCGGTCACACATGGGAGGCAATGCTGACGCCGCCCTGGAGCAGGAACCGGCAGATCGGACCGGCGCACGCGCACTGCCACCAATGTGAAGGAGGATATTTAGGGCCGGCTCCAGGTTTTTGAGGGCCCCGGGCGAAAGAGTCTCAGTGGGCCCCCCCCCCCTTTAACACATACCCCGATTTATGATGCACAGATATGGCAGAGAAATGTATAGTACAATGCCAGATTTCACTTCTTACATGACTGACAGCTATTGTAAATTCTGCAGTGTATATATACAGGACAGGATGAGTGGTACTGTGCAGTGTATATACAGGACTGGAGGAGTGGTACTGTGCAGTGTATATATACAGAACAGGAGGAGTGGTACTGCGCAGTGTATATATACAGGAGGAGTGGTACTCTGCAGTGTATATACAGGACTGGAGGAGTGGTACTGTGCAGTGTATATATACAGAACAGGAGGAGTGGTACTGTGCAGTGTATATATACAGGAGGAGTGGTACTGTGCAGTGTATATATACAGGACAGGAGGAGAGGTACTGTGCAGTGTACAGTATATATATAGGAGGAGTGGTACTGTGCAGTGTATATATACAGGAGAGGAGGAGTGGTACTGTGCAGTGTATATACAGGACAGGAGGAGTGGTACTATGCAGTGTATATATACAGTAGAGGAGGAGTGGTACTGTGCAGTGTATATATACAGGAGAGGAGGAGTGGTACTGTGCAGTGTATATACAGGACAGGAGGAGTGGTACTGTGCAGTGTATATATACAGTAGGAAAGGTGCTGTGCAGTGTATATATAAAGGAGAGGTGCTGTGCAGTGTATATATACAGGTGGAGTGGTACTGTACAGTGTATATACAGTACTTCAGCATCTCAGCTGCAACCTGAAGCCACCCAGCTCACCCAGAACCCCAGAATACAGGGATACCATTGCACTCAGAGTCACTCAGGCGCCGGTAGGAGCTCCTCCGGAATCTGCCTGATAAGTTCAGCACGCAGGAGCCGCTCGCTCTGTATTGCTGTGTGTACATGAATGTGTCTTATGTCTCATGGGGTTCAGTTATGTGCTACTCTATTATGGGGGTGCTACTCTATTATGGGGGCACTGGGGTACATAGGACGGCTGCAGAGCAGGGCACACAGGCAGGGTTAGGGTACAGGACGGATGCAGAGCAGGGCACACAGTCAGGGTGGGGGTACACAGGATGGCTGCGGAGCGGGGCACACAGGCAGAGTGGGGTACACAGGACGGCGGCAGAGCGGGGCACACAGGCAGGGTGGGGGTACACAGGACCGCTGTGGAGCGGGGCACACAGGCAGAGTGGGGTACACAGGACGGCTGCGGAGCCTGGCAGGCACACAGGCAGGGTAGGGGTACACAGGACGGCTGCGGAGCGGGGCACACAGGCAGAGTGGGGTACACAGGACGGCTGCGGAGCCTGGCAGGCACACAGGCAGGGTGGGGGTACACAGGATGGCTACAGAGCAGGGCACACAGGCAGGGTGGGGGTACACAGGACGGCTGCGGAGCGGGGCACACAGGCA
Source organism: Ranitomeya variabilis (assembly GCF_051348905.1). NCBI lineage: Eukaryota > Metazoa > Chordata > Amphibia > Anura > Dendrobatidae > Ranitomeya > Ranitomeya variabilis. The sequence goes on from NC_135235.1 coordinate 582,615,557, forward strand.
GAGTGGGGTACACAGGACGGCTGCAGAGCGGGGCACACAGGCAGGGTGGGGGTACACAGGACGGCTGCGGAGCGGGGCACACAGGCAGAGTGGGGTACACAGGATGGCTGCGGAGCCTGGCAGGCACACAGGCAGGGTGGGGGTATACAGGACGGCTGCGGAGCGGGGCACACAGGCAGAGTGGGGTACACAGGACGGCTGCGGAGCCTGGCAGGCACACAGGCAGGGTGAGGTACACAGGACGGCTGCGGAGCCTGGCAGGCACACAGGCAGGGTGGGGTACACAGGACGGCTGCGGACGGCTGCGGAGGGCTGCGGAGCGGGGCACACATGCACTCACTGTAGCCAGCCAGGGGCAGAGAGCAGGCTGCATGCACTCACTGTAGCCAGCCAGGGGCGGAGAGCAGAGCAGGAGAACATGCTCTCTCCGCCCACAAACAGTCACGGCTGGCTACGTTCTCTTAACCCCTATGTGGCGTGCCTGCCTACCTGGCTGAGTGACGAGTGAGAAGATGCTTGTGCCATGCATCTATGACAGCGTGAGTGGGCCCCCCTGTGTCGCCAGGGCCCCGGCACTTGCCCGGGTGCGCCGGGTGCTGACGCCGGCCCTGAGGATATTAATACCTAATAGGCAAAAGATCATACAGAAGACAGCAGGGATATGACCACAAATAAGAGACACAAAAATACGTACATTGGGACGCAACACCCCATAGTTACACAGAAAACAGTCATATACAAAACCAATAAATCATATCACACATAAGGCATTGCATATAATAAGTTCCGCGTTTTCCAAATGATGTTATGGAGTGTGTCCTGTCTCTCTCTCTAAGGACTCAAAGACCAGATCCTCCGCTGGGAAAAATTAAGGAAAAGCAAGTTTGCCATGTAGGTGAATCTCAGCACACCGAAAATGTGAAAAAAACTATAAAAAACAAAATAAGACAAATATCAAATTAGTGACAAATTAAAGAACAAACGAATTAAAAACAAAATTAAAAACAGGCTCCAGCAGGGAGAGACCTGTCCCTATAGGATGGAAGTCAGGACATGACAAAGTGTCAAAAGGGAAAGGGGCCAGGGAGGGCTATAATAGAGGTAATTAGCCGAAACCTGGACAAAAATATATAATAGTGGACGGATCTACGCACATTTGGAATATTATAGAAATGAGGCAAAACTGAGCGATTCATTCAAACCATTAGGTGCGACTGTGTTGAGCCTAACTATCCAACCTGCTTCGCGCTGTGCCAGTGCCTTTTTATAGTCACCCCCGCGCGCACCCAAATGGACGCAGTCGGTGCCCCTGACCCGAAGCGACCCCGCGTCACAGTCATGAAATGATTTGAAGTGGCGTGGTATCGTCTTCAGGAGAGAGGCATCGACTACAGTCCTGGCCGCCTGAATGTCACGTACGTGCTCCCTGGTGCGTATGCGGAGCTCCCTCGACGTCAGACCCACATAGATTAAAGGGCAGCTGCACGTAGCATAATACACAACGTTCTTCGTGCTGCACGATATGTGGTGTCTGATAGAGTATGTCTTGAACCCGTCAAGACAAGGGGAATGATGGGAGAGGAGTGTGTCGCTCTTTGTCTCATCATTGCTTTCAACTGAATCGGCATTCAGCCGATATAGTTGAACTTGCATTGACGCGTGGGAGGCTGGTGCTGGTACCGGGCCCTCCCTCCTGTTCAAGGGCCCAATAGCGGGCGCATGGCAGTGCAGGGAGATCGAGTCTCCCTGCTCTGCCGCAGAGTGTAACTGTATCAGCACTCTGCACACATTGGTAGAAAAGCTCCAGGTGGGCCACTCAGTGTGCAGGGCCCGGGGCAACTGCCTCTCTGCCCCGTGGTAGCTACGCTACTGTGTATGCCGCAGCTTAATGTATCGGAACTGTACAGTAAAACCAAACCTGTTAAACCGGACACAAAGTCTCCTGGTTTGTGTGTTTATAATCCCAGTCCCATGGACAGAGATGTAGCAGAGGCGTCCAGCCTACAAGTAAGAGCAGAGCGTATGCAACAGCACAACGCACATGGGAAAAATATCCATGTACAACAAGGGTTTCAGAGTGAAGTGAACCCGACCCACAGCCTAAGCCCTGAGCCCCCGGTTCAGCAGTACCAGTATCCTGTAAATCAAGTAAAAGGGATTAAAGCACAAAATATATTAGAACCATAAAGAATTTGACATTATACAGTATTTCTCCCTTTTTACTACAATTAATGAAAGGTTGGCTGCGTAGTACAGCTATGTGACCAGCAGGTGGCAGTGTAACACTGCAGTATTTAGATGTGCAACTCAGAAGTTCCTTCCTTTTACAGCTTTTTGGACCTCTTACTTTTTATCATGTTATGGTACAGTGGTATGTGTGCATATAATATACTTGTTCACATTTTTGCATTGTCTTTCAAGTGTAATAATGGAGGTTTTTGTATGTCTTGTTTTTTTTATATTTTATGACTTCAACCTAAATTCAGGCAGATTCACCCAAGTCGGTCACCATATCTGACTATGTCTCAATCAAAAGTGCTCCAATTTCTATTTATTAGGCCGGGATCACAGATACGCAAGATACGGCCGAGTCTTGCAGGTGAAAACCCAGCTCTGGCGCCGGCACTCTGGAGCGGAGAGTGCGGCTGCACGCTCCACTCTGGAGTGCTGGCGCCAGAGCTGGGTTTTCACCTGCGAGACTCGGCCGTATCTCGCGTATGTCTGATCCCAGCCTTAAAGTCTGAGGTCTCTTCAAAACCCAAAGCATAATAAAGGGAAAAGGGTAAAAATAGTAAAATATTACATTAACCTGTCCTAGGCCCTCTCCTGCTGCCACAGTTTCTTGACCAACCCTCTGTTTGCTTTGGATCAGTGATCTTCAAAGGTAACAGTTTGGCAAGGAGTTAGAGCAGCAGGCAGGTGAGTATAACATTTTATATATGTTTTAAAAACTTTTGTCGATCTTTATAAAGAAAGAATCCAGCAAAATTGTTTCAGGCTGGCTCCCATTTTGCTGAATTTTTAGAGAAGTTCCTAACTACAATTCGCTAATCTCATCTCCACTACTTACAGTACCTTTACATATAAAATGTTTAAATTTGTGTTTAAATGTTTAAATTTACATTTTTAAAGAAAATAAGGTTTCATAATGTAGGGGCAAAGACCCTGATTGCAGCGTTATGTCACTTACTAGGCTGTGTGCTAAAGTTTCACTACAATCAGTGTTTTATCAGCATGGGATTATCACTCGAGGACTACGTGTCACGTGCAGGCCATTGAGGCTAATCTGTATAACCCCACCCAACCACTGATTATCAGCTTGCTGACAATGCACAGTGTATGCAGGAATCAGTGGTGTATATACAGAGCTCAGCATTCATGAGCACTGCTACATCTACAGCAGAGAAACCGGGATTCTATCAAAACTGCACCAAGCAGTCCAGTAAGTGACATCACTGAAATCAGGGTTTCTGCCCCTACATAATGCTACTCTCTGATTCCATAGCAAAAGTTGCTGACAGATTCCTTCTAAATAGGTGGTATCTCTAGGCTTTCAATGGGGAGAGAAAAATAAACAGCTGTAGGACATTTCTGAGACTTGCTTCTCTTCTATTGGAAAAGAAGGAATTGGCCATGCTGAAATCCAACGTTCCCTATACTTCTTTCCTCTCATATTTCCCACTGGTAAAAGTCTGTAAAATGTTTTGCACATACTGTTCTGTAGGATCTGCAGCGTCACACCACTTCCCTGTAGTGTTCAATGGGCACTGTGCAATTCTTTGTCTCTGTCCATGGTGCTGAAGTCACACAGAAATGGATTCCAGTCCTTCAGGCTTCCTACAATTCAGTGCAGGATCACTTAAGGTACCTTCACACTGAACAACTTTACAACGATAACGATAGCGATCCGTGACGTTGCAGCGTCCTGGATAGCGATATCGTTGTGTTTGACACGCAGCAGCGATCTGGATCCTGCTGTGACATCGTTGGTCGGAGCTAGAAGGCCAGCATCTTATTTCGTCGCTGGATCACCCGCTGACATCGCTGAGTCGGCTGCGCTTAGTAACCCGATGTTTACCCTGGTTACCATTGTAAATGTAAAAAAAACAAACACTACATACTTACATTCCGGTGTCTGTCGCATCCCCCGGCGTCCGCTTCCCTGCACTGTGTCAGCGCCGGCCGGCCATAAAGCAGAGCACAGCGGTGACGTCACCGCTCTGATTTACGGCCGGCGCTGACACAGTGCAGGGAAGCGGACGCCGGGTAACGCGACAGACACCGGAATGTAAGTATGTACTGTTTGTTTTTTTTACATTTACACTGGTAACCAGGGTAAACATCGGGTTACTAAGCGCGGCCCTGCGCTTAGTAACCCGATGTTTACCCTGGTTACCCAGGGACTTCGGCATCGTTGGTCGCTGGAGAGCCGTCTGTGTGACAGCTCTCCAGCGACCACACAACGACGAAACAGCGATGCTGCAGCGATCGGCATCGTTGTCTATATCGCTGTAGCGTCGCTTAATGTGACGGTACCCTTAGTCCCGGCTGTTTGGAGTATTGTGTAAACTGGATACAATTGGTCTAAACCAGGGGTGGTGAACCCTTTTTCTGCCAAGGGCCATTTTGATATTTCTACCATCTTTCAATGGCCGAACAAAATTATCAACTTGAAAATGAACCTGCTATGTTTGGTCAAACAGTTGATTAACTCATCCCCAATGTGATGCCTGGAACTGCTTCTCTTTGGTGAGATGATTGATGTTAGGTGGTATTGATGATATTTCTGCTCGCAACTGCATTTCCAGGTTTGCGTTGGTCTGGCGCGCAGTCAACTCTTTGCAACGATAAGTTTTGTAAAGGACTCGCAGAAGTACGTTGTTCCAAAAACAGATGTATAATACAATGCAGGTCCCCCCACAGTGGGAAATTCATCACTGCTCACGTTACATTTAGAACTCAAGCAGTGGGAGATCTGTAGTATAGACATCACATAGGATCCACCGGGGCAGGAGCATATACATCACATAGAAGTCACCGTGGTTGGAGCATACACATCACATAGCAGACATTGGGGCTGGAGCATATACATCACATAGAAGTCACCGTGGTTGGAGCATACACATCACATAGCGGACATTGGGGCTGGAGCATATACAGCACATAGGAGACACTGGGGCTGGAGCATATACAGCACATAGGAGACACTGGGGCTGGAGCATATACAGCACATAGGAGACACTGGGGCTGGAGCATATACAGCACATAGGAGACAATGGGGCTGGAGCATATACAGCACATAGGAGACACTGGGGCTGGAGCATATACAGCACATAGGAGACAATGGGGCTGGAGCATATACAGCACATAGGAGACACTGGGGCTGGAGCATATACAGCACATAGGAGACACTGGGGCTGGAGCATATACAGCACATAGGAGACAATGGGGCTGGAGCATATACAGCACATAGGAGACACTGGGGCTGGAGTATATACAATAGGAGACACTGGGGCTGGAGAATATACAGCACATCTCTTCCTGATATCTTGGCTGATTTTTTGAGACTTTCCCATGATGATACACAAAGAAGCAGTGCGTTTCAGGTGGGCATTAAAATACATCCTGTATCTGTAGTATAGACATCACATAGGATCCACCGGGGCAGGAGCATATACATCACATAGAAGTCACCGTGGTTGGAGCATACACATCACATAGCAGACATTGGGGCTGGAGCATATACATCACATAGAAGTCACCGTGGTTGGAGCATACACATCACATAGCAGACATTGGGGCTGGAGCATATACAGCACATAGGAGACACTGGGGCTGGAGCATATACAGCACATAGGAGACACTGGGGCTGGAGCATATACAGCACATAGGAGACACTGGGGCTGGAGTATATACAATAGGAGACACTGGGGCTGGAGAATATACAGCACATCTCTTCCTGATATCTTGGCTGATTTTTTGAGACTTTCCCATGATGATACACAAAGAAGCAGTGCGTTTCAGGTGGGCATTAAAATACATCCAATACAAAAAATTGTGCTGAAAATCTCGGCTTATACACAAGTATATACGGTAAGTAATAAAAATACCTTAAAACATTCTCTCTCTCATTATTCTGGCATTTGGCAAATATTAATAATTATGGTAATTCTAATTAATTGACCTAAAACGGGAAATGTTTATTCTGTTATTATTTCAAATATTGAGGAAAAACATGCATATGTGTCTTTTTATATAGTGTATGTAAACTTCTGGTCTCAACGTCTCAACTGTATATATAGAAGGCTATGTGCACACTCATAATGTATATAGGAGGCTATTTGGGGGCGCATACTCTACATAGGAGGCAAAGTGCAGGCTCATACTGTATATAGGAGGCTATGTGTGGGCTCATACTGTATGGAGGAGGCTATGTGGTTGCTCATAATGTATATAGGAGGCTATATGGGGCTCATATTGCATATAGTAGGCTATATAGGTGCTCAATGTACCGTATGTGTGAGGCTAGGTGGGAGGTCATGCTGTATATAGGAGTCTATATTGGGGCTCATACTGAATAAATTAGGCTATATAGGAGCTCATCTACAGTATATATATAATTGTCTAAGGGTTTTTCTGTCTGTCTGTCTGTCCTGGAAATCCTGCGTCTCCGATTGGTCGAGGCCGCGACGGGCACAGCATGGCGACGATGATGTCATAAAGGTTGCCTCGACCAATCAGCGACGGGCACAGTCTGCCGTGAATTCGCCTCGATCAATCAGCGACGGGCACAGTATCGACGTAGATGTCACAATGGTTGCCATGGCGACGATGATGTCATAAAGGTTGCCTCGACCAATCAGCGACGGGCACAGTCTGCCGCGAATTCTGGAATCATCATTGTCCATATACTACGGGGACATGCATATTCTAGAATACCTGATGCGTTAGAATCGGGCCACAATCTAGTAGTATAGATAAAAGGCTATGTTGGGGCTCATACTTTATACTGGAGGCTATGTGCGGGCTCATACTGTATATAATAGTCTATATGGGGACTCATACTGTATATAGGGAACTATGTGGGGCTTATACTGTATATAGGGAATTATGCCAGTGCTCATACTGTATCTAGGTAGCTATATGGGGGCTCATACTATATATAGGAATCCATGTGGGGGCTCTTATTAAACGACCAAAAGAAGGGGAAGCGCATCGGAAGATGCCATTAAGCTAAGTACACAACTGTTTAGGCCATATAGGGTCTATATAAGTATATATATATATTGCTTGAGAAAGGCTCAGTTAGAGCCGAAACGTTGCATGGAGATGTGGGCTTAATAAACACCTGCACATTTTCTCAAAGAACATGGAGTGCTGCCTGCTTTTGTGAAATTTATGGACTAACAACAACTGATGGACGGGTTGTTCAGGCTTTGCACCCGAATCCAAGTATAGGATTTGTGCTGTTCCAATTTTTTTCTAATATATATATATATATATATATATATATATATATATATATATATATATATATATATACAGTGGGGTAAATAAGTATTTAATCCCTTGTTGATTTTGTAAGTTTGTCCACTGACAAAGGCATGAACAGTCTATAATTTTAAGGGTAGGTTAATTTTAACATTGAGAGATAGAATATCAAAAATAAAATCCAAAAAGTAATATTGTATAAATTATATACATTTATTTGCATTTTGCAGTGAGAAATAAGTATTTGATCCCTCTGGCAAACAAGACTTAATACTTGGTGGCAAAACCCTTGTTGGCAAGCACAGCAGTCAGATCTTTTTTGTAGTTGATGATGAGGTTTGCGTACATGTCAGGAGGAATTTTGGTCCACTCCTCTTTGCAGATCATCTCTAAATCATTAAGATTTTGAGGCTGGCGCTTGGCAACTCGGAGCTTCAACTCCCTCCATAAGTTTTCTATGGGATTAAGGTCTGGAGACTGGCTAGGCCACTCCATGACCTTAATGTGCTTCTGTTTGAGCCACTCCTTTGTTGACTTGGCTGTATGTTTTGGGTCATTGCATTGCTGGAAGACCCAGCCACGACCCATTTTTAATGTCCTGGCAGAGGGAAGGAGGTTGTCACTCAGGATTTTACAGTACTTGGCTACATCCATTCTCTATTGCAGTGAAGTAGTCCTGTGTCCTTAGCATAGAAACACCCCCAAAACATAATGTTTCCACCTTCATGCTTAACAGTGAGGCCTTTCTCTTCCTCCAAACACAGCGAGTTGAGTTAATGCCAAAGACCTCAATTTTTGTCTCATCTGACCACAGCACCTTCTCCCAATCACTCACAGAATTATCCAGGAGTTCATTGGCAATCTTCAGAAGGGCCTGCACATGCGCCTTCTTGAGCTGGGGGACTGCAGGACTTTAAACCTTTATGGCGTAATGCGTTACCAATGGTTTTCTTGGTGACTGTGGTCCCAGCTGCCTTGAGATCATTAACAAGTTCCCCCCGTGTAGTTTTAGGCTGATCTCCCACCTTCCTTATTATCAAGGATACCTCACGAGGTGAGATTTTGCATGTTGCCCCAGATCGATGTCGATTGACAGTCAATTTGTATTTCTTCCATTCTCTTACTATTGCAACAGTTGTCTCCTTCTCACCCAGCATCTTACTTATGGTTTTGTAGCCCATTCCAGATTTGTGAAGGTCTTTGATCTTGTCCCTAACATCCTTATAAAGCTTTTTGGTCTTGCCCAGGTTGTAGCGGTTAGAGTCTGACTGATTAATTGAGTCTGTGGACAGGAGTCTTTTATAAAGGTGACTATGTAAGACAGCTGTCTTTAATGCAGGTAACAAGTTGATTAGGAGCGTCTAACTGGTCTGTAGGAGCCAGAACTCTTAATGGTTGGTAGGGGATCAAATACTTATTTGTAACTGCAAAATACAAATAAATATATATATCTCCCCCAGTCCACTAGTATCTATATTGTATATATTTATATATGTTCAATACATACAGTATTATCTGATCACCTATTGAGGATGCCTGGTCAGTCAGAGTAGTGGTAGGGCTAAATAGAGGCAGTTGACAAGGAGCAGAGGCGTTCTACCATTTCAACTTAGGGTGCCAACCTCCACTGTTAGGAAGGGAATTGCAAAGGGCAAAACTAGTCCCTTTCTCCTCTCATTTCTGTTCTTTTTTATATCACTGTTTTTCTTGGCATATGTGTGTGCATTTATGTCTTTATGTATTGGGTTTATAAACTAACTGAGTAAAGAGAGAATTTTTTAAGGTTTTATTTGTTATGGTTTACATGTATAAGGGCCCCATAGGTTGATTGCTTAGGTTGGTGATTGAAGGAGCTGTGTGGGGGATCATATTGTATGTAGGTGGGTCATACTGTATATAAGGGGATGTCGGCATACTTAATTATATTCGATATTAAGTCATACAATTATTAATAATATTTTTTATATTATATTAATTTTGAGTAGGATTAAATTCAGCCTATTGGTTCGGCCTCCACAATAGTCACAGTCTGTCATGTGGCCCCTCGGGAAAATTAACATCCCACCCCTGCTCTATTTTGTATAATGCTATGTTATGTATAATACCTGTGTGTTACTCACATGACCTATCAAATGATCTATCAGGGGATAATGAGACTTGTCTAGTGATACATCAGGTACCGAGGGGAGTGGGTTGAACGCCTTCTAAGCTGACTGGGGCCATGGCTACTCTTAACCCACCCCTGCAAATGACACATCAATGTCGGGTGACTCACCGAGAATGGCAGCACCAACATTGTAAGCAAAACAGCGCCGCTGTGGGAGGTATCAGTTGTTTTTCTTTCTATTTAGGGCACTGAAGTGAGTAGTGGACAACCCTTTTAACTTTCCTATTCACTGACTGGAAGTATAAATCTTAAATCTGTACTTACCTTCGCTAGTCTCCCGTTCAGATATGTGTCTGAACTCCATGTGTCTTGGCACAAGTGTAACACCCCAGGATCCTGGTTGTTACAGTGGCATTGCTTTCCTCATGGGGAGAGTGAAGTCACACTTGGAAGCGAGGGAAGATCTCTTTCATCAGGGAAACACAAACATACAACATGTTCACACTCCAGTAGGGGGAGCTCTGATCCAGTTTATGGGTGGCTTATATATATATATATATATATATATATATATATATATATATATATATATATATATATATATATATATATATATATATATATATATATATATATATATATATATATGTAGTCTGGTCTAGAGGGAATGTCAGTCAGTCTGTCAGAGTTTGCCAGAAGGAAGCTTGTCGAGGAACATCAGAGCTTAGGCGGAGTTGGTAAGAGAGGAGTGCAGCTGAGCAGATGTGGGAGTCTGCAGCTCCTGGCAGACAGAGAAGAGAGAGACAGAGGGGCCATGCAGACCGAGCTCTGCAGCTCCTGGAAAGAGAGAGAAAGGAAAGAAAAGCTGGTAGTGAGCGGGTAGGAGAGCGAGGCACGGGCTATGTGAAGAGCTGGGGAGAAGCTGCGACTGAGCTTCTTTCACACCGTAGTGCATGAAACCGGTAGCCAGAAGACCGAGGTTGTGCAGTATTCTACATCTCAAGGCAGAAACTGGCTGGACAGCCGATTGCAAGTTACCTGTCCACCACACACCTGAAGACACAGTAACGCAGAGAGCCCGGGTCGTGATAGAAAGCCTGTAAAAAGGCTCGAGTTACCTTGTGAAGGAGAAAAATGGCTAATGAAATCAATTATTAAACCTTATATAAGTCAGTTCAGATATGGTGTAGCAAGATGGCGATTGTGTCTTTGAAACTGTCCTGGAAGGAATCTTTGGAAAGCAGGAGTGAAGGCACTGGAATACACCATATTTGGAAATGAAGCTTGGAATGGACCAATTACAAAGTGATTAACTGTTCAGAAGTTGTGCGACCTCCCCTATTTCCTGCTCTTAGTATCTTCCTTTGTTCTGAGAATAAAGTTCAGTTGTGCACCATCTTTGACTGAGAGAGGAAGTGTGTATCTGTCTCTGTGTATCCGATACATTCTTAGCCTCTAAGCTAGCACTCAGCTTATATTTGGTCAGGTACAAGCAATCATATAGATCTCACTTTAAGAGATCACCCTCACATTTTTGGTGCCCAACGTGGGGCCACTGAAGACGTACGCTCCCCAGACATTGACACCCGGAATGGATCGAAGAAGAACGTCCAGAGTGGTTAGACTAGGAGACTGATCACCTCCATAAATACACGGTAAGTCTGCTGATTCCTTTATGAATCTGTAGTACTTGCCTGTGTTTCTCGAACCATCCTGGGTAGTTCGGTACTCGTGTTTGCCGAGTGTTTATGTTGCCCTGACACGGTAGGGTGAGGGATATGTACACCTGGTGGCCCTAAAAGAACCCAAGGCTACTGGCTGTGAGGAACACAAACCGTGATTGACTGCTTGTAACCTGTCGCATGTTGTATGTCTCATACCAGCACTGATCTGGGCTATCTGAGTCTCTGCCTGTGTGTAGCGAGCAGGGGGAGAGGAGGTTGTCTATAGTAAGGTGAGCGCAAAGTTGCTCCTAGAGTCTCAGGTGTGGAGCATGGCGTGATAGAATCACGGGTGGTCGAACCACGTAGAGCAAAAAACGGTAGAAACCTCTTTGAACCCTAGCATTGTGCACAAGGTCTGAGATAGAAATCCCAGTTACAGAAGACGGTCAGTTTTTGTGTTTGTCTGTCCATCTGGTTGTGTGTCTGAGAGTGTTGTCCCTCTTCTGGGATTATCCATCCTGTCTGTGACCACACGTGAGGAACGGCGAGATTAGTGTTGGTGCTGGGGGTGAGCGCAGATTCTGTGTGGTACCAGACAACTCGGTGCGGTTCCGAAGGCAGACACAGCGGTTAGACAGCAGACACGTCTCATCCTCTGTGCGGTTCATAGATTTGGGCTGGGACTTCTGGTGACAGGATAACACTCAGTCTTTTTGTTTGTCTAAAGCCAGCAGAAATTAGAGAAGTGTTAGCAGTTCCATAAGAGAGGAGGAAATGTGATGATGGCAGATAAGACTGCTGTATGATAGTGTTTGCCAGAGGGGGGAAGAAGTATATACAGAATATGAGACTTTGATGAAAGTATGTGTATTCCCCGAGAAAGGCAGATTACAGTAGTTAGAATGGCAGGAAGATATTAAAGGAAAGAAAGGAAGTTGGAAGATGAGGAATTGCTGCAAGTAACTTTAGCATGGTGCAGAACAACAGAAAATCTGTCTAAGGAAAGTTGGGTGACTGACTTAATGAGGGTTTTCTGGATATGTATTGAAGTAAAAAAGAGGATCTTTAAATGATGATGTTAGATCAGGCTGAGATATTATGGAAAAAACCTGCGTAATTAGAGGTGATGTGCAGGAAGAAAAACATGGTGATAAGTTTTAGTATATGAAAGTATGAAACAAAGATGGTGCTGAACGCCATGCTGCTCCCAGTTTGTCTCCACCCCTTACATTGTCCCTAGAGGATGGACATGTGTATGTAGTAACTAGAATTTAGTTTGGGTGGAGACCTGTCCTGTATGTGGTGCCCCCTGTTGGCACATAGGAACTATTAAACCTATTTCTAAGCTAGGATTGTATCCTTTGTTATGCCCCCTACCATTCTTGTGCATAGTGTGCCTCTTGTCCAGTGCCCCAAATGCTACACACCCATAAGTCTTGTCCATGCCAGGGCCGTATTTGCCACTAGGCACGTGAGGGCACGTGCCTAGGGCGGGGCAATGCGGGGGGGGCGGCACCTGAGCAGGTTTATTTATTTTATTTTTTTTTATTTATTTTTTTTTATATCACTTTGTCCGGTCCGGTTCGACCGCCCCCGCCCCCCCAGCACCCCCAGCGCCTCCTTGCTGGCACAGCCCCCATTGACTGTCTGTCTCATACTCACCTCACCTGCTCCAGCGGTGCCGGCTGGTCTGCTCTCAGCGACTGCACGACTGCAGCTCGCCCTGTGTGAGCGGTCACATGGTGCCGCCTCATACCACTTGACTGCGGCGCTCACACAGGACGAGGCGAGGAGGACGGTGCTGCGCAGGGACAGAGCCTGGCGGAGGATTCCGACTCCGAGGATTCCGTCCTTCTGCGCGGTGTGTGTGAGGTGAGTATGAATGATGGGATGTAGGAGGCCCGCGGTGGACGGGGAGCCGAGCCACACAGGATGGGAGCGTCGATGAGCCAATGAGCCGCGGCGCCACGCATACAGCCAGAGCCAGGCCCGGGGGGGAGATGAGCCACGCATACGGGGGGTGTGTGAATATGAGCCATGCATACAGGGGGGGGAGGTTAATATGAGCCATGCATACAGGGGGGGGGTGAATATGAGCCATGCATACAGGGGGGGAGGTTAATATGAGCCATGCATACAGGGGGGGGGTGAATATGAGCCATGCATACAGGGGGGGTTTAATATGAGCCATGCATACAGGGGGGTGTGTGAATATGAGCCATGCATACAAGGGGGGGAGGTTAATATGAGCCATGCATACAGGAGGGGGGGGGGGTGAAAATGAGCCATGCATACAGGGGGGGGGGAGGTTAATATGAGCCATGCATACAGGGGGGGGTGAATATGAGCCATGCATACAGGGGGGGGAGGTTAATATGAGCCATGCATACAGGGGGGGGTGAATGAATATGAGCCATGCATACAGGGGGGGGGAGGTTAATATGAGCCATGCATACAGGGGGGGGTGAATATGAGCCATGCATACAGGGGGGGGGGAGGTTAATATGAGCCATGCATACAGGGGGGGTGAAAATGAGCCATGCATACAGGGGGGGGGGGTGAATATGAGCCATGCATACAGGGGGGGGTTAATATGAGCCATGCATACGGGGGGGGGTGAATATGAGCCATGCATACAGGGGGGGAAGGTTAATATGAGCCATGCATACAGAAGGGGGGGTTAATATGAGCCATGCATACAGAAGGGGGGTTAATATGAGCCATGCATACAGAAGGGGGGTTAATATGAGCCATGCATACAGAAGGGGGGGTTAATATGAGCCATGCATACAGAAGGGGGGTTAATATGAGCCATGCATACAGAAGGGGGGTTAATATGAGCCATGCATACAGAAGGGGGGTTAATATGAGCCATGCATACAGAAGGGGGGGTTAATATGAGCCATGCATACAGAAGGGGGGTTAATATGAGCCATGCATACAGAAGGGGGGTTAGTATGAGCCATGCATACAGAAGAGGGGTTAATATGAGCCACGCATAGGGGGGGGGGTGAATATGAGCCATGCATACAGGAGGGGGGGTGTCAATATACAGTATGGAGAACTGTGCGTGGCCATAATACAGTATTGAGCATCATATGTGGCCGTTATACAGGATGGAGCATCATGTGTGGCCATTATACAGTATTGAGCATCATGTGGGATCATTATACAGTATGGAGCATCATGTGAGGCCATTATACAGTATGGAGCATCATGTCTGGCCATTATACAGTATGGAGCATCATGTCTGGCCATTATACAGTATGGAGCATCATGTCTGGCCATTATACAGTATGGAGCATCATGTCTGGCCATTATACAGTATGGAGCACTGTGGCCATATTTTTTTTGTTTATAATTATTGTATATAAAACAGTGTGATCAGCAGTGCTAAATGGCTGTGGTTGGAACGTGGATATGGGTGTGACTAGTTGTGGAATGGGTGTGGTCAGAGGCGTGGCCTAAAATGTGCCACGGCGCACTACGTGCGCCGCAAACTTTATACCTCCTTCCCTTCTTTAAAAGTTGGGGGTATGGTACCGCATTTTCCAGATCATGGCAAGTGCCACAAATCCCATAGGGAATTAATGAGGCCGAACGCAGTGTTGCTGTAAGTGATCCGTTACGCGGCACATGCAGAAAAACTGCCCGATCTGCTGCAAAAGGCGACTTTCACATCAGCGATTATTGCCAAAAGTCACTGCCGATAGTGTCATACAGGCTCGGACTGGCCCACCGGAGAACCGGAGGATTCTCCGGTGGGCCCAGGCACTGACTGGGGCCCCCACTGCTCCAGGGGCCCCCACTGCTCCAGGCCCCCCCCCCGGCCAGCCGCCTCTCACCGCTTCCAACCCACCCTCCTTCCTTGAAGACGATACTCACCTTTCTCCAGCGATGCCTGTCTCGGCGTCTGCATCTCGTCCTGAATGAGCGGTCACGTGGTACCGCTCATTAAGCTCATGAATATGCACATATTCATGAGCTTTAATTAGCGATATCACCTGACCGCTCTCGCAGGAAGAAGGTGCCGCGCCGGTGAGGACAGAGCGGATGTCGGCGCGGCCGCGTGGTGTGTCTGGGACAGCCGACAGGTGAGTATGAGGGACGGGGGCAGGGGACGGGGGATGAAGGAGGAGGACATAAGCCGGAGCAGGAGCGGAGCGAACGGGCAGGGGACCCGATAAGCCATGCATTCGGGGGGGGGGGGAGAAATATGAGCCATGCATTCAGGGGGGGGGAGAAATATGAGCCATGCATTCAGGGGGGGGGGGGAGAAATATGAGCCATGCATTCAGGGGGGGGGGGAGAAGTATGAGCCATGCATTCAGGGGGGGGGAGAAATATGAGCCATGCATTCAGGGGGGGGGGAGAAATATGAGCCATGCATTCAGGGGGAGGGGGGGGAATATGAGCCATGCATTCAGGGGGGGGAGAAATATGAGCCATGCATTCAGGGGGGAGGGGGGGGAAATATGAGCCATGCATTCAGGTTCAGGAGGGGAGGGAATATGAGCCATGCATAATACAGGAGGGGGGGTGTTGTGAATTTGGATTCTGGGCTCCCCCGGTGGCTACTGGTGGAATTGAACTGGTGTCTTCATCTTCTCTGTTCACCTGTTCCCATCAAGATGTGGGAGTCGCTATATAACCTTGCTTCTCTGTTAGTTGCTTGCCGGTCAACAATGTTATCAGAAGCCTCTCTGTGCTTGTTCCTGCTCCTAGACAACTACTAGATAAGTTGGACTCTTGTCCATGTTTGTTTTTGCATTTTTGTTCCAGTTCACAGCTGTAGTTTTGTTACTGTGTCTGGAAAGCTCTTGTGAACAGGAATTGCCACTCTGGTGTTATGAGTTAATGCCAGAGTTTTAAAGTAATTTCTGGATGGTGTTTTGATAGGGTTTGCAGCTGACCATGAAAGAGTCCTTTCTGTCTTCTGCTATCTAGTAAGTGGACCTCAAATTTGCTAAACCTATTTTCATACTACGTTTGTTATTTCATCTTAATTCACCGCCAATACATGTGGGGGGCCTCTGTCTCCTTTCGGGGTATTTCTCTAGAGGTGAGCTAGGACTAATATTTTCCTCTGCTAGCATTATTTAGTCCTCCGGCTGGCGCTGGGCATCTAGGGATAAAACGTAGGAATGCTACCCGGCCACTGCTAGTTGTGCGATAGGTTTAGTTCATGGTCAGCTCAGTTCCCATCTTCCAAGAGCTAGTTCCTATATATGCTGATGCTATGTTCTCTTGCCATTGAGATCATGACAGTGGCTATTCAGATCGATAGGCGTTTGCGGGAGCGCAAACCAGTGCACCATCTGGCGGTGTCCACTGAGAAGACGCCAGAGAGTATGCAGTGTGATAGAATTCTGTCCAGAAGCGAGCGGCAGAATTTTAGACGGAAAAACGGGTTGTGTTTCTATTGTGGTGATTCTACTCATGTTATATCAGCATGCTCTAAGCGCACTAAAAAGCTTGATAAATCTGTTTCCGTTTGCACTTTACAGTCTAAGTTTATTCTATCTGTGACCCTGATTTGCTCTTTGTCATCTATTACCACGGACGCCTATGTCGACTCTGGCGCCGCTTTGAGTCTTATGGATTGGTCCTTTGCCAAACGTTGTGGGTATGATTTAGAGCCTTTGGAGACTCCTATTCCTCTGAAGGGGATTGACTCCACCCCATTGGCTAATAATAAACCACAATACTGGACACAAGTAACTATGCGTATTAATCCAGATCACCAGGAGATTGTTCGCTTTCTGGTGCTGTATAATCTACATGATGATTTGGTGCTAGGATTGCCATGGCTGCAATCTCACAACCCAGTCCTTGACTGGAGAGCTATGTCTGTGTTGAGCTGGGGATGTAAGGGGGTTCATGGGGATGTACTTTTGGTTTCCATTTCATCATCTATTCCCTCTGAAATTCCTGAGTTCCTGTCTGACTATCGTGACGTCTTTGAAGAACCCAAGCTTGGTTCGTTACCTCCGCACCGAGAGTGCGATTGTGCCATAGATTTAATCCCGGGTAGTAAATACCCAAAGGGTCGTTTATTTAATCTGTCTGTGCCTGAACATGCTGCTATGCGAGAATATATAAAGGAGTCCTTGGAAAAGGGACATATTCGTCCATCGTCATCTCCCTTAGGAGCCGGTTTTTTCTTTGTGTCAAAAAAAGACGGCTCTTTGAGACCATGTATTGATTATCGGCTTTTGAATAAAATCACTGTTAAATATCAATACCCATTGCCGTTGCTGACTGATTTGTTTGCTCGCATAAAGGGGGCCAAGTGGTTCTCTAAGATTGACCTTCGTGGGGCGTATAATTTGGTGCGAATCAGGCAGGGGGATGAGTGGAAAACCGCATTTAATACGCCCGAGGGCCACTTTGAGTATTTGGTGATGCCTTTTGGTCTTTCAAATGCTCCGTCAGTTTTCCAGTCCTTTATGCATGATATTTTTCGCGATTATTTGGATAAATTTATGATTGTGTATCTGGATGATATTCTGATTTTTTCGGATGACTGGGACTCTCATGTCCAGCAAGTCAGGAGGGTTTTTCAGGTTTTGCGGTCTAATTCTTTGTGTGTGAAGGGTTCTAAGTGCGTTTTTGGGGTACAGAGGATTTCCTTTTTGGGATATATTTTTTCTCCCTCTTCCATTGAAATGGATCCTGTCAAGGTTCAGGCTATTTGTGATTGGACGCAGCCCTCTTCTCTTAAGAGTCTTCAGAAATTTTTGGGCTTTGCTAACTTTTATCGTCGATTTATTGCTGGTTTTTCGGATATTGTTAAGCCATTGACCGATTTGACTAAGAAGGGTGCTGATGTTGCTGATTGGTCCCCTGATGCTGTGGAGGCCTTTCGGGAGCTTAAGCGCCGTTTTTCCTCTGCCCCTGTGTTGCGTCAGCCTGATGTTGCTCTTCCTTTTCAGGTTGAGGTCGACGCTTCTGAGATCGGAGCTGGGGCAGTGTTGTCGCAGAAAAGTTCCGACTGCTCCGTGATGAGGCCTTGTGCCTTCTTTTCCCGTAAATTTTCGCCCGCTGAGCGGAATTATGATGTTGGGAATCGGGAGCTTTTGGCCATGAAGTGGGCTTTTGAGGAGTGGCGCCATTGGCTGGAGGGGGCCAGACATCAGGTGGTGGTATTGACTGACCACAAAAATTTGATTTATCTTGAGACTGCCAGGCGCCTGAATCCTAGACAGGCGCGCTGGTCATTATTTTTCTCTCGGTTTAATTTTGTGGTGTCATACCTACCGGGTTCTAAGAATGTTAAGGCGGATGCCCTTTCTAGGAGTTTTGAACCTGACTCGCCTGGTAACTCTGAGCCCACAGGTATCCTTAAGGATGGAGTGATATTGTCAGCCGTTTCTCCAGACCTGCGGCGGGCCTTGCAGGAGTTTCAGGCGGATAGACCGGATCGTTGCCCACCTGATAAACTGTTTGTTCCTGATGATTGGACCAGTAGAGTCATCTCTGAGGTTCATTCTTCTGCGTTGGCGGGTCATCCTGGAATTTTTGGTACCAGGGATTTGGTGGCAAGGTCCTTCTGGTGGCCTTCCCTGTCACGAGATGTGCGAGGCTTTGTGCAGTCTTGTGACGTTTGTGCTCGGGCCAAGCCTTGTTGTTCTCGGGCTAGTGGATTATTGTTGCCCTTGCCTATTCCTAAGAGGCCTTGGACGCACATCTCGATGGATTTTATTTCAGATCTGCCTGTTTCTCAGAAGATGTCTGTCATCTGGGTGGTGTGTGACCGTTTCTCTAAGATGGTCCATTTGGTTCCCCTGCCCAAGTTGCCTTCTTCTTCCGAGTTGGTTCCTCTGTTTTTTCAAAATGTTGTTCGTTTGCATGGTATTCCTGAGAATATCGTTTCTGACAGAGGAACCCAATTTGTGTCTAGATTTTGGCGGGCATTCTGTGCTAGGATGGGCATAGATTTATCTTTTTCGTCCGCTTTCCATCCTCAGACTAATGGCCAGACCGAGCGGACTAATCAGACCCTGGAGACATATCTGAGGTGTTTTGTGTCTGCTGACCAGGATGATTGGGTTGCTTTTTTGCCATTGGCGGAGTTCGCTCTCAATAATCGGGCCAGCTCTGCCACTTTGGTGTCCCCGTTTTTCTGTAATTCGGGGTTTCATCCTCGATTTTCCTCTGGTCAGGTGGAATCTTCGGATTGTCCTGGAGTGGATGCTGTGGTGGAGAGATTGCATCAGATCTGGGGGCAGGTGGTGGACAATTTGAAGTTGTCCCAGGAGAAGACTCAGCTTTTTGCCAACCGCCACCGTCGTGTTGGTCCTCGGCTTTGTGTTGGGGATTTGGTGTGGTTGTCTTCTCGTTTTGTCCCTATGAGGGTCTCTTCTCCTAAGTTTAAGCCTCGGTTCATCGGCCCGTATAAGATATTGGAGATTCTTAATCCTGTTTCCTTCCGTTTGGACCTCCCTGCATCCTTTTCTATTCATAACGTTTTTCATCGGTCATTATTGCGCAGGTATGAGGTACCGGTTGTGCCTTCCGTTGAGCCTCCTGCTCCGGTGTTGGTTGAGGGTGAGTTGGAGTACGTTGTGGAGAAAATCTTAGACTCCCGTGTTTCCAGACGGAGACTCCAGTATCTGGTCAAGTGGAAGGGATACGGCCAGGAGGATAATTCTTGGGTGAATGCATCTGATGTTCATGCCTCTGATCTGGTTCGTGCCTTTCATAGGGCCCATCCTGATCGCCCTGGTGGTTCTAGTGAGGGTTCGGTGCCCCCTCCTTGAGGGGGGGGTACTGTTGTGAATTTGGATTCTGGGCTCCCCCGGTGGCTACTGGTGGAATTGAACTGGTGTCTTCATCTTCTCTGTTCACCTGTTCCCATCAAGATGTGGGAGTCGCTATATAACCTTGCTTCTCTGTTAGTTGCTTGCCGGTCAACAATGTTATCAGAAGCCTCTCTGTGCTTGTTCCTGCTCCTAGACAACTACTAGATAAGTTGGACTCTTGTCCATGTTTGTTTTTGCATTTTTGTTCCAGTTCACAGCTGTAGTTTTGTTACTGTGTCTGGAAAGCTCTTGTGAACAGGAATTGCCACTCTGGTGTTATGAGTTAATGCCAGAGTTTTAAAGTAATTTCTGGATGGTGTTTTGATAGGGTTTGCAGCTGACCATGAAAGAGTCCTTTCTGTCTTCTGCTATCTAGTAAGTGGACCTCAAATTTGCTAAACCTATTTTCATACTACGTTTGTTATTTCATCTTAATTCACCGCCAATACATGTGGGGGGCCTCTGTCTCCTTTCGGGGTATTTCTCTAGAGGTGAGCTAGGACTAATATTTTCCTCTGCTAGCATTATTTAGTCCTCCGGCTGGCGCTGGGCATCTAGGGATAAAACGTAGGAATGCTACCCGGCCACTGCTAGTTGTGCGATAGGTTTAGTTCATGGTCAGCTCAGTTCCCATCTTCCAAGAGCTAGTTCCTATATATGCTGATGCTATGTTCTCTTGCCATTGAGATCATGACAGGGGGGGTCATTATGCAGTATTAAGCATCATGTGGGATCATTATACAGTATGGAGAACTGTGTGGCTATTATACAGTATGGAGCATCATGTGCAGCCATTATACAGTATTGAGCATCATGTGGGGCCATTATACAGTATGTAGCATCATGTGGGGCCATTATACAGTATGGAGCATCATGTGCGGCCATTATACAGTATGTAACATCATGTGCGGCCATTATACAGTATGTAGCATCATGTGCAGTCATTATACAGTATGGAGCGTCATGTGTGGCCATTATACAGTATGTAGCATCATGTGCAGTCATTATACAGTATGGAGCGTCATGTGCGGCCATTATACAGTATGTAGCATCATGTGCAGTCATTATACAGTATGGAGCATCATGTGCAGTCATTATACAGTATGGAGCATCATGTGCAGTCACTAGACAGTATGGAGCGTCATGTGCGGCCATTATACAGTATGCAGCGTCATGTGTGGCCATTATACAGTATGGAGCGTCATGTGCAGTCATTATACAGTATGGAGCATCATGTGCAGTCATTATACAGTATGGAGCATCATGTGCAGTCATTATACAGTATGGAGCGTCATGTGCGGCCATTATACAGTATGCAGCGTCATGTGTGGCCATTATACAGTATGGAGCGTCATGTGCAGTCATTATACAGTATGCAGCGTCATGTGTGTTCATTATACAGTATGGAGCGTCATGTGCGGCCATTATACAGTATGCAGCATCATGTGTGTTCATTATACAGTATGGGGCACTGTGTGGCCATATTTTTTTGTTTATAATTATTGTATATGAAACAGTATGATTAGCAGTGCTAAATGGGTGTGGTTGGGACGTGGATATGGGTGTGACTAATTATGAATGGGTGTGGTCAGAGGTGTGGCCTAAAATTTACACAAACTTTGCCCCTCTTTCCCATCTTCAAAAGTTGGGAGGTATGATATAGAGGATGTGTCCCGTGTGGTGTAATATATAGAGGATGTGTCCCTTGTGTAGTATATATTATACTATTTCTATATAACTGCATGGTGGGCCCCAAGAATGACTTTTCTCTGGTGGGCCCCAGGTACTCCAGTCCGACGCTGGTGTCATACTCACCAAAGGGGGAGGCAGCGCTAAAAGTGCCTAGGGCAGCAGAAACTCTAAATACGGCCCTGGTCCATGCCCTTAATGAATATTATGCCTGCACTGGATGGCACCAGCACCCCCTTCAGGATCTGCCCTGCCCTCCAGATCTTTTCCTGATAGAGCCCAAATGGATGCAGCAGCTACTAATACGTCTGTCTTTTGCTGCCATCTGAGACTCACTAGGACAATTACTCAGCCAGGGTGGGTAGCTCACCTCAACCCCCTGCTGTTCTCTTGCAGTGCTTATCTGGGTTATAGCCACCAGACCTTACATCTCAGACTAGGGGATCAGTTATGGTAGAAGCCCCAGGAGGGTGTATGGCGTCCCTGGGATCCTAGTGAAATGCTGGGGCAGCGCCCCAGAGTCCTGGTCGTTGCAGTAATGTCGCTCTGCCACTAAGGGGAGTGATGTTACCTCTGACTGCACTAAAGGAGTTCACCTGACCAGGTATCACAGTCACCAATACACTTCACAGTCTGGCCACCAGGGGGAGCTAAGGGTACTATGTATTAGGCCACTCCTCACAATCTGGTAAAACTGGGGGTTGGATAGGAAGTTAGACAGAAGCTGACTGGGAATCGAACAGGCAACATCCTGTGGCAGAGGGTGTTGCGGGGAGAGACTCAGGGGGGTCCCTGTCAGGGGTGGGATCCTGACAGAGGCCTAGCGAACAGAGAGAACGTTACGGGACCGCGCCTGCACTAGATAGCGGCGGTGCCCTAAGAAAGGACAAGAAGCGAGGTATATTGTGCTGAGTGAGAAACGAGATCAACGCAACAAGGAGAAATACCAGTAGGAGTCGTGCTGTAAGACGAGGCAACATCCTACTGAGGCGCGTAGCCGGTGGCCGGAACGCCGAGGAGGTACTAGGCTCCAAGCAGTACTTCAAACCTACGGCAGGACAGTCAGCTATAGGCGGGCTGTCTCACACCAATCACCTACGAAGACATAGGGGGCAACCAGTGGAGAGGGGCGACACTAGGGTCCCGGAAGAGCTCCGAGCCTACCCGTCATACGGGTGCATCCTAGCCAGGCGCCGGAATTAAGAAGCAACAGCGCGAAGGGGGCGGCGACCATCGCCCCTGAAGAGAAGAGTGACGGCAGTTGGGAGATTGATAGAGGACGATTCGGACCGCCTCCCGGTACAATATCTGGTATTTGTGGCCAATTTTTAAAACGCTTTATTGAGGTAATAAATGAATCAAAAACTAAAAGAGCCACCTTGTTAGACTGCAGCATTACTGCTGCACAAGGTGGCTCTTTTAGTTTATAACGGCTGCGGGGGGGTGACAGGGGCCCTTTAAACTGACTTTCTATGGATGCAAACAGAGACCGCAGGATAGCTTACGGGACTATGCCCTTAATCTCCAGGAGGCGCTGCGGGCCATTAAGCAGAGAGACCCCGGCAGCATGCAAGATGAGGATAAACTCCTGAAAGAGCGGTTCATTGAGGGGCTCTTGTGCAGTCACCAACGGGCCCAATTACACTTCCTGGCCATGCAAAATCCAGACTTGACTTTTGTGCAATTCAAGGATAAAGCTATCCAGGAGCTGCAGGAGTGACAACCCATCCGCACAACACCACCCAGGCGTCCCGCTCTCACATACCACCAGGAGGTGGCGTCGGATGCCCCAGTTGCCACCGAGGCCGACGCCCAGAGCCTAGAGGACGACTCCCCTGCAGGACTCCGCCTCCAGATGCAGGAGCTGACCAAGAGCGTTGCTGCCCTGGCCCAGACGGTGCAGTCCCTACAGGAGGCCTCCAAGGAGAAGATCCCGCTGGCCTCCAGACCAGAAGATGTCCCCTGGATGCGACAGAGGAGGACTCCACCGACCAGAGGCCGGGACAGCGATCGCTTCCATCCGGACGGACGACCCATCTGCCGCCGCTGTCACCAGGTGGGCCACCTTGCAAGGTACTGTCCTTTAACCGAGCAACCCCTGGGGCAAAGGGCCAACCCCCAGGAGTAGGACGATCAGGCCCGCAGCATTGGAGAGCCAAATACGTTGGAGGGCGACAAGTTCTTCCTGTCGTGGTCGACGGTATCCCCATGAACGCTTTGCTGGACACCGGTTCTCAGGTGACGACTATGCCTTACGTGCTTTATAAACGGTATTGGGAGGACACCGATATTACTCGTGGCCCCGATGACGATTTCACCATCATAGCCAGTAATGGTCAGCTGTTGCCACAAGTGGGATATAAAGAGGTCACCATCAAGGTGGGGCGGGTGGAACTGAAGGCCCAAGGGTTTGTAATTGTTGATATTGACCGCCGTGAATGTAATCCCATGATGACCATCGGTACTAATGTTATAGAAAATTGTCTTGCAGAAGTTATTGTTTTGTTGCAACAGGTAGCAGAAACCGCTGGCCATAGTGAACAACGCGCCCTGCAAAAAGAAATCAGAGCTCTGATGCAGAGACAGCAGGTAGAGCTGACTGGTGGTGAGATTGGTCGTGTCACTGTGAGTGATTCAAACCCCATCGCGATACCCCCCAGGAGTGAGATGTTAATATGGTGTTGGGCAGCCATAGGCCTCAGGGGTAAGGACTACCAGGCCTTGGTAGAACCCGTATACTCAGACAATAGGCCTACTATCCTGACAGCCCGGGGGGTGGTCGACGTCCGCCAAGGGAGGGTGCCCGTACGTGTCCTCAATTGTGGGGAGGAAGAGGTTCACCTCACCAAGTATGCCACGCTCGCCAAACTGTTCGTTGTCAATAATAGTGTGATACAGACACCTGAACCCTTGGTCCCGTCAAACGTGGCGGAGGACAACGGTTCTGCAGGGCACTCGAAAGATTGGTGTCAGGAATTGCATGTGGGCACTGACTCTACCCCAGCCCATCAAAAACAGGGGGCCTACAGGGTGGTTCACGAGTACGAGCAGGTATTCAGCAAACACCCCTTAGATTTTGGACAGGTGAAGGGGATCCAACATCACATCCCCACGGGAGATCACCGGCCAAGGACATGTTGCGAGAAATGAAGGAGGCTGGGGTGGTGAGAGACAGTTGTAGCTCCTGGGCAGCTCCATTAGTCCTTGTTAAAAAGAAAGATGGCACAATGAGGATGTGCGTTGATTACAGGCAGTTGAATCGCATTACACATAAGGATGCATACCTACTGCCCAGGATAGAGGAGTCTCTGGCTGCCTTAAAATCTGCTAACTACTTCTCTACCTTAGATCTCACCAGTGGGTACTGGCAGGTTCCCGTGGCGGAGGCGGACAAAGAGAAGACGGTCTTCACGACACCGATGGATCTCTGCGAATTCAACTACATGCCCTTCGGATTGTGCAATGCCCCGGGGACGTTCCAGAGGATGATGGAGTGCTGTCTGGGGCACAAGAACTTTGAAACCGTACTGCTGTATTTGGATGATGTCATTGTCTTCTCTAAGACCTACGAAGACCATCTGAAGCACCTGGCTGAGGTGTTTGAAGCCCTGTCCAACTTTGGCTTAAAGGTGAAACCGTCCAAATGTCATTTGCTGAAACCAAAAGTGCAGTACTTGGGCCATGTGGTGAGCGCCGAAGGAGTGGCCCCAGACCCCGACAAGGTCACGGTGATCCAGGACTGGCCAAAGTCCGGCAACCTCCATGAAGTCCGGCAGTTCTTTGGGCTGGTAGGCTATTACCGGAGGTTCATTAAGGACTTCACCAAGAAAGCCGCGCCCTTGCAAAACCTGTTGGTGGGCCAATCAAAGAAGACCAAGGGGAGGAACATCCATTTGATTGGAACGAGGGGCTGGAGGAATCCTTCACTTGCTTAAAGTCGGCACTGACGGGAGAAGAGGTACTGGCCTACCCCGAATACGACCAACCGTTTGTGCTGTACACGGATGCCAGCAATGTAGGATTGGGAGCCGTGCTGTCCCAGGTCCAGAAAGGCAAGGAGAGGGTAATCGCTTACGCCAGCAGGAAACTTCGTCCCACGGAAAGGAACCCTGACAACTACAGTTCCTTTAAGCTGGAATTCCTTGCCATCGTCTGGGCAGTGACAGAGAGGTTCAAACACTACCTGGCCTCAGCGAAATTCACCATCTTCACGGATAACAATCCGCTAACGCATCTGGATACCGCCAAACTCGGGGCCTTGGAGCAGCGGTGGATGGCCCGGCTGTCCAACTACAACTTCACCATCAAGTACCGGGCAGGACACAAGAATGCAAATGCCGATGCCTTGTCTCAAATGCCCAATTTGCCAGAAACGGGGGAAGACCCGGAGGCACTTGAAGAGGTGGAGCTGCCTGCATTCCATCGCCCCAAAGCCACTCAGAACTCCCATCATGTGAAGAACAGGCACAAGAATCAACCGGATGCCACGCTGAATCCCCTGCCCCATCACGGATGGGCGGAAACCCAGGATGGTGACCCCGCGGTCCGTCGGGTGAAAGAGCTCTTGACGCAGGCAGGATTGCATCCCGGCCCAGATGATCTACAGGAGACCCAACAGCTGTGGAAGGGGAGAAGCAAACTGTTTATCCATGATGGCAAGCTGTGCCGGAGAAGCATCGACCCACGTACTCACGAATTGGTATGGCAGATAGTAGTGCCAAGGCAAGATGCGCCCATGGTTTTAGGAGCCTACCACGATGGAGCCAGACACTTCGGATGGAAGAAGCTGGAGAGGCTACTCCGAGGGAGGTTCTATTGGATTGGCATGAAGAGAGTCATTGAGAAGTGGTGTCGAGAGTGCGGTCCATGTAGCCTACGCAGGAGGGACCGTGGCAGCCAGCGGGCTCCCTTGCAGCCTATCATCACCAGGCGGCCGCTCGAACTGGTCGCGCTGGACCATGTGAAGCTGACACCTAGCCGGTCAGGCTATGTCTACGCTCTTACCATTGTGGATCACTACTCCAGATTTTTGGTGGTTGTGCCTGTCAAGGATCTAACGGCCAGGACGGCCGCCAAGGCCTTCCAGCAGTACTTTTGTAGGCCCCATGGCTACCCGGAGAAGGTACTGACCGATCAGGGACCAGCATTCGAAGCGGAGGTGTTCCAAGAGTTCTGCCAACTGTACGGGTGTAAGAAGATCAGAACCACACCATACCATCCCCAAACCAATGGGATGTGCGAAAAGATGAACCAGGTGGTGATCGACTTACTAAAGACCTTGCCCGTAGAGGAACGGAGCCTGTGGCCAACGAAGTTGCCTGACTTGGTGGACATATATAATCACATCCAGTAAATTCTACCAACTGCACTCCAGCATACCTAATGCGAGGAAGGTCTAGCAAGTTACCCGTTGATCTGGACATGGGGGTCCTAACCCCCGAAGACACCTCGCCAGATGCCGATTGGGATACCGAGAGGCGGCAAAAGTACCGCAAGGTACAAGAATGCGTGGAAAGAAGCCTTGCTCAGGCCAGACAAAAGCAGGAATGGGACTACAACCAGCATGCCCCTGCAATTCCTTTGCCACCAGGTGAGCACGTACTCAAACGAAAGAGGAGGCTGCACAAACTCGACGACCAATGGGAAGCAGAACCGTATACCATCCTGCCATCCGATTTTGACAACACGAAGGTTTGCCTCATCAGCAAGGATGGAGGGAGACCTCGACGGTGATATCCAGGGACCACCTTAAAGCCTGCCCTGATAAGCTGAGAGAGAGGGAAATGGATCCAGGAACCTCCCCACCTGTAGAAAAGGAGAAGATGATCCACACTGTTCTTGGTGACTTTCCCCAGTCCTGGACTCAGATAAATCAGGCCATCGTGGTACCTGTTCTAACGTTCCCCCAGCCAAACCCACCAGAAACAATGGTGGTACCAGATCATCCGGCCCCGCAGCCTCAACAAGCCCTACCTGAAGATGCGGTGCCGACCGTTGAAATAGCAAATCCTCCCTCTGCTATCGGCGAGCCTGCCATACCCACTGTTGGTAGCAGCAGCCCTGAGAGCTCTAGCCTGCCAGTGCTACCCAGACTCACTAGAAGTGTAGCCAGAAGACAGTGCACTACACCGGCGGTAGCAAGCATAGCGGGCCCTGGTAGGTCAATAGCGACCACTGCCCTGCGAAGGTCCACACGCAGCACTCAGAATCAAACTCCCCTCCGCTACAAAACTTGGAGGTATTAATGAGGGCTGCTATTTAGTTGAAAATGTTTGTGTGCATATCTTCTGTTACAGGTTTTAAAAATGGACAACGGAGTAATGGACAGTGAATTGCTCCAAAAACTTCTAAAAGGGGACCCCTTTGTTTACCCGGGGTCCCCGCTGTTTCAACTACTGAACTGAGAGTCATAAACTGTGCATGACCTAACTTTCGCAACGCTCAAGAGTCCTCACCTCCCATAAAGGGAAGCACTGTTATGTTTAATTGTTTATGATATTTCAAAAATTTTGTGTGTTTTCTGTTAACATGTATTGTTGTTCTTGTTTTCCCAGTCCAGGAGTACTGGATTTAACCGGGGGGGAGTGCAGCGCCCCAGAGTCCTGGTCGTTGCAGTAATGTCGCTCTGCCACTAAGGGGAGTGATGTTACGTCTGACTGCACTAAAGGAGTTCACCTGACCAGGTATCACAGTCACCAATACACTTCACAGTCTGGCCACCAGGGGGAGCTAAGGGTACTATGTATTAGGCCACTCCTCACAATCTGGTAAAACTGGGGGTTGGATAGGAAGTTAGACAGAAGCTGACTGGGAATCAAACAGGCAACATCCTGTGGCAGAGGGTGTTGCGGGGAGAGACTCAGGGGGGTCCCTGTCAGGGGTGGGATCCTGACAGAGGCCTAGCGAACAGAGAGAACGTTACGGGACCGCGCCTGCACTAGATAGCGGCGGTGCCCTAAGAAAGGACAAGAAGCGAGGTATATTGTGCTGAGTGAGAAACGAGATCAACGCAACAAGGAGAAATACCAGTAGGAGTCGTGCTGTAAGACGAGGCAACATCCTACTGAGGCGCGTAGCCGGTGGCCGGAACGCCGAGGAGGTACTAGGCTCCAAGCAGTACTTCAAACCTACGGCAGGACAGTCAGCTATAGGCGGGCTGTCTCACACCAATCACCTACGAAAACATAGGGGGCAACCAGTGGAGAGGGGCGACACTAGGGTCCCGGAAGAGCTCCGAGCCTACCCGTCATACAGGTGCGTCCTAGCCATATCATCTGGGGGACGAAGAAGAACATCAGAATACAGTTGTGAGGGAACACGAGAAACAGACACAACAGTTGTGGGGACTATCCCGTGAGCACAGCAGGGGAGGACCGCAACACACAAGCGCTAGAAGGTAGGCACAGATTTCCACCTGCAAAGGGAACTCTGGAGGTGCCATCGGACCGGCCGGACTTGCGCAGCCTGGTTAACCGTATTCCGGACTGAGGATCCTGAAGCCTTCAGTAAAGAGGTAAAGAGACTGCAACCTGGTGTCCTCGTTATTTACTGTGACCAGCACTGCACCGCACTACTACCACCATCCACACCTTTCATTGGGCGCCCCTCAGCAGGGTCACGGACCGGGTCTAGCCACCGTGACAACCCCAGAGCAGAGACCCAGAGGCCCGGTACCGGGTACCCCTCAGCCCTGCGGCAGTGGGGGCGCTACACTGGCCATAATGAGTAGAATGAAAGACCCTGGAATATTTCCCATGTTATTGGTTACAGAGGTTAATAAAAAAATTGTAATGCTTTCTACTGTTGCTGGTGAGATTTAGAGGAACAGATTAGCCTCCAGGACAGTCATTCTTCATGATATCCAACAGGATTCTACTGAATCAGGAGAAAATATTATACCCGGCTCTGGCAAAGTTAAAGGTTTAAAGTCTGTGATTATAGAGCCACTAATAATGTCCCACTCAGAGTATTAAAGTCATATTCCCACCTCTGATAACACAAAAACCTGGTCCAGAGCCCCTCTTACGCAGACCAGGCAAGAGCAAAGAATTTAA